>NW_028277111.1:4695372-5030745 GCF_059951505.1 Python bivittatus | reverse complement strand
TTAATAGCAAAAATGTAGAAATTATTGTTGAGAGAAGAAATGGTTGAAGAGCAAGTTAAAGAATGTATCATTAAATGGGCAAAAAATTTTGGTCATAATATACATATGCAGCAATGGGAAAATATGTGGTCTAAAGGATTAAAATTTACTTTATGCTATACCTTGAAAGAAAATTTCTATAAAATGATGTATCGATGGTATATGACACCCCAAAGACTATCAAAGATGTATGGGACAATTTCCACCGTTTGTTGGAAATGTAACCAACAAGAGGGGTCGTTTTACCATATGTGGTGGACACGTAAAATTGCAAAGAAATTTTGGACTCAAATACAGAAATACCTCAGTTCACAAACGCTTCTGTTCACGAACAATTCGGTTCGCGAAAAGCAGCATTCGCAAACTTTTGCTTCCGTTCGCAAACTCCGCATCGGGTGACAAACACGACCTGCGGCCACCTTCCCTGCTCTGACACGTGGTCGTGGCTTCCTCTAGGCGAGATCGCAGTCGCAGACAGACACTTGCTGTGAAGCTTTTTGGTGTCGCCTCAAGCAAGGTTAGTGTTGTCTCTCTTCATACTGTACTGTACTTTGTTTCATATTTTTGTGGTTAAAAAAAAATACATACGGTTCAGAACGGATTACCCTTATTTACATTGAACCTTATGGGGAAATTTGATTCGGTTCACGACCAGAATCGTGGAACGAATTAAGTTCATGAACCGAGGAACCACTTGTACAAACGTTGATGCAGAGCATACTACAAATACAGATTCGATTTACACCAGAATTATTCCTGCTGGGGATAATGGACTTTCAAATAGGAAAAGATCTTATCAGAATCACCCAATACATGATTACCGCAGCAAGACTTCTTTATGCACAATTCTGGAAAACCCAGACACTACCAACAATACAAGAATGGTTGTCAAAACTGACGGAAATGGCAGAAAATGACAGACTGACTTGCTTCTCAAAAGAAAACCCAAACAACTATTACCTTAAAGAATGGAAACCTTTGATGGACTATTTGCAAAATGCAGGTGGGGTGAAGCTTACATGGGGGTTTGAAGATTAGATTATAAACGTAATGGGATATGTTTAGACAAAGAATTATTCCTATTTAATGTATTAAAAACTAGCACTTATGATATTATTTCTAAAACCAGAGATAGACTGGAAGTTATCTATTTTTCCTATCTTTTTCTTTTCCTTTACCTCACTTTTTCTTTTCCTTTTCCTAATATTTTGTATTTCAAACTTTCTTTTTCATTCCTAACTTTTAAATATGTATCTTCAAAATCTCAGTAAAATATTATAAAAAAAAACAAAGAAACAAACCACCAAAGTTCACTTCAGATAAAATGAAATACCAATGAAATGACCCTGGGTTGGGATAGGCTTTCTCCAGGGTTGGCTTTTAAGAGCCAAGTCACACCAGGACAGCCAGGCGGGTTCAGACAACATGCCCGAAGCCCAAACACGTTCCCCAACCGCAGGGGCCGAGTTCACCCAAAGCACAGGGCGTGAAGGAAGGAAGCTGAAGAGGATCTCCTGCTTCACTCACCCTCCTAAGACGCGTTGAACTGCAGGGGATCCAGCCCTGTTTCAGCCTCATCAGCGCGTGGTGAGAATGCAGGCACAACCTCGGGCACCTCCTTCCTTGCAGGGCTTTTCTTCTTCCCTGCTGGAGAGTTTCAATGCAAACTCTCCCTCTCCCAGGATCTCTTCCCTGCAAGACTTTCCTGCAGCCTTTTTACCTCCTGCGAAGCTCAGAGGGTTAAAGAGAGAGAGTGTGACGTCCTAGAGAGGCAAGACGTAGTGATGTCACTGCATTTCCCACCCACCTCTGGGAAGCCACCTGTGGCTATCGCCCTCCAGTGGCCCAACGCTGAGGCGCATGGTGTTCCCCTCTCTTTCTAGAGCGAGCCCCCTGGTGGAGGCTGTGTGCAATGCAGGACCTCTTGCAAAGCTGGTGGAGCAAAGCAGCAGACAGGAAATGGAATTCAGCATTTTTCCTACTTAAGAGAGTAAAAAGAATCCTGTCTTGATTCTGCATCCCGTAAAAGTGGTCAGTGGGACACTCTGAAAGGCTTTCAAGCTGCTGTCCTTGTGCCCCACGAGAACATCGCAGAGCTCCAACAGGCTCTGTGGTGTCCAATTCCTGACCTGGCTTGCCTGAAAGGGCTGATGCTCTGCAACTGCAGAGAGCCTTAGAGGAAGGCGACGATTTGGCTCCTTGGCAATCTGTTTCCGGCTGGGATACAGGATGGGAATTGCATTGGTTGCACTTATGGATGACTTATGGTGAAACTAGGATTGGGGGAGTGCAGTCCTCAAAGATCTCTCATTGGCTTTCGGTACCCCTGACCATGGCCTTCTTCTGCAATGTATCTGAGGGAATGCCCTGCTTTGCAGTGGTTCTCCTCCTCCCAGAGGGCCTGATGGTGGAAGTCCTCCCTCTCCTTCAAGCAACCACCTGCGTGTTTATTCCCGGCTTGGAGATGAACCTCCTCAGCTTCCTTTATACAATTTGGCGAGGCAGCCAGGAGCCTGAGACTAACCGGGTCAATGGACCGAGCCCGGGCAACTTCACCCAGCCGGCACCGGACCATTTGTCCGGAGGGTGCCATCCCGGACTCTGCCTGCTTCGACACTGGTAGTAAAAGGAGTTTTGGTTTTGAGCCAAACAGTTGCTTGAACCTGAGACTTCAGAGTGAGTAAGTGCCCTTTTCTGCGTTTTGTGCCCAGCGGATGTGTGAGTGTGAGACTCCCTCTTTAGGTTTCAATCCACGCTGTTGACCAGGGCTGTGGGTCTAAAAATTCAGTTCCAGCCGCCCCCAGACTTCTGAGAGTCCTTCTTGGCCAAGGACTGGGAGGTCCTAGAAAGCAGGTGGGGCTGACAAGACTCATGTGCTCCAATAGGTAGCGCAAGGTCGTGCGCTTGACTCTATCTGGGCAAATACCGGCCTGCTTGTCTTGTCCCTCTCTCAGTCCAGAAGCAGGGAGTGAGGAGGAGGGCCAGGAGTTCACTGGGAAGGCTCCGGGTGTAAAGGATACACCTAACACCTTGGGGGACACGTGTGTGCAGAGTGCAGAATACGCCCAGAAAATTTGCCCAGGAAAAAATACACATCAGCATGAGAGATTTACAGAATGCAATGTCCATATCTTGTCCTCCAAAGAAATCCAGCCAGAAAATATATACTATCTGGTTGTTTACTGATAAAAAATGTAAAACTCCGTAAAATACAAGTTGCATACAAAATATAGGAAAAAGCACTTCTTCTCATGTATTTAGCATCCAAGACTTATCTACTACACAAGCTTAACAAAGTCTCTAGCCAAAAACTCTCAGAGAAGAGGTACACTACTTGGTTATTAGTTACTACTACATAACCCATAAAACTGACTACATGGTGGCTATAACTCTACTGAGAGGCTGAGCATATAATCCTCTCATTATATTGCCACCCCATAGGTAACTAGCACACACACGCCAATAGGTGGCAGTAAATAGCAGTATATGTGCACAATTATAATAACAATTTTCACATGGCTGGTGTGGGTCTTCCAGGCTGTGTGGCCGTGTTCTTGAAGTTTTGTTTCCTAACGTTTCGCCAGCACCTGTGACCGGCATCTTCAGAGAGCAGGAGCACAGACAGGAGCAGTTCTCTCTGTACCCAGGGTGATGTGACCCTTTTGTGGTTATTTATAGAGATCTGTGGGTTACTGAGTGGCTGCTTGTTTTGGTGTCTGAATCTGTGTGTATCTTCCTGGGGATTAGGCAGGTTTTTTCTTCTATTGAATTGTTAGCGAGGGGCTGCTGGGGGTGATTAGCAAGTTCATTGTGTGAACTATTCACATGTCCTGGTGGTTGAGCTGAGTTCGTTGACCTTTTGCAGGCTGTATTTTTCAGGATTGGTAGCCAGGTTTTGTTGATTTTTAGACTCTCCTCTTTTTTATTGAAACTGTGCTGGTGTTTGTGAATCTCAATGGCTTCCCTTTTGTTAGGAAACAAAACTTCAAGAACACGGCCACACAGCCCGGAAGACCCACACCAGCCATCGTATGCCGGCCGTGAAAGCCTTCGACAATACAATTTTCACATGACTTACTTAGCCATAACAATATGTTTTGGAAGATAACGAGCTGCACTTCTTCCCATGGGAAAATCCTAGCAACACGCGTGTCATCGGTTAGGGAAGATGGGGGATGAGCAGCCCAAGGTCTCCCGACCTCCCCCCTGGAAAGGATGCTTCTCGCCTGGGACGGGGGTTATTACCCGTACAGACGGGGACGAGGAAGAGTTGTGCACGAGGTTTGTGTCTGGGATGGGCTCGGGTGACCGACACAGCTGGTAGACCCATTCGGCCTGCAATGGGGACCTTTGACGGTACCATATTAAAGTCTTTGAGATCGAAACTAAAACCTTCCCATCTGCCCTGTTGGTTCTGCTGGGCAGGACTTTCTAATCCTGAGCGTAACTTTTAATTCCTCCACGCCCAGTGCCCCCCCAGCCCATCCTGAGTTGCATGCCTTGGACGGAAGACTGCAAAGAAATTGAATGGCGCCTTTATGAAAGAATCCCGTAGCTGGCCAAGCAGAAGATAATTACATTTTGTTTTTACCCACGTGCCTTTCTACCCGTCTGACCTGGAAATTTGGACGGAAGACGCTCCTCCCTTTCCAAAGGACCCACAGATGGTCATTAGGAGCCTGCAGGCCATTACTGAAAGCCATACCCATCTTGGGCAGACCTGATGCAGGTCCTGGAGATCTTCCTTACCAGAGATGAGAATTAATTACCTAATTAAGTAATTACCTAATTAGTTCCCACCCTCCAACAGATCTGAGATTCTAGTGCCTTTTCAGGAACGAGGAGATATTAAAGTCCTTTGCAGTTGAAGTATATAAAAATGTTTTCATCTTAGAAATGTGATGAGCAGTCCACATTCTGCCTCAGGGCTGCGTACATTCACCCACCCTTTCACAGCACAAGGGCCTGCTATCTGGGGATGCATTTCTACAATTATGCTAACCTCCCATGATTTGTCTTCCCTGTGGCAGTAAGAATCAGCCTAGCAGCTTCATCTTACACTGCATGATCAGGGAATTCACCCTAAAAAGGCTCAGGGATGCCTACGAAGGTGTTCACCTGGATCTGGGACTCAGCCACTCTCTGCCCTGTGAGGCAAAGCCAATCTTTGGAGATCTCTTGGGATATTGGCACTGGGCTTTCACAGGGAAGGCCTCCCAAAGCAGCCAGTCCACCTCCCCTCTGGCCACAAATGGTTGAAGGGGAGGAGACCACTATTGGACCAAGCCATCCTGAAGCTCCATCAACGCTTTGTTGACCCCCACCTAGTCTTGCCCAATATCAAAACCTCCCCGAGGAGAGAAGCTTCGCACACTCCATGTGTGGACGTCAGACCGTGATGCTTCCTGCTGGTGGTTGCAATGAGGAAGGTGCAGGAGGAGACCCAAGATGCCCAGCGACATCAATGTCAATAAAAAACAACAGACTTGGTGCTACTGGGCACAGATGTAATTGGAGGGGGGGGATATGTGATAGACCCTGGGCACCAAGGAATGCTTCACCAGCTAGGCCCAGAAAGGCCTGAGAGAGAGCGGCGCAACTGATCCTGCACAAAATCCCCTCTCCTCCTGTGACAAAGGGAACCCCCTCCCCAGAGGAAAGGAAAGGAGGAAAGACAATTCAGGGCCACAGGAGCAAAAGTGTGGGTGAAGGGAGGCACCGGGCGTTTAAAAGCAGGTAAAGTATTCTGCCCTGTCAGAAAAAAATGGTTCGCATCTCCAAATAGAAGAAGACTGCCCTACAAGAGTGGCGAAGGATTGTCTCTTTTAATTCAGTTGATAATTCCAAATTGATAGAGCGAAGCATAGAGGATTTCAAAACTTTGGTTCACAACATTGGCTACAGTCAGGGCTTCTCTGATTTCTCACGGCTTACCTCCTGGTTACCAAACTTTGCCTGGCTGAAGACAACATTCCTGGGAATTATGGGCTTGGTGGTAATAGGAATATTTGTTTGCTGTTTTGCTCAGGGTTTACCCTCCTGCTCGGGGTGTCGTAGGGAATGCTCTTCTGTTCTCAAAGCAAGATCAACACCCTTTCCCCAAGGCAGGGATCCCTAATCTTGATGCAGAATGGCCAAAAATATGAATTTGAGTCACAGGATGATGTATAGCTACAAGATTCCCTAACTGTGCATAAAATATTCTGTTTTTGCACAAAAAGAAAAAGGAGGGATTGTGAGAAGAAAGTCAAATCCCCCCCCCCCCCATCATTGTCAGCAGGAAGTCAAAGCTTCCCATTTGTCTCACCCTTCCTTTCTTTATCTGAACAGCAATCAAGGCATAGGATCAAAGTATAGTAAGAATGGGCTTACCTAAAAGGATTAAAAATGTAGCAGGAAGAATCGGGAGTCCTCCACCCCAGCCCAAAATTATATAACTAAAGACGTGGCTGGAAGGGCCAACATTCCTTGAAGCCGTAATCAAATCATATGAAGATTTCTTCTCTGAAGGGATCTAGATGCCAGTTAGACCATGCCAGGTAAGGGAACCACTGGAAACCCCCACTCAGTAGGGTGCCTGACCTCAAAATGCTCCCTTCTAAAGATCCAACCGATTTCACCGCTCTTGGAATCCGGGAATCACCTTCTCCAAGAATTCCTCGAGGGCCGTCATTCCTTTGGACCTTTCCAGGAACAAGAGATCTGCCCTATAAGGGGACTCCTGGGGAAACCCAAGCATGGCTGCCCCACAGATGATCCTCTTGTGTATCTGGCTCTGGAAAATCAGCTCTTCTCTCTCCTTCAAGCAACCGCCGCCGTGTTAATTCCCACCTGGGAGAGGAACCTTCTAAGGTTTCTTTCTAACACTGGGATAAACATAAACTTAATAAAAAATAAATTTCTCTTATTGGTGTGCATAGCATTGGCCACTTAAAATAACAGTACATTCAAAAATCCAGTCCAAAATTAAAACGGCCCTTTTATTTTTATTGGTACATTAATTTCCCTTGGGCTGCCAGTTCTGAGGGTCAGGCTAAAAGAAATCATCTTTTCCCAGTTCAGTGTACACAAATAGAAAATGTATAGCTTTAAACAACTAAATCTAGAATTTACATGGATTCTCACTGAAACAGATCTGTGTATGGGAAATTAGGTCATTCCTCCTCCTGAAGCTCTTTCCACGCTCCACACATTTATGTGGTTCCTCCCGTGTGGATCCTTTTATGGGAACTAAGATTGCTGCTAGTACTAAAGCTCTTTCCACACTTCATCCACTTTTATGGCTTCTCCCGTGTGGATTCTTTTATGGGAAGTAAGTTCAATGTTTTGAATGTCTATCCACACTCCATGCATTTTTATTACTTCTCCCGTGTGGATCATTTTATGGGAATTCAAATGACCCTTCTGAGTAAAAGTCTTTCCACACCCAGTGCATTTATATGGTTTCTCCCCGTGTGGATCATTTTATGGACAATAAGATGACTGCTTCTTATGAAACTCTTTCCACACTCCATGCATTCGTGTGGTTTCTCCATTGTGTGGATCCTGTTATGGGAAGTAAGATCACTGCTAGTAGTAAAGCTCTTTCCACACTCCGTGCACTTATATGGTTTCTCCCCTGTGCGAATCCCATTATGAGAAGTAAGCTCACTCCTAGTACGAAAGCTCTTTCCACACTCCATGCATTTATATGGCTTCTCCCCTGTGTGGATCCTGTTATGGGAAGTAAGATCACTGCCAGTAGTAAAGTTCTTTCCACACTCCATACATTTATATGGTTTCTCTCCTGTGTGGATCCTGTTATGGGAAGTAAGATCACTGCTAGTAGTAAAGCTCTTTCCACACTCCATGCATTTATATGGTTTCTCCCCTGTGTGGACCCTTTTATGGGAAGTGAGATCACTGCTACTACTAAACCTCTTTCCACACTCCAGGCATTTATATGGCTTCTCCCCTGTGTGGATCCATTTATGGGAGGTAAGGTGACTGCTATTAGTAAAGTTCTTTCCACACTCCATGCATTTATATGGCTTCTCCCCTGTGTGGATCCTGTTATGGGAAGTAAGATCACTGCCAGTAGTAAAGTTCTTTCCACACTCCATACATTTATATGGTTTCTCTCCTGTGTGGATCCTGTTATGGGAAGTAAGATCACTGCTAGTAGTAAAGCTCTTTCCACACTCCATGCATTTATATGGTTTCTCCCCTGTGTGGACCCTTTTATGGGAAGTGAGATCACTGCTACTACTAAAGCTCTTTCCACACTCCAGGCATTTATATGGCTTCTCCCCTGTGTGGATCCATTTATGGGAGGTAAGGTGACTACTATTAGTAAAGTTCTTTCCACACTCAGTGCATTTATATGGCTTCTCCCCTGTGTGGACCCTTTTATGTCTCACAAGGGATCTATATTCACAGAATTTCTTTCCACACTCCATGCACTTATATGGCTTCTCCCCTGTGTGGATGCTGTTATGGGAATTAAGATCCCTGCTAGTAGAAAAGCTCTTTCCACAATCCAGGGATTTCTTTCGTTTTTCTCCTGTGTGCATATTTTTATGTCTGACAAGGGATGTATTTTGAGAGAAGCTCTTTCCACACTCCATGCATTTATATGGCTTCTCCCCTGTGTGGACCCTTTTATAGACAATAAGATGACTGCTTCTTCTGAAGCTCTTTCCACACTCCATGCATTCATGCGGTTTCTTCCCTGTGTGGATCCTGTTATGCCTTGTAAGGGATGTACTTTCACAGAAGCTCTTTCCACACTCTATGCACCTATATGGCTTCTCCCCTGTCTGAGACGTAACGGACCCATTTTCACAGGAAACAGTGAAGGTCCAATTGGGTGTTTTTCCGTTGTCTCTGCAGATATAACCTTCTCCTTTGGTTTGGGTTGGAGAGTGTTCATTTACCACCAATTTGTCTTTTAATAGTCTTATACTTTTTCCCATATACCTTTCCTTTATTTTTCCTTCTTGGGCAAGAAAGCCTTGCGTCTCAGCATCCCTGGAAGATGAGATTTCCTGATTCCAACTATTTGACTGGTTTCTCTCATGACTTTCTAGTGGCATCTCTAGTTCCTTGTACATTCCGCTTCCATGCCTGATCATTTGGAATTTTTCACTGGGATCTTTATTCTCATAGCGATGACCACCTGCAAAGGAAAAGAGAAATGAAATTTATAGCATTATAGACCACTCCTCCTCGGAGAAATACACAGCCACCCCCTCGAAGGACACAAAACCCTCCTGAAGAAACAAAGAAAAAAGAACAGAACAGGCCCGGAGGATTTGCAAGATCTGTCCTGTTCTCCACAAATTCCCAAAGCAAAGATATGCACCAAGTTGAATGGCTGGGCTTTGTGGAATTCCAGGGTTTAGGTGAGAAAATGGAAAGAGCCAAACCTTTTGACTGAAGAAATATTTGAGGCAGGGTTGTTCAACTCGATTGCTTCTACAGGACTTTCAGTGCCATTCAGTGATAACAACCCCAATTTCATTCTGGATCGATCCATCAGTTGATCCATTCACCCATCTTGAAAGGACTCTCACCTTCTTGAGAGAAGGAATTGGTAGATGGGCTTCAGAAACTCCACCTATCAGTGTCTCCAATCCTTCCTGTGCTTGCAGAAGGAAATCGGGGGGCAGGGGGATTCTTTCTAGCATTTCAGCAAATGGCTTACGGTGTCCCCAGAAGGACCAATCGTGCCCATGCTCAACAACTCCATGAAAATCCTGGGAGAGCAAAGCCAGGGATTTGGGTGGGGGGCCATCAATATCCAGAGGTACACAAGCCGGGTTCTTCTCCTCCTCAGACTGCAAGAAAGGTGCTAGTAGTCTGAGCCTTTGGCTGAATGGGAGACAAGAAAGTGGAGACAATTTTCTGGGAAGGACATTTCGCAGCCTTTGCCAAGGTGGATTCCTTTGCCTCCAAATCGAGGCACAAATTAGAGGATTAGAAATTACTTTGGAAGTCAAAAGGGCCTTGATTATATGCTCTTTCAGAACAATTTCACTTACAAACTCTTCTCTCTGGCCACTTTCATTGGATTTTAATAGCCTGTCTTATGTCTTAATCTGTGCTGATATTTCTTATCACTGGTTGGAAACAAGGCTTTTTAAAAATGCTCTTTCAGAACAATTTCACTTATAGACTTTTCTATCTGGCCATCTTCATTGGATTTTGTCTTATGTCTTAATCTGATGTGCCAGTCTGAGTATTTAGTTATTTTTGAGCAGCCTTGCACAATTCCAACTCAAAGAATGAAAAAACGAATGGGTCGCTGTTAAGCGGTTCCTAATAATATTATTCCTATCTCTTGAGAAAGTTTTCCATAAATTAATTATTGTAGACTAATAGCAGGAAGAGTAAGTAGCAAAAGCAGAGTTACATACTGGTCTTTTAAAAAAAAAGATATCCTAATAAGAATCTCAGGGAGAAAGTACAAACCAATTTGTATCCCAACCAAAGACTTCAGGGCAGGCTGACCTGACTGATAGCAACCTGAATCTTCCATTCCCCATTCAATGTTGCTGAAGTACAAGAAAACACCCAGGCCCACAAAAGGGGGAAAAATGGAAGGAGAGAGTCAGCAAGACTGCCTGAAGGAAAGGGAGAATAGAAATCTAATAGTTAAATTTCCTCCTCTTACTTCAGCTGGAGGTTCAGCCCCTGTTTCAGCTCCACCAGAAAGAGCAGACAACTTCGTTCGAGTCTTCCCTGTGAGGGAGAGAGAATTTTAAAGTGCAGAATTAACAAAATAGGAGGAGGCATTCTAGAGAAGAGAAGAGATAGAGAAGATGAGACAGCTGGGATCTCTCTCTGGAATGGGAGGGCCTTCGATTACCTCCTGAGGTGTCCTCACTTGGATCTTCCTGAGAGATCCTGCTGAAAGACAGCTTTTGAGGGGGACTGGATGGGTTCCTCCTTCCCTCAGGATCTCTGATGTCCACAGCGAAGGGCTTGAAATAGTAGGCAGGAGAAAAGAAGACGAATTAACAGACATCACATAACATGAAGTGGATTCTTGTTCTCTGAACACAACTTCAAAGCCCCCAGTGTCCTTCAGTGAGGCTGGAAAGTGAGAAAGGAACAGCTGTCCCAAATCTATCTTCTAGAATGGATTATTGAAGAATGTTCCTCAAGAATCATTGAAACATCTCCACATATTAGGAATGCCAGAGAACTTTCTTGAAGAGGGGTCAGGAATTCAAATGCATTGTTTATTCCACTCAGACCCCTTCTGGGCTCCCAAAATAAAGGTCTCCCACCTGCAACTCGACCTGCTCCTTCTGCTCCTCCGCCTGGCTCAGGAGGAAGCCTTCCGCCAGGGCCACCGCCTGGGAGCTGGTCTCTGCTCCGCACTCCCGCACCCAGCTCTCCATCGGCAGGTCCAGCATCTCCGCTTTTGTGTGTCTTTCTGGTCTCAACCACTGACGACAAAAGTAGTGGAGACAGCTGCAAAGCCCTCAGGGCCCTCAGCCTCCTGGTATTGGATGCTCTTGAGGTTCTGGGGCTGAACGTCTGAATGGGTGGTTTCCTCCTCCAGGATCTTCTGCCCAGTTCTTGCCCAGATCTCCCCACAGCTCCCAGGCTGGACAGCAGAAGGGCCTTCTCCACTTACCTCACTGGCTAAGGGTTGTGTCTCCATTCTTTCTTTGTGCTGTAACGCAACTCCAAAGGGGTCCCAGGAATCTTGTGGCTCTCCAAATGCCTTTTCATTCATTGGGCTGTTCCTTGTAGCCCAGGAATGACCCCAGCAGGCCATTCAGCCCTCTTTGCCCAAGAGAGAATTTTGTCTGTATGCGAAGACCTACAAAAGGCTTCCAGGTTCTGTGTCTGAGATGGAAAAGAAAAGACATTCCAAGAATTAGAGAGTGATGGATTTCACTATTGAACAACACTCATCCCCATGGAAGGCACTATTTTTCTGAGCTGGTATAGGATGGCAGTGGCATTGATCAGATACGTCCTGTGTTTATTTGTGTGTTTCTGTGTGTGTGTTGTAAAATATGGGATTGACTTCCATCAAGCACTTGGAATGCCCAATAAATGCTTATTGGAGCATTTTCTGTTTCTTTTTCTAAGAAGGGAGGGCTGGCTTTTTCAAAACCCATATCTACGTTTCCCTACAAACGGGAGTCACACAACATGTATGTCTAACCCCAAACAGGTTAACAAACTACAAAAGTTCAGTTCAGATAAAATGAAACGCCAATGAAATGACCGTGGCTTGGGATGTTCTAGTTCCCTTTCTTCAGGGTTTGCTTTGGGAAGGTTGAAGAAGATAATTATTTGAATTTTTTTAATTTGGCCGTATGGAAAGACATTTTGAGTCAGTATGGTCTTTCCCCAATTCAATCAAGTGTTTGCCCTGTCCGCCCGAGACAAAAGCAAGTGGAAGGAAAAGGGCAACTGACTTTAGAAGAACCAGAGGAGGAATTTCCACTGCCATATGGAGGACCAAGTGTGCCTCCAATAGTACCCCAAGTGGTGCCACCTTCGCCACCCTCGGCACCCCCACCTCCTCGGCCGCCTCAGTTTTGGCGGAAATAATTGAACTTGCCAGTCTACCTCACACTAGGATGGGTCGGTCATATGGCCCCCTAGCTTTGCCACGTTTACGATGGCACCCCCTTGGCAAGTTCCTTTGGGGGATAATTTAGTTTTTATATATATACATAGACCTTTTACGACCAGCGATCTTTTAATTGGCAAAAAGGATTGCCACCTTACAGGAAGAGCCAGAATGTCGCAAGCAAGAATGCACATGAGGCCTTGGCTGGAATTGCACATTAATTCAAATAAAATTCCTGGACTTTTTTGGATCAATAAGGAAGAAAAGTTGTTCCAGATTCCTTGGAAACATGCAGCTAGGGAGGGGTGGGAATGAGAAAAAGATGCTTGTCTTTTCGAAAACTGGGCCATTCATACTGGGCGGTACAAAGAAGGTGGTGTACAGCCTGACCCAAAAACATGGAAGGCAAATTTCCGTTGTGCCATAGATTCCTTGCCTGACATTCAAGAGGTGAAGGATCAGAGAATTAGCAAAGGTCCCAGGACTATCCGAGTCTATAGGGTGCGGAACCCCACAATGAAATCACAGAGAGAAATAAACAACAAGAGCCCAAGAAAGTTAGTGGACAATAATAAGGCAGAAGAGACAGCTGCAGCAACAGACAGCATTCAGTTGCCCGATGACCATAGCGGTTATGTGCTTGCCAGCCACCCAGCAGAGGAAATGGAAGTGGGGGGGGGGCGTACGTTAGGTCTTCCACATGTGAGTTAGACAATTTTGACTTCAGGAATTGCCAACTGGAAGTTTCACCCATCACTTCTGATGAGGAGGATAACTTTAATTCTCCATTCCCTAGCGACCCAGATGGGACTCCCCATGACTGTTTCCAAGCGTTTGAAGCAGTTACCGGGATCCGCCCGGACCTAAAATTTGAGCCCTTTTATGATATAAGACACCAGTTTTTGACTGATGGGCTCTCCCTTTTGAAAGAGGGGCAGCCTGCCGCCCAAGGGCTCGCCCTAGAGGTCCCCCTGTCCCCTAACTGTGAGATAAATGTGGATGGTCCTGATATGGAAACCGCCCAACGGGAACAAGAAGGCATCTTACAAAGATGGGATCCGACGTTTTATTGACCTAGACCCCGAGGCACCCCAGAATGAGGTTTTTTGAAAATGACCTTTGTCGGACAAAGTGCCCCAATATTAGGAAGAAGTTCTAGAAATTTGAGGCCCCCATTATGCAAAACCTTGAAACCCTGATTCAGATGGCATTCTCAGTTTACGCCCCACTATCAGATGAGTGTGAATGCCCCCGAGTCTCACTCTGACATGTACTGACGAGGCTCCGGAGAACTTTGTTCTAGTGGAGCTCCAAGTCGGGAAAGTTTTATTCCTTTCTGGTGGACACTGGAACAATATACAGTGTTTTGACTGACCCTGATATCCCCTGTTTAAAATTTTAATTTACCCCCATTGTGGGAGTTTTTGGAAAATCTGAAAAAGCACCCTAGAGTGTTTTTTTTATAAATATCCAACACGAGAGATTCCTCTTTGGAACACTCCTTTCCTAGTCTTGCCTCAATGTCCTGTAAATCTTTTGGGACGTAACCTCCTTGGAAAATTGGGAGCTTCACTCCAATGTACCCCAGAGGGGGTAAGCCTGGAAATTCCACCAGATAGAGTCTATTTATGTTTCCTTGAGGCAGCAATAATTAAACTTTTTGCCTTAAAAGGAGTGAACCCAGACATTTGGTACTAGAGAATACCTGGGCTTGCGAAATTTGCCGTGCCTCATGTGCCTAAGTTGTCGCCAGATACCAGTCCAGTGTGACAGTGTCCAGTTAAAAGGGAGGCACGATTGGCAATAAAGCCATTTATTAACCTGTTTTTGGATCATGGCATTTTAAAAATTGTCCATTCGCCATGGTCAATGCCAATTTTCCCTGTACCCAAGTCTAATGGTTCTTGGAGAAGGGTCCAGAATCTCCAAGAAGTAAATCTTTGCATCCAGGCTCTTCGTCCTGTGGTGGCCAACCCCTATACCCTGCTGACTACCCTTTCCCATCGCCAGCAGTGGTACACAGTAATTGATTTGAAGGATGCCTTCTTTTGCATCCCCTTGGCTGTTGAGAGTCAAGCATATTTTGCCTCTGAGTGGGAAGACCCTGAGTCCGGCCACAAATGTCAACTCACATGGACTAGACTTCCCCAAGGCTATAAAAATAGTCCAACAGGTTTTGCTGCTGCCCTTTTTGCCAACCTGAAGACCTGCTTCTGGCAGCAGAGACTGAAAAGGAATTAACTGAAACCTCCATTCGGCTCTTAAACCATTTGGCCCATAGAGGATATACAGTGTCCCAGAAGAAGGTACAGTGGGTCCAACCAAAAGTCCAATACCTGGGACACGTTTTAGGAAAAGGCAGGAGACTACTCCACCCAAGTAGGATTCAAGCCATCTCATCGCTGCCTATTCCATGCAACCAACGACAAATTAGGACCTTCTTGGGAATTACAGGATATGCCAGGCTGTGGATTCCAATGTATCCATTGATTGCCAAGCCATTATACCCACTCTTCCATAAAGATTCAACATAAAGATTGAACAGGACATTTCAGAACCTGGAAGACTCTTAAGGACTTTTTGATAAAAACTGCTGCTTGGGATGTTCTAGTTCCCTTTCTCCAGGGTTTGCTTTTAAGAGCCAAGTCACACCAGGACATCCAGGCAGGTTCAGACAACCTGCCCGAAGCCCAAACACGTTCCCCAACCGCAGGGGCCGAATTCACCCAAAGCACAGGGCGTGAAGGAAGGAAGCTGAAGAGGATCTCCTGGTTCACTCACCCTCCTAAGACGTGTCGAACTGCAGAGGATCCAGCCCTATTTCAGCCTCATCAGCGCATGGTGAGAATGCAGGCACAATCTCTAGCCCTCCTTCCTCGCAAGGTTTTTCTTCTTTCCTGCTGGAGATTTGCAGTGCAAACTCACCTTCCTCCCCCAGGGCCTCCTCTGGATCTCTTCCCTGCAAGATTTTCCTGCAGCCTTTTTACCTCCTGCGAAGCTCAAAGGGTTAGAGAGAGAGAGCGCAGCTTCCTAGATAGGGAAGTCATAGTGATGTCACTCTTTTTCCCAACCTCCTCTGGAAAGCCATGTGTGGCCGTTTCCTCCAATGGCCCAACCTTGAAGCGCATGGTGTTCCCCTCTCTTCACAGAGGGGGCCCCCTGGTGGATGCCTTGTGCAATGCAGGACCTCATGCAAAGAGGGGAGAAAGGCTGTTATTTCCATGGGGTCAGGTGGAAAGGGGTGCGGTATCCCCCCCCCATCAGGAAGCCTTCTCCATCCAGCTGCTTTGGACAACTTTAGAACATCTCCAACCTTGCATTTTTAAGAGAGGTTCTGGAGAAAGTTGCGTCCCCAGGTAGAGGGGGCAGATATAGCAAAGCAGCAGACAGGAAATGGAATTCAGCATTTTTCTTGCTTAAGAGAGTAAAAATAATCCTGTCTTGATTCTGCATCCCATAAAAGAGGTCAGTGGGAAACTCTGACAGGCTTTCAAGCTGCTGTCCTTGTGCCCCACGAGAACATCGCAGAGCTCCAACAGGCTCTGTGGTGTCCAATTCCTGACCTGGCTTGCCTGAAAGGGCTGATGCTCTGCAACTGCAGAGAGCCTTAGAGGAAGCCGACGATTTAGCTCTTGACTTATGGAGAGACCAGGATTGGGGGAGTGCAGTCCTCAAAGATCTTTCAGTGGCTTTCGGTACCCCTGACCATGGCCTTCTTCTGCAACGTGTCCGAGGGAATGCCCTGCTTTGCAGTGGTTCTCCTCCTTCCAGAGGTCCTGATGGTGGAAGTCTTCCCTGTCCTTCAAGCAACCGCTTGCGTGTTTATTCCTGGCTCAGAGGTGAATCTCGTAAGCTTTCTTTCTAACAATTTGGCAAGCCACCCAGGAGCCCGAGACTAACCGGGTCAACGGACCGAGCCTGGGCAACTTCACCCGGCCGGCACCGGACCATTTGTCTGGAGGGTGCAGTTCTGGACTCTGCCCACTTTGACACTGGTAGTAAAAGGAGTTTTGGTTATGAGCCAAAGAGTTCCTTGAACCTCCTGAGAACCTCTCTTGTCTCTATGGGGACAGCTTCGGATCACTCAAGGTTAGCGAAAAAGGCCTCCGGACTGACAAAGTTCAGGAAGGAAACAGGATTCAGAAATCCTGTTTTGCATTCTAAAACCCTTAATGTTTCAATACAGATATGTGTGTGTATGTATGTTTAAATACTAAATATGAAATATACATGTAGGTAATATATAAAATCTTCTGGCATAGCTAATACTCTAGTTGAAAACCTAAGGCTGCTCTTCTCCATAGCTCTGCCCTTCCGATTTATGTCTTCCTCTCTGCGCCTGGTTGCTCCAAAAATTCCTACTGAACCAACCTGGGGGTGGGGGTGGGAGGAAAAAGCACCACCAAGTATATCAATGATCAATAAAATCTGAATGATGACTGGAATTCTATACTTGTTGGTGTGCATTCCTGAGATGCCACATATTTAATATTTTTTAAATTACTTTTGTAGAGACCTCGTCTTGTATTTGATTTCTGTGTATTTCTCTTTTGGAACAGACCTTTCTCCTTTTCATTTCTCTTCTTGAGGCATGTGTGCTGGTGTACGGTTTGGAAAGCCAATTCACAACGTTATCGGGTGAAGCAAAGCCATACATATTTGAGCCACTGGAGTTGTGTGGGGGTAGGAAAACTAACTGTGTTCCCCCCCTCCAACAGATCTGGGATTCTGGGGCCTTTTTATAGAGCTCTGGGTCAGAGGAGAGGAAATCTGCTCTCCGTGGAAAGGCCCAGGAGAGCTCCAGTGGTCAGGAAGTGGCAACCTTCAGTAGAGGAAGACGGAAGTCTGTGTGGACTGCTTTGAACTGCTGGGAGTGGGTTTCAGTGAAGGCGGAAGGGCTGGCGAGGTTGCAGAAGAGGGAGGGCGAAGGGGCGAGGTGGTCTTTTGAAGGGCATCAGAAGACGCACCACGGACGGAAGCAAAGGAAAGCACATTGTATGTTGTAAGAGGGTTTGTGAGGGGTTAGTGTGTTGTGAATGGGGAAGATGAAGATGGACGTCTGTTTACTGGCAACTCTGTCTGAGGGGCTGATCTCAAGGTGGGAAGGCAGTTGATCTAAATGCAGAGTTGCAAAAAGCAGCTATCAGCTCTTTGAACGACCCACCAGAAACGCTACCAAGAATTGGCCCAGGAAGAAGTGAAGGAGTTCATGTTCTTCTGTTTCCCTTTTTTTTCTTCCTGGCGCAGGAGAACATCTGGCCAGAAGTGAGGGTAGGGCTAAAGGTCTGAAGGCTCAAATACTATTCTAATGGCAAACATCTTTGCAACACGCTCCAGTATTTTGTAGTTTATACATGCTGTTACAAAATAACTCCAGCTCCATGGGATATGTTTTATTTGAGAAACATCAGGGGGAAACCCCAGTCCAATGTTTTTCAGGAGAATGTTATGAAAAGTCTCCTGCCCTTCCTATGGCTTTGGAGCATTAGTTCCCTGAAGACAGAAGCCCTGAAGCAATCTTTTCCTTCCAGTCTATCAGACCTGAAGCTGGGGGGGGGGGGCGGATTTGCTTCCCCCTCTAATGTAAAAAAGGTAATTGCAATAAATGGGCAATTTAAGTGTTTCTTTTT
This sequence comes from Python bivittatus, assembly GCF_059951505.1. Taxonomy (NCBI): domain Eukaryota; kingdom Metazoa; phylum Chordata; class Lepidosauria; order Squamata; family Pythonidae; genus Python; species Python bivittatus. The sequence goes on along the minus strand of NW_028277111.1, from coordinate 5,012,496 downwards.
TAGGATAAAGATCTGCATTTCAAATGTTTTCTTCTGCAATTTTATTTTCTTCCAACTGCTATTGTTAGGAAGAAGTGGTCACTTCTCTCAAGAAGACCTGAATTGCTGGGCTGCCCCCAAGAGTGCTTTGCATTTCCACCTTTATCAGCAATCTCATTCTCTGCTTTGAAACAAGAATCCAGCCTTGGCCCCAAAGGGGGTCTTCCTGTCTTTTACTTTTAAACTAAAGGGGTTATGAGGAGAGGTTTACATGTTTCATCTTTCTCCCTCAATATGGACATTATGAACAAAAGGGAAAGAATTTGGACATTATGAACAAAAGGGAAACACTGGTATGGTCTATCTCAAAACAAATGAAAAAACTTTTTTAAGAACTTTTGGGTCTGGAAGCAATCAAGGCACTTTATAAATTCCAGTATCAATGTAGATTCCTTCTCACCAGCTTTTCAAGTTCTCATTCTAGAAAATTATTAGGAAGAAGATACTAGTCCTTAGCAGTTGACATATATAACGTTTTCATCGAATTAGAAATGGGATGAGCAGTCCATGTTTTGTCTCAGGGCTGCTTGAATTCACCCACACCCTTTCACCGCATGAGGGCCTGCTATCTGGGCATGCATTTCTACAATTATGCTGACCTCTCAAGATTTGTCTTCCCTGTGGCACTAAGAGTCAGACTAGCAGCTTCATCTTACACTGCATGATCAAGGATCCCAGGAAGGTGATCCACTGGATCTGGGACTCGGCCACTCTCTGCCCTGTGAGGCAAAGCCAATCTTTGGAGATCTCTTGGGATACTGGCACTGGGCTTTCACAGGGAAGGCCTCCCAAAGCAGCCAGTCCACCTCCTCTCTGGCCACAAATGGTTGAAGGGGAGGAGACCACTATTGGGCCAAGCCATCCTGAAGCTCCATCAACGCTTTGTTGACCCCCACCTAGTTTATGCACAATACCAAAACCTCCCCAGGAGAGAAGCTTTGCATGCTCCATGTGAGGAAGTCAGACCCTGATGCTTCCTGCTGGTGGTTGCAATGAGGAAGGTGCAAGAGGAGACCCAAGAGTGCCCAGCAACATCAATGTCAATAAAAAACAACAGACGTGGCGCTACTGGGCATAGATGTAGGGGGGGAGGATGCAATAGAGCCTGGGCACCAAGGAATGCTTCTCCAGCTAGGGCCAGAGAGACCTGAAGGGAGCTTCACAGCAGGAGAGAGAGCAGCGCAACTGATCCTGTGCAAAACCCCCTCCCCTCCTGTGACAAAGGGAACCCCCTGCCCAGAGGAGAGGAAAGGAAAGGGGGATGACAGTTTGAGGCCACAGGAGCAAAAGTGTCAGTGAACGGAGGCACTGGGCATTTGAGAGGCGGCAAAGTATTCTGCCCTGCAGGGAAAAAAAACTGCTTCGCATCTCCGAATAGAAGATTCCCCTACAAGAGTGGCGAAGGATGGTCCTTTTCTTCAGTGGACTTCAGTAGGAACTCCCGAGGAGGTTTGCGGTCACCTTAGGAGGAGTTTTCGAAGCTCTTGAGTTCGGCGTGGATCTGTTTCATGCAAAAGGCTGAAAACGCCTGCCTCTTCCTCCCGCTGACCACTGCATACACGGACATTTCAACCACCAGATTGCGATCGCTGAACACCAGTATAAATATTGGGTCTCCACGTCTGTGCCTCATGACTGGCAAGGGAGATTCCCTGTCTACACAAAGCCATTCAATGACTCTAAAATTGGTGACTATTTTGACTTTGTGAGAGAGCGGATGCGAACTCTAATAATCAACCGAAACTCTAAATATGCTTTTATTGTTGATTATGCCATGTGTATACAGTACATACGATGGGCAGGTAAAGCCGCTCGAGTGAAACTCAGGGCATCCTGCGGAGGGCTGAGCGCGCTGATTGCAAGAGAGCTCGCAGGAGTGGACTGACCAATAGAAGAGAATATGTGCAGCTCAGGGTTGAACTGTGGAGTCCTTGGGATCCTCTGAGCTTGGTTGTCTTCTCGCAAAAGTTTCGTTACCTGGCTACGTTACATCTTCAGTGCAAGCAAGAAACGTTTGCAAGAAAACAACCAAGCCCAGAGAGCCCCAAGGACTCCCCAGGGGTGGACTGCCCTGCATTCACCCACCTGAGCCATTTCCCTTCTCCCTCCTGGAGACATTTGCGGTCATTCCTCAGCTACAGGAACAGCCCAATGACTGAAAAGGCATTTGGAGAGCCAGAAGATTCCTCGGACTCCTTTGGAGTTGCGTTACAGCACAGAGAAAGAATGCAGACACAACCCTTAGCCAGTGAGGTAAGTGGAGAAGGCCCTTCTGCTGTTCAGCCTGGGAGCTGTGGAGAGATCTTGGCAAGAACTGGGCAGAAGATCCTGGAGGAGGAAACCACCCGTTCAGACGTTCAGCCCCAGAACCTCAGCAGCGTCCAATACCAGGATCCCTGCTAGTAGAAAAACTCTTTCCATGCTCCACACATTTATATGGTTTCTCCCCTGTGTGGATCCTTTTATGGGAAGTAAGATAACAGCTAGTAGTAAAGTTCTTTCCACACTCCATGCATTAATATGATTTCTCCCTTTTGTGGATTCTTTTATGATGGGAACTAAGATTATTGTTTCGACGAAAAGTCTTTCCACACTCCATGCATTTATATGGTTTCTCCCCTGTATGAATCCTGTTATGAGAATTAAGTTCACTGCTAGTAATAAAGCTCTTTCCACACTCCATGCATTTATATCGCTTCTCCCCTGTGTGGATCCTGTTATGGGAAGTAAGATAACTGCTAGTAGTAAAGTTCTTTCCACACTTCATGCATTTATATGGCTTCTCTCCTGTGTGGATCCATTTATGGGAAGTAAGATAACGGCTGCTAGTAAAGTTCTTTCCACACTCCATGCATTTATATGGTTTCTCCCCTATGTGGATCCTGTTATGTGAATTCAGACGATCCTTCCGAGTAAAGCTCTTTCCACACTCAGTGCATTTATATGGTTTCTCCCCTGTGTGGACCCTTTTATGGGAAGTGAGATCACGGCTAGTAGTAAAGCTCTTTCCACACTCCAGGCATTTATATCGCTTCTCCCCTGTGTGGATCCTGTTATGGGAAGTAAGATAACTGCTAGTAGTAAAGTTCTTTCCACACTTCATGCATTTATATGGCTTCTCCCCTGTGTGGATCCATTTATGGGAGGTAAGGTAACGGCTTTTAGTAAAGTTCTTTCCACACTCCATACATTTATATGGTTTCTCTCCTGTGTGGATCCTGTTATGTGAATTCAGCTGATCTTTCCGAGTAAAGCTCTTTCCGCACTCAGTGCATTTATATGGTTTCTCCCCTGTGTGGACCCTTTTATGGGAAGTGAGATCACGGCTAGTAGTAAAGCTCTTTCCACACTCCAGGCATTTATATGGCTTGTCCCCTGTGTGGATCCATTTATGGGAGGTAAGTTGACTGCTATTAGTAAAGTTCTTTCCACACTCCATACATTTATATGGTTTCTCTCCTGTGTGGATCCTGTTATGTGAATTCAGATGATCCTTCCGAGTAAAGCTCTTTCCACACTCAGTGCAGTTATATGGCTTCTCCCCTGTGTGGACACTTTTATGGGAGGCGAGTTGACTGCTATTAATAAAGTTCTTTCCACACTCCATGCACTTATATGGTTTTTCCCCTGTATGGATCCTGTTATGGGAATTCAGATGACCCTTGTGAGTAAAGCTCTTTCCACACTCAGTGCATTTATATGACTTCTCCCCTGTGTGGATCATTTTATGAGACGTAAGGGACCGATTTTCACAGGAAACAGTGAAGGTCCAATTGGGTTTTTTTCCATTGTCTCTGCATATATAATCTTCTCCTTTGGTTTGGGCTGGAGAATGTTCATTTACCACTAATTTGTCTTTTAATCGTCTTATACTTTTCCCCATATATCTTTCCTTTATTTTTCCTTGTTGGTCAAGAAAGCCTTGCATCTCAGCATCTATGGAAGATGAGTTTTCCTGATTCCAAATCTTTGACTGGTTTCCCTCATGCCTTTCTAGTTGCATCTCCAGTTCCTTGTCCCTTCCGCCTCCATGCCTGATCATTTGGAATTTTTCACTGGGATCTTTATTCTCATAGCGATGGCCACCTGCAAAGGAAAAGAGAAATGAAAATGATAGCAAGGTTGGGGGAAAAGATCAAACTGTACGATTTGCATGTTAGCATGCTTACAGTGCCATGGTATAGTAATAATTTCTATTTTCATGAGCCATAATAGCTTTGAAAGCATCTACAGCATCCGGTTTGTTTATAATCATCCTTATGTAGTCAAACCTTTCCCAGAGTCAGTGTTGATTCAGGAAGAATCCGGGGAAACATCCAAGGAGGCATTAGGAGAAAACCTAACATTTATTGGAGGGGGGGTCAGTAACAGGAACGACCAGTGAGAACTAAATCAATTTTGAAATTCGTCCTTTTCTTCCTACCCAAACTACCTTCCATTTGCTATTCATTTTTCAAATGAGAAAATCACATGGTTGTAGAGAAAAATTCTAGAGCTCTTCTCTTAACCCTAAACAGCACGTTTGCAATGGAAAAACAGCACCATTTTGCCCTTAACCCCAAGGCTCAGGATAGAAATCAAAAGGAAGACAAGTCATTCACCCAACAGCCTGAATAAATGAGAATCCCTCAGAGGACAGACATGGAAGCATTTGGGCCCAAAAAAATGAAATCAGTGTGATGGAGTTGAGCATCTCCTCAAGTCAAGGAAATAGTTTTTCATTGATATGTTAAATAGAAATGGAAAAATTCCCCAGATCAGAAATGCATCTAAGCAGAAAGTCATTGACCTCCTTCTTTCCTCGGAGCAGGAGAAGGCCAGATCTTTTCCTTCTCCCTCCCAAGAGATGACATCTGGTTGGAGATTTTCTTAATAAGATGTAGCTGATGGCAGGTAACTAAGTCATCCCAAACTCTCTGATGGGAGAGAAGCAAAACCTTACCCAGAGAGATCACGTTGCGATAATTTTCCAGCATGACTTCCCAATGCAGCGCTTTTTGGGGAGGATCCAGCTGAGACCACTCCTCCTCAGAGAAATACACAGCCATCTCCTCGAAGGACACAAGAACCTCCTGAAGAAAGAAAGAAAAAAGAACAGAACAGGCCCGGAGGATTTGCAAGATCTCTCCTGTTCCTCACAAATTCCGAAAGCAAAGATATGCACCAAGTTGAATGGCTGGGCTTTGTGGAATTCCAGGGTTTAGGTGAGAAAATGGAAAGAGCCAAACCTTTTGACTGAAGAAACATTTGAGGTGGGGCTGTTCAACTCGATTGCTTCTACAGGACTTTCAGTACCATTCAGTGATAACAACCCCAATTTTCTTCTGGATCGATCCATCAGTTGATCCATTCACCCATCTTGAAAGGACTCTCACCTTCTTGATGGACTTCAGCAGCCCCACCTATCAATGTCTCCAATCCTTCCTGTGTTTGCAGAAGGAAATCGGGGGGCAGGGGGATTCTTTCTAGCATTTCAGCAAATGGCTTACGGTGTCCCCAGAAGGACCAATCGTGCCCATGCTCAACAACTCCATGAAAATCCTGGGAGAGCAAAGCCAGGGATTTGGGTGGGGGGCCATCAATATCCAGAGGTACACAAGCCGGGTTCTTCTCCTCCTCAGACTGCAAGAAAGGTGCTAGTAGTCTGAGCCATTGGCTGAATGGGAGACAAAAAAGCTGAGACAATTTTCTGGGAAGGACATTTCGCAGCCTTTGCCAAGGTGGATTCCTTGGCCTCCAAATCGAGGCACAAATTAGAGGATTAGAAATTACTTTGGAAGTCAAAAGGGCCTTGATTATATGCTCTTTCAGAACAATTTCACTTATAGACTCTTCTCTCTGGCCACTTTAATTGGATTTTAATAGTCTGTCTTATGTCTTAATCTGATGTGCTGATATTTCTTATCACTGGTTGGAAACAAGGCTTTTTAAAAATGGCAATGTGCCAGTCTGAGTATTTAGTTATTTTTGAGCAGTCTTGCACAATTCCAACTCAAAGAATGGAAAAATGAATGGGTCTCTGTTTAGCAGTTCCTAATAATATTATTCCTATCTCTTGAGAAAGTTTTGAATAAATTAATTATTATAAACTAATAGTAGGAAGAGTAAGTAGCAAAAGGAGAGTTATGTACTGGTCTTTAAAAAAAAAGATATCCTAATAAGACCAGGTTGCCTAAGGGACCGCCTCTCCCCTATGTCTTCAACCCGTCCCACCCGATCGCACAGAGAGGGCGTGCTTCGGACCCCCTCAGTAAAAGAACTCCACCTAGCGAGGTCCAGAAGGCGGGCCTTCTCTGCTGTAGCCCCGCCCTTTGGAACATTCTGCCCCCAGAGGCGCGATTGGCCCCCTCGCTCCTGGCCTTCTGAAGGGCCTTGGAGACCTGGTTCTGCCACTTGGCCCCGGGTGGGGAGGGAATACTTCCAGCAGGGGGATGGCTAGCCCTGTAATAGCCAGCTCTCCGCAGCCTGATTTTCCATCTGCTTGGATCTTCCTTTCTTTAGTACTGTTTTAAATTTTGGATGGTTTATGTGTTTTAGATGTATTTATAGTTTTAATGTTTTTTGTAAGTCGCCCAGAGTCCCCTATTGTGGGGGAGATGGGTGGGGGAGAAATCCAATGAAATAAAATAAAATAAAAATAAATCTCAGGGAGGAAGTCCAAACCAACCAAAGACTTCAGGGTAGGCTGAGCTGACTGAGAGCAACCTGAATCTTCCATTCACCATTCCATGTTGCTCAACGACAAGAAAACACCCAGGCCCACAAAAGGGGGAAAAATGGAAGGAGAGAGCACTGTGTTCACCAGCTTGACTTCCTGAAGGAACGGGAGAATACAATCTAATAGATAAATTTCCTCCTCTTACTTCAGCTGGAGGTTCAGCCCCTGTTTCAGCTCCACCAGAAAGAGCAGACAACTTCGTTCGAGTCTTCCCTGTGAGGGAGAGAGAATTTTAAAGTGCAGAATTAACAAAATTGGAGGAGGCATTCTAGAGAAGAGAAGACATAGAGAAGATGAGAGAGCTGGGATCTCTCTGGGGAATGGAAGGCCCTTCGATTACCTCCTGCGGTGTCATGACTTGGATCTTCCTGAGAGATCCTGCTGAAAGACAGCTCGTGAGGGGGACTGGAGGGATTCCTCCTTCCGTCAGGATCTCTGATGTCCACAGTGAAGGACTTGAAATAGGAGGCAGGAGAAAAGAAGAAGAATTAACAGGCATCACATAACATGAGGTAAATTCTTGTTCTCTGAACACAACTTCAAAGCCCCCAGTGTCCTTCAGGGTGGCTGGAAAGTGAGAAAGGAACGGCTGTCCCAAATCTATATTCTAGAATGGACAAGGGAACAATGTCCTACAAGAATCATTGAAACACCTCCACATATTAGGAATGCTAGAGAACTCTGGTGGGGAGGGGTTAAGAATTCAAATGCATGGCTTATTCCATTCAGACCCCTTCTGGGCTCCCAAAATGAAGGTCTCCCACCTGCACCTCGACCTGCTCCTTCTGCTCCTCTGTCTGGCTCAGGAGGAAGCCTTCTGCCAGGGCCACTGCCTGGGAGCTGGTCTCTACTCCGCACTCCCGCACCCAGCTCTCCATCTGCAGGGGCAGAAGGGCCAGGAACTGCTCCATAACAACCAGGTCCAGCATCTGCGCTTTTGTGTGCTTTTCTGGTCTCAACCATCGACGGCAAAAGTAGTGGAGACGGCTGCAAAGTCCTCGGGAACCCTCAGCCTCCTGGTATTGGATGCTCCTGAAGTTCTGGGGCTGAACGTCTGGACCGATGGCTTCCTCCTCCAGGATCTTCTGCCCAGTTCTTGCCCAGATCTCCCCACAGCTGCCAGGCTGAACAGCAGAAGGGCCTTCTCCAGTTCCCTCACTTGCTAAGGGTTGTGTCTCCATTCTTTCTCTGTGCTGTAACGCAACTCCAAAGGGGTTGGAGGAATCTTCTGGCACTCCAAATGCCTTTTCGTTCACAGGATTGTTCCTCTAGCTGCAGGAATGACCGCAGCAGGCCATTCAGCCCTCTTTGCCCAAGGGAGAATTTTGTCTGTACGTGAGGACCTACAAAAGGCTTCCAGTTTGTGTGTCTGAGATGGAAAAGAAAAGAAATTTCAAGAATTAGAAAGTGATGGATTTCAACCTTGAACAACACTCATCCCCATGGAAAGCACCATTTTTCTGAGCTGGTAGAGGACTGGGGTGGCATTGATCAGATAGGTCCTGTGTTTATTTGTGTGTTTCTCTGTGGGTGTTGTAAAATATGGGATTGACTTCCATCAAGGACCGGGAATGCCCAATAAATGCATCTTGGAGCATTTTCTATTTCTTTTCTCAGAAGGAAGGGCTGGCTTTTAAAAACCCATATCTACGTTTCCCTACAAGCAGGATTCACACAACATGCCAAACCCCAAACAGGTTAACAAACCACCAAAGTTATGTGGACCTCTACACAAGAAGCTTTCTATAAAACTGAAACAAGAGATAAAGATAAATGGATGAGATACTTAGACCTATTAGAAAAAGAACAAGGAGAACTCAAAATTAAATCAAAAGAACAATTGGTTTTAGAAGGATATACCTTTCAATGGCTTTCCTATATGCAATACAAAGAAAAATTTAAAATCAGTAAAAAAGAATTTGGATTTGGACAGAATAAATCGGAATTTGAAATCCAATTATGTGAAAGATGAACATTTAATAGCAAAAATGTAGAAATTATTGTTGAGAGAAGAAATGGTTGAAGAACAAGTTAAAGAATGTATCATTAAATGGGCAAAAATTTTGGTCATAATATACATATGCAGCAATGGGAAAATATGTGGTCTAAAGGATTAAAATTTACTTTATGCTATACCTTGAAAGAAAATTTCTATAAAATGATGTATCGATGGTATATGACACCCCAAAGACTATCAAAGATGTATGGGACAATTTCCACCGTTTGTTGGAAATGTAACCAACAAGAGGGGTCGTTTTACCATATGTGGTGGACACGTAAAATTGCAAAGAAATTTTGGACTCAAATACAGAAATACCTCAGTTCACAAACGCTTCTGTTCACGAACAATTCGGTTCGCGAAAAGCAGCATTCGCAAACTTTTGCTTCCGTTCGCAAACTCCGCATCGGGTGACAAACACGACCTGCGGCCACCTTCCCTGCTCTGACACGTGGTCGTGGCTTCCTCTAGGCGAGATCGCAGTCGCAGACAGACACTTGCTGTGAAGCTTTTTGGTGTCGCCTCAAGCAAGGTTAGTGTTGTCTCTCTTCATACTGTACTGTACTTTGTTTCATATTTTTGTGGTTAAAAAAAAATACATACGGTTCAGAACGGATTACCCTTATTTACATTGAACCTTATGGGGAAATTTGATTCGGTTCACGACCAGAATCGTGGAACGAATTAAGTTCATGAACCGAGGAACCACTTGTACAAACGTTGATGCAGAGCATACTACAAATACAGATTCGATTTACACCAGAATTATTCCTGCTGGGGATAATGGACTTTCAAATAGGAAAAGATCTTATCAGAATCACCCAATACATGATTACCGCAGCAAGACTTCTTTATGCACAATTCTGGAAAACCCAGACACTACCAACAATACAAGAATGGTTGTCAAAACTGACGGAAATGGCAGAAAATGACAGACTGACTTGCTTCTCAAAAGAAAACCCAAACAACTATTACCTTAAAGAATGGAAACCTTTGATGGACTATTTGCAAAATGCAGGTGGGGTGAAGCTTACATGGGGGTTTGAAGATTAGATTATAAACGTAATGGGATATGTTTAGACAAAGAATTATTCCTATTTAATGTATTAAAAACTAGCACTTATGATATTATTTCTAAAACCAGAGATAGACTGGAAGTTATCTATTTTTCCTATCTTTTTTTCTTTTCCTTTACCTCACTTTTTCTTTTCCTTTTCCTAATATTTTGTATTTCAAACTTTCTTTTTCATTCCTAACTTTTAAATATGTATCTTCAAAATCTCAGTAAAATATTATAAAAAAAAACAAAGAAACAAACCACCAAAGTTCACTTCAGATAAAATGAAATACCAATGAAATGACCCTGGGTTGGGATAGGCTTTCTCCAGGGTTGGCTTTTAAGAGCCAAGTCACACCAGGACAGCCAGGCGGGTTCAGACAACATGCCCGAAGCCCAAACACGTTCCCCAACCGCAGGGGCCGAGTTCACCCAAAGCACAGGGCGTGAAGGAAGGAAGCTGAAGAGGATCTCCTGCTTCACTCACCCTCCTAAGACGCGTTGAACTGCAGGGGATCCAGCCCTGTTTCAGCCTCATCAGCGCGTGGTGAGAATGCAGGCACAACCTCGGGCACCTCCTTCCTTGCAGGGCTTTTCTTCTTTCCTGCTGGAGAGATTCAGTGCAAACTCTGCCTCTCCCAGGATCTCTTCCCTGAAAGACTTCCCTTCAGCCTTTTTACCTCCTGCGAAGCTCAGAGGGTTAAAGAGAGAGAGTGTGACGTCCTAGAGAGGCAAGACGTAGTGATGTCACTGCATTTCCCACCCACCTCTGGGAAGCCACCTGTGGCTATCGCCCTCCAGTGGCCCAACGCTGAGGCGCATGGTGTTCCCCTCTCTTTCTAGAGCGAGCCCCCTGGTGGAGGCTGTGTGCAATGCAGGACCTCTTGCAAAGAGGGGAGAGAGGGTGTGGCTTCCATGGAGGAAGGGGGCTGTGGTGTCCCCTCTGATCAGGAAGCCTTCTCCATCCAGCTGCTTTCAACAACCTTAGAACATCTCCAAGCCTCCATTTTTAAGAGAGTTTCTGGACAAAGTTGCGTCCCGGGTAGAGGGAGCTGGTGGAGCAAAGCAGCAGACAGGAAATGGAATTCAGCATTTTTCCTACTTAAGAGAGTAAAAAGAATCCTGTCTTGATTCTGCATCCCGTAAAAGTGGTCAGTGGGACACTCTGAAAGGCTTTCAAGCTGCTGTCCTTGTGCCCCACGAGAACATCGCAGAGCTCCAACAGGCTCTGTGGTGTCCAATTCCTGACCTGGCTTGCCTGAAAGGGCTGATGCTCTGCAACTGCAGAGAGCCTTAGAGGAAGCCGACGATTTGGCTCCTTGGCAATCGGTTTCCAGCCGGGATACAGGATGGGAATTGCATTGGTTGCACTTATAAATGACTTATGGAGAGACCAGGATTGGGGGAGTCCAGTCCTCCTAGGTCTCTCATTGGCTTTCGGTACCCCTGACCGTGGCCTTCTTCTGCAATGTGTCTGAGGGAATGCCCTGCTTTGCAGTGGTTCTCCTCCTTCCAGAGGGCCTGATGGTGGAAATCCTCCCTCTCCTTCAAGCAACTGCCTTTGTGTTTATTCCCGGCTTGGAGATGAACCTCCTCAGCTTTCTTTATACAATTTGGTGAGGCAGCCAGGAGCCTGAGACTAACCGGATCAATGGACTGAGCCCGGGCAAGTTCACCCGGCCGGCACCGGATCATTTGACCGGAGGGTGGCATCCCGGACTCTGCCCGCGTCAACATTGGTAGTAAAAGGAGGTTTGGTTTTGAGCTAAACAGTTGCTTGAACCTGAGACTTCAGAGTGGGTAAGTGCCCTTTTCTGCGTTTTGTGCCCAGCGGATGTGTGAGTGTGAGACTCCCTCTTTATGTTTCAATCCACGCTGGTGACCAGGGCTCTGGGTCTACAAATTCAATTCCAGCCACCCCCAGACTTCCGCGAGTCCTTCTTGGACAAGGATTGGGAGGTCCTAGAAAGCAAGGGGGGCTGACAAGACTCATGTGCTTCAACAGGTAGCGCAAGGTCGTGTGCTTGAGTCTATCTGGGCAAATACCGGCCTGCTTGTCTTGTTCCTCTCTTAGTCTAGAACCAGGGAGTGAGGAGGAGGGCCAGTAGTTCACTGGGGAGTCTCCGGGTGTAAAGCATACGCCTAACACCTTGGGGGACACGCGTGTCATCAGTTAGGGAAGATGGGGAATGAGCAGCCCAAGGTCTCCTGACCTCCCTACGGAAGGGATGCTCCTCGCCTAGGATGGGGGTTATTACCCGTACAGGCGGGGACGAGGAAGAGTTGTGCACGAGGTTTGTGTCTGGGATGGGCTCGGGTGACCGACACAACTGGTAGACCAATTTGGCCTGCAATGGGGACCTTCGACTGCACCATATTAAAATCTTTGTGATCGAAACTAAAACCTTCCCATCTGCCCTGTTGGTTCTGCTGGGCAGGACTTCCTAATCCCGAGTGTAGCTTTTAATTCCTCCATGCCCAGTGCCCCCCCAGCCCATCCTGAGTTGCATGCCTTGGACGGAAGTCTGCAAGGAAATTGAATGGCGCCTTTATGAAAGAATCCCATAGCTGGCCAAGCAGAAGATAATTACATTTTGTTTTTACCCACGTGCCTTTCTACCCGTCTGACCTGGACGGAAGACGCTCCTCCCTTTCCAAAGGACCCACAGATGGTCACTAGGAGCCTGCAGGCCATTACTGAAAGCCATACTCATCTTGGGCAGACCTGATGCAGGTCCTGGAGATCTTCCTTACCAGAGATGAGAATTAATTACCTAATTAAGTAATTACCTAATTAGTTCCCACCCTCGAACAGATCTGAGATTCTAGTGCCTTTTCAGGAACGAGGAGGTATTAAATTCCTTTGCAGCTGAAGTATATAAAAATGTTTTCATCTTAGAAATGTGATGAGCAGCCCACGTTCTGCCTCAGGGCTGCTTGAATTCACCCACACCCTTTCACCGCATGAGGGCCTGCAGTCTGGGGATGAATTTTTACAATTATGCTAACCTCCGAAGATTTGTCTTCCCTGTGGCAGTAAGAGTCAGCCTAGCAGCTTCATCTTACACTGCATGATCAGGGAATTCATCCTAACACGGCTCAAGGATCCCTACGAAGGTGATCTACTGGCTCTGGACTCAGCCACTCTCTGCACTGTGAGGCAAAGCCAATCTTTGGAGATCTCTTGGGATATTGGCACTGGGCTTTCACAAGGAAGGCCTCCCAAAGCAGCCAGTCCATCTCCTCTCTGGCCACAAATTGTTGAAGGGGAGGAGACCACTATTGGACCAAGCCATCCTGAAGCTCCATCAACGCTTTGTTGACCCCCACCTAGTCTATGCCCAATATCAAAACCTCCCCCAGGAGAGAGGGTGCGCACGCTCCATGTGTGGATGTCAGACCTTGATGCTTTCCTGCTGGTGGTTGCAATGAGGAAGGTGCAGGAGCAGAGCAAGAGTGCCCAGTGACATCAATGTCAATAAAAAACAACAGACTTGGCGCTACTGGGCATAGATGTACAGGGGGAGGATGCAAGAGACCCTGGGCACCAAGGAATGCTTCTCCAGCTAGGCCCAGAAAGACCTGAAGGGAGCCTCACAGCAGGAGAGAGAGTGGTGCAAAGGAAAGGAGGAAAGACAATTCAGGGCCACAGGAGCAAAAGTGTGGGTGAAGGGAGACACTGGGCGTTTGAGAGCAGGCAAAGTATTCTGCCCTGCAGGAAAAAAAAACTCCTTCACATCTCCAAATAGAAGAAGATCCCCCTACAAGAGTATCGAAGGATTGTCCTTTTGTTCAGTGGACGTCAATAGGAACTCACGAGGAGGATTCCGGTCACCTCAGGAGGAGTCTTCCAAGCTCTTGAGTTGGGGCGTGGATCTGTTTCAAGCAAAGGTCCCTGCGCTGGCGGAAAATGCCTGCCTCTTCCTCCTGCTGACCGCTGCATACACGGACATTTCAACTGCCAGATTGTGATCGCTGAACAGCAGTATAACTACTGGGTCTCCACGTCTGTGCCTCATCACTGGCAAGGGAGATTCCCTGTCTACACAAAGCCATTGAATGATTCTAAAATTGGTGACTATTTTGACTTTGTGAGAGGGCGGATGCGAACTCAGCAATCTCTAATAATCAACCAAAACTCTAAATGTGCTTTTATTGTTGTCTACAATACATACGATGGGCAGGTAAAGCCCCTCAAGTGAAACTCAGGGCATCCTGCGGAGGGCTGGGCATGCTGATTGCAAGAGAGCTCGCAGGGGTGGACTGAGGAATAGAAGAGAATATGTGGGTTCAAATGTGGAGAACTTCGGGTCCTCTGACCTTGGCTGTTTTCTGGAAAACGTTTCATTACCCGGTTAGGTGACATGTTCAGTGTAGGAAGAAATGTTTGCAAGAAAACAACCAAGCTCAGAGAACCCCAAGGACTCCAAATGGGTGGACTGCCCTGTATTCAGCCACCTGAGCCATTTTCCTTCTCCCTCCTGGAGACATTTGCTCTTTTAATTTCGTTGATAATTCCAAATTGATAGAGGGAATTATAGAGGATTTCAAAACTTTGGTTGACAACATTGGCTACAGTCAGGGCTGCTTTGATTTCTCACGGCTTACCGCCTGGTTACCATACTTTGCCTGGCTGAAGACAACATTTCTGGGGATGATGGACTTGGTGGTAATAGGAATATTTGTTTGCTGTTTTGCTCAGGGCTTACCCTCCTGCCTGGGGTGTTGTAGAGGATGCTCTTCTGTTCTCAAAGCAAGATCAACACCCTTTCCCCAAGGCAGGGATCCCTAATCTTGATGCAGAATGGCCAAAAATACGAATCTGAGTCACAGGATGATGTATAGCCAAAAGATTCCCTAACTGATTCTGCATAAAATATTCTGTTTTTGCACAAAAAGAAAGAGGAGGGATTGTGAGAAGGAGATCCAATTCCACCCGCATCATGTCAGCAGGAAGTCAAAGCTTCCCATTTCTCTGATACTTTTATTCTTTATCTGAACAGTAATCAAGGCATATGATCAAATTATAGTAAGAATGGGCTTACCTAAAAAGATTAAAAATGTAGCAGGAAGAATTGGGAGTCCTCCACCCCAGCCCAAAATTACATAACTAAAGACCTGGCTGGAAGGGCCAACATTCCTTAATCAGATCCTATGAAGATTTCCTCTCAGAAGGGATCTAGATGCCAGTTAGACCATGCCAGGTAAGGGAACCACAGGAAACCCCAACTCAGTAGGGCGCCTGGCCTCAGACCTCTCCCTTCTGAAGATCCAACCAATTTCACCTCTCTTGGAATCTGGGAATCACCTTTTCCAAGAATTCCTAGAGGGCCGGCAGGCACAAGAGGATCTGCCCTAGAAAGGAACTCCTCCGCACAGCTGATCTTCTTGTGTATCTGACTCTCAGAAAATCAACTCTTCTCTCTCCTTCAAGCAACCGCCTCCATGTTTATTCCCAGCTGGGAGAGGAACCTGGTAAGGTTTCTTTCTAACGCTGGGATAAATGTAAACATAATAAAAAATAAATTTCTCTTATTGGTGTGCATAGCATTGGCCACTTAAAGTAACAGTACATTCAAAAATCCAGCCCAAAATTAAAACGGCCCTTTTATTTTTATTGGTACATTAATTTCCCTTGGACTGCCAGTTCTGAGCGTCAGGCTAAAGGAAATATTTTCCCAGTTCAGTGTACGCAAATAGAAAATGTATAGCTTTAAACAACTAAATTTAGAATTTACATGGATTCTCACCGAAACAAATCTGTCTATGGGAAATTAGGTCATTCCTCCTCCTGAAGCTCTTTCCACGCTCCACACATTTATATGATTTCTCCCCCATGTGGGATCCCTTTATGGGAATTCAGATGACCCTTCTGAGTAAAACACTTTCCACACTTCATGCATTTTTATGGCTTCTCCCGTGTGGATCCTTTTATGTCACACAAGGGATGTATCTTTAGAGAAGCTCTTTCCACACTCCATGCATTCATGTGGTTTCTCCTGTGTGCATCCTTTTATGGGAAGTAAGATTATTGTTAGTACGAAAGCTCTTTCCACACTCCATGCACTTATATGGCTTCTCCCCTGTGTGGGTCCTTTTATGGATGATAAGTTGACTGCTTATCCTGAAGCTCTTTCCACACTCCACGCACTTATATGGCTTCTCGCCTGTGTGGATCCGTTTATGGGCAATAAGGTGACCGCTTATTCTGAAGCTCTTTCCACACTCCATGCATTTATAAGGTTTCTCCCCGGTGTGGATGCTTTTATGTCTCACAAGGGATATATTTTGAGAGAACCTCTTTCCACACTCCATGTACTTATATGGCTTCTCACCTGTGTGGATCCTGTTATGGGAAGTAAGTTCACTGCTAGGAGTAAAGCTCTTTCCACAATCCATGCATTTATATGGCTTCTCCCCCGTGTAGATCCTTTTATGGGAAGTAAGTTGACTCCTACTACGAAAGCTCTTTCCATACTCTGTGCATTTATATTGGTTCTCCCCTGTGTGAATCCTGTTATGAGAAGTAAGTTCACTGCTAGTGGTAAAGCTCTTTCCACACTCAATGCACTTTTATGGCTTCTCCCCTGTGTGGATCCTTTTATGAGAAGTAAGGGACCCATTTTCACAGGAAAGAGTGAAAGTCCAATTGTGATTTTTCCTATTGTCTCTACAGATATAATCTTCTCCTTTGGGTTGGGTTGGAGAGTGTTCATTTACAACTAATTGGTCTTTTAATAGTCTTACACTTTTTCCCATATACCTTTCCTTTATTTTTCCTTGTTGGGCAAGAAAGCCTCGCGTCTCAGCATCCATGGAAGATGAGCTTTCCTGATTCCAACTATTTGACTGGCTTCTCTCATGACTTTCTAGTGGCATCTCTAGTTCCTTGTCCATTCGGCCTCCATGCCTGATCACTTCGAATTTTTCACTGGGATCTTTATTCCCATAGCCATGATCACCTTCAAAGGAAAAGAGAAATGAACATCATAAGAAGGGTGGGGGAAAAGATCAGACTGTAGGAGGTCATATGATCTTCCTTCTGAATTTTTGCCAAATTCCAATATATTGCCCATTTGTATCCTTACAATCACATGGTATAGAAATGATAATTTCTATGTTCATGAGCCATAAAAGCTTTGAAAACATCTACAGCATCTGGTTTGTTTAGAATCATCCTTATATAGTCAAACCTTTCCCAGAGTCAGTGTTGAATTCAGGAAGCATCCGGGGAAACATCCAGAGAGGCATTAGGAGAAACCCGGACATTTATCGGAGGGTGGTCAGTAACAGGAAAGACCAGTGACAACTAAATCAATTTTGAAATTTGTCCTTTTTTCCTACCCAAATTGCCTTCCATTTGCTATTCATTTTTCTCTGGCCAAAATCAAATGGTTGCAGAGAAAAAAATTCTAGAGGTCTTCTATTAACCCTAAACAGCATGTCTGCAATGGAAAAACAGCACCATTTTGCCCTTAACCCCAAGGCTCAGGATAGAGATCAAAAGGAAGACAGGTCATTAACCCAACAGCCTGAATAAATGAGAATCCTTCAGAGGACAGACAGGAAAGCATCTGGACCCAAAAGGCTGAAATCAGTGTGATGGAGTTGAGCATCTCCTCAAGCCAAGGAATGAGTTTTTCATTGATATGTTTAAATAGAAATGGAAAAATTCACCAGATCAGAAATGCATCTAAGCAGAGTCATTGACCTCCTTCTTTCCCTTGGAGCAGGAGAAGGCCAGATGTTTTCCTTCTCCCTCCCAAGAGATGACATCTGGTTGGAGATTTTTGTTAATAAGATGTTGCTGATGGCAGGTAACTAAGTCATCCCGAACTCTGATGGGAGAGAAGGAAACCCTTACCCAGAGAGACCACGTTGAGATAATTTTCCAGCATGACTTCCCAATGCAGCGCTTTTTGGTG
This sequence comes from Python bivittatus, assembly GCF_059951505.1. Lineage (NCBI taxonomy): Eukaryota > Metazoa > Chordata > Lepidosauria > Squamata > Pythonidae > Python > Python bivittatus. The sequence goes on along the minus strand of NW_028277111.1, from coordinate 4,994,758 downwards.
AGGATCCAGCTGAGACCGCTCCTCCTCAGAGAAATACACAGCCACCTCCTCGAAGGACACAAGACAATCCTGAACAAGGAAAAAAAGAAAAAGGCCCAGGAGGATTTGCAAGATCTGTCCTATTCTTCACAAATTCCCAAAGCAAAGATATGCACTAATTTAAATGGCAACACTTGGTGGAATTCCAAGGTTTAGGTGAGAAAATGGAAAGAGCCAAAAGCTTTTGACTGAAGAAATATTTCTGGCAGGCTTGATCAACTTGATTGCTTCTGCAGGCCTTTCAATGCCATTCACTGACAGGAACCCCAGTTTCCTTCTGGATCGATCCATTAAGCGATCCATGCACCCATCTTCAAAAGACTCTCAGCGTCTTGAGAGGACCAACTGGCAGATGGGCTTCAGAAACTCCACCTATCAGTGTCTCCAATCCTTCCTGTGTTTGCCGAAGAAAATTGGGGGGCGGGGAGATTCTTTCTAGCATTTTAGCAAAGGGCTTATGGTGTCCCCAGAAGGACCAATTGTGCCCACCTCAACAACTTCATGAAGTGCTGGGAGAGCACAGCCAGGGATTTGGGTGAGGGGCCATCAATATCCAGACGCACTCAAGCCGGGCTCTTCCCTTCCTCAGATTGCAAGAAAGCTGCTAATAGTCTGAGCCGTTGGCTGAATGGAGACAAGAATGCGGAGGCAATTTTCTGGGAAGGACATTTCTCAGCCTTTGCCAAGCTGGATTCTTTGGCCTCCAAATCCAGGTAGAAAAGAGAGGATTAGAAATTACTTTGCAAGGCAAAAGGGCCTTGATTATATGCTCTTTCAGAACAATTTCTACTTAAAATCTTTTCTATCCGGCCATTTTCATTGGATGTTAATAGTCTGGCTCATGTCTTAATTTGATGTGATTGTATTTCATATCACTGGTTGGAAACAAGGCTTTTTAAAAATGGCAATGTGCCAATCTGAGTATTTAGTTATTTTTGAGCAGGCTTGCACAATCCCAAGTTAAAGAATTAAAAAAAGAATGGGTCTCTGTTTAGCGGTTGCTATGGCTGTAATAATATTATTTCTATCACTTGAGGAACTTTTGTAAAAAATCAGTTATTGTAAACAAATAGTAGGAAGAGTAACTGGCAGAAGGAGTTAAGTACTGGTGTTTAAAAAAACAGATTTCCTAATAAGAATCTCAGGGGAGGAATTACAAACCCTTGTATCTGAATCACAGACTTCAGAGGAGGCTAAGCTGACTGAGGGCAACTTGAATCTTCCATTCCCCATTCAATGTTGCTCAAGGACAAGAAAACACCCAGGCCCAAAAAAGGGGGGAAAATGGAAGGAGAGAGTCCTACATACAACAGCTTGACTGCCTGAAGGAAACGGAGAATACAAATTCAATAGATAAATTTCCTCCTCTTACTGGAGCTGGAGGTTCAGCCACTGTTTCAGCTCCACCAGAAAGAACAGACAACCTCGTTCGAGTCTTCCCTGTGAGGGAGAGAGAATTTTAAAGTGCAGAATTAACAAAATAGGAGGAGGCATTCTAGAGAAGAGAAGACATAGAGAAGATGAGAGAGCTGGGACCTCTCTGGGGAATGGGAGGGCCTTCGATTACCTCCTGAGGTGTCCTCACTTGGATCTTCCTGAGAGATCCTCCTGAAAAACAGCTCCTGAGGGGGACTGGATGGATTCCTCCTTAGGTCAGGATCTCTGATGTCCACAGCGAAGGACTTGAAATAGGAGGCAGGAGAAAAGAAGAAGAATTAACAGACGTCACACAACATGAAGTGGATTCTTGTTCTCTGAACACAAATTTAAAGCCTCCAGTGTCCATCAGGGAGGCTGGAAAGTAAGAAAGGAACGGGTGTCCGAAATCTATCTTCTAGAATGGACAAGGGAACAATGTTGCACAAGAATTAGTGGAACATCTCCACATATCAGGAATCCTAGAGAACTCTGGTGGGGAGGGGTTAAGAATTGAAATGCATGGTTTATTCCATTCAGACCTCTCCTGGGCTCCGAAAATGAAGATCGCCCACCTGCACCTCGACGTGCTCCTTCTGCTCCTCCGCCTGGCTCAGGAGGAAGCCTTCCGCCAGGGCCACCGCCTGGAAGCTGGTCTCTGCTCCGCACTCCTGCACCCAGCTCTGCATCTGCAAGGGCAGAAGGACCAGGAACTGCTCCAGAACAACCAGGTCCAGCATCTGTGCTTTTGTATGCTTTTCTGGTCTCAACCATTGACTACAAAAGTAGTGGAGATGGCTGCAAAGTCCTCAGGGACCCTCAGCCTCCTGGTATTGGATGCTCCTGAAGTTCTGGGGCTGAACTTCTGAACGGATGGTTTCCTTTTCCAGGATCTTCTGCCCAGTTTTTGCCCAGATCTCCCCACAGCTCCCAGGCTGAACAGCAGAAGGGCCTTCTCCAGTTCCCTCACTTGCTAAGGGTTGTGTCTCCATTCTTTCTCTGTCCTGTAAGGCAACTCCAAAGGGGTCCGAGGAATCTTGTGGCTCTCCAAATGCCTTTTCACTCATAGGACTGTTCCTCTAGCTGCAGGAATGACCACAGCATTCAGCCCTCGTTGCCCAAGGGAGAATTTTGTCTGTATACGAAGACCTACAAAAGGCTTCCAGGTTGTGTGTCTGAGATGGAAAAGAAAAGAAATTCCAAGAATTAGAAAGTGATGGATTTCACCATTGAACAACACTCATCCCCATGGAGGGCACCACTTTTCTGAGCTGGTAGAAGACTGGGGTGGCATTGAGCAGATAGGAACCGAGGGCCAGTCAGCTGATTGGCATACCTGAATCTTACCTCTTGAGGGTTGCATACTACTAAGCTGCAAGAGGATGATAACAAGTGTTTATTTGTATGTTTCTCTCTGTGTGTTGCAAAATAGGGGATTGACTTCCATCAAGCACTTGGAATACCCAATAAATGCATCTTGGAGCATTTTCTATTTCTTTTTCTCAGAAGGAAGGGCTGGCTTTTTAAAGGCCCATATCTACGTTTCCCTACAAACGGGAGTCACACAACATGCCACACCCTGAACAGGTTAACAAACCACGAAAGTTCAGTGCAGATAAAATGAAATGCCAGTGAAATGAGCCTGGCTTGGGATGTCCTAGTTCCTTTTCTTCAGGGTTTGCTTTTAAGAGCCAAGTCACACCAGGACAGCCAGGCGGGTTCAGACAACATGCCCTAAGCCCAAACATGTCCCCCAACTGCAGGGGCCGAGTTCACACAAAGCACAGGGCTTGAAGGAAGGAAGCTGAAGAGGCTGTCCTGCTTCACGCACCCTCCTAACATGTGTCGAACTGCAGGGGATCCATCCCTATTTCAGCCTCATCAGCGTGTGGTGAGAATGCAGGCACAATCTCCAGCCCTCCTTCCTTGCAAGGCTTTTCTTCTTCCCTGCTGGAGATTTGCAACAATGCAAACTCTCCTTCCTCCCCCAGGGCCTCCTCTGGGTCTCTTCCCTGCAAGACTTTCCTGCAGCCTTTTACCTCCTGCAAAGCTCAAAGGGTTAAAGAGAGAGAGCGCAGCTTCCTAGAGAGGCAAGAAGTAATGATGTCACTCCCTTCCCACCGGCCTCTGAAAAGCCACCTATGGCTGTCGCCCTCCAGTGGCCCAACACTGAAGCATGTGGTGTTCCCTCTCTTTGCAGAGGGAGCCCCCTGGGCGATGCTGTGTGCACTGCAGCGCCTCATGCAGAGAGGGCAGAAAGGGGGTTATTTCCATGGGCTCAGGAGGGAGGGGGCTGTGGTGTCCCCCTGATAAGGAAGCCTTCTCCATCCAGCTGCTTTGGACAACTGTAGAACATCTCCAAGCTTCCATTTTTAAGAGAGGTTCTGGAGAAAGTTGCATCCTCATTTAGAGGGAGCAGATGGAGCACAGGAGGCAACAGGAAATGGAATTCAGCATTTTTCTTACTTAAGAGAGCAAAAATAATCCTGTCTTGATTCTGTATCCCAGAAAAGAGGTCAGTGGGAAACTCTGACAGGCTTTCAAGATTCTGTTCTTGAGCCCCACAAAAACATCGCAGAGCTCCCACAGGCTTTGTGGTGTCCAGTTCCTGACCTGGCTTGCCTGAAAGGGCTGACGCTCAGATTCTGGCCGGGATACAGGATGGGAATTGCATTGGTTGCACTTATGGATGACTTATGGAGAGACCAGGGTTGGGGGAGTGAAGTCCTACTAGGTCTCTCAGTGGCCTTCAGTACCCCTGACCGTGGCCTTCTTCTGCGACGTGTCTGAGGGAATGCCCTGCTTTGTGGTGGTTCTCCTCCTTCCTGAGGTCCTGATGGTGGAAGTTTTCCATTTCCTTCAAGCAAGAACCTGCGTGTTTATTCCCGGCTCAGAGGCGAACCTCATCGGCTTTCTTTCTAACAATTTGGCGAGGCAGCCAGGAGCCTGAGACTAACCAGGTCAACGGACCAAGCCCGGGCAACTTCACCCGGCTGGCACCGGATCATTTCTCCGGAGGGCGACATCCCGGACTCTGCCCGCTTCAACATTGGTAGTAAAAGGAGTTTTGGTTTTGAGCCAAACAGTTGCTTGAACCTGAGACTTCAAAGTGGGTAAGTGCCCTTTTCTGCGTTTTGTGCCCAGCGGATGTGTGAGTGTGAGACTCCCTGTTTATGTTTCAGTCCACACTGTTGACCAGGGCTGTGGGTCTAAAAATTCAGGTCCAGCTGCCGCCAAACTTCCAGGAGTCCTTCTTGGCAAAGACTGGGAGGTCCTAGAAAGCAAGGGGGACTGACAAGACTCATGTGCCTTCAGAGGTAGCGCAAGGACCTTGGGACCTTCCACCCTCCTCTCTGGCCACAAATTGTTGAAGGGGAGTAGACCACTATTGGATCAAGCCAAACTGAAGCTCCATCAACGCTTTGTTGACCCCCACGTAGTTTTGCCCAATATCAAAACCTCCCCCAGGAGAGAAGCTTTGCATGCTCCATGTGAGGAAGTCAGACCCTGATGCTTCCTGGTGGTGGTTGCCATGAGGAAGGTGCAGGAGCACACGGAGAGTCCCCAGTGACATCAATGTCAATAAAAAACAGCAGACTTGGCGCTACTGGGCACAGATGTATGGCGGGGGGGATGCAATAGACCCTGGGCACCAAGGAATGCTTCTCCAGCTAGGCCCAGAGAGACCTGAAGGGAGCCGCACAGCAGGAGAGAAAGCGGCGCAACTGATCCTGCACAACATCCCCTCCCCTCCTGTGACAAGAGAACCCCCTGCCCAGAGGAAAGCAAAGGGGGAAAGACAATTCAGGGCCACAGGAGCAAAAGTGTGGGTGAAGGGAGGCACCGGGTGTTTGAGAGCAGCAAAGTATTCTGCCCTGCAGGAAAAAAAAACTCCTTCACATCTCCAAATAGAAGAAGATTCCCCTACAAGAGTGGCGAAGGATTGTCCTTTTGTTCAGTGGACGTCAATAGGAACTCACGAGGAGGATTGCGGTCACCACAGGAGGAGTCTTCCAAGCTCTTGAGTTGGGGCGTGGATCTGTTTCAAGCAAAGGTCCCTGTGCTGGCTGAAAACGCCCGTCTCTTCCTCCCGCTGACCGCTGCATACATGGACATTTCAACCGCCAGATTGTGATAGCTGAACAGCCGTATAAATATTGGGTCTCCACGTCTGTTCCTCATGACTGGCAAGGGAGATTCCCTGTCTCCAGAAAGCCATTGAATGACTAAAGTTGGTGACTATTTTGACTTTGTAAGAGAGTGGGTGCAAACTCAGCAATCTCTAATGATCAAACACAACTCTAAATAGGCTTTTATTCTTGATAGGCCACGTGTCTACGGTAGATACAATGGGCAGATAAAACCCCTCAAGTGAAACTCGGGGCATCCTGCGGAAGGCTGGGTGCACAGACAGCAAGAGAAAGCTCTTGGGGGGGATGGCCCTGCATTCAACCGCCTGATCCACTTTCTTCCTCCCTCCTGAAGGCATGACGTGATCTTTCTACCACCTTTCGAGCTGAACTGTGCAAGCGAAGGACTAGCTCTTCCAAGCCTCTCCCCAGAAGGAGAGACCTGTACTTCTTGTTTTACATCCTGACCTGCCTCAGCTAACCGCTCATCCTGCCTCACCACTTCAGTATCTGGACCTCTGCCTCGCGCATTTGACCTCATGCTAAGAGGGACAGTGGTAGAAGCTTACACGTGGACTTCAGGGGGGTTTAGGGTCCCTCTGTCTTGAAAGCAGGCACCCAACGATCATTGCAATAAACGCAGTTCTTCTCCTCAGCGTTGAGAACTTTCATTCATTATATTGATCAATAGTTTGGCTTCAGGTTTTCCTATTTAGAGAGGGGGGAAATCATGTTTATTAAAAAGTGGTTATCCATTTAGCCTTTGACCTGAAACAAACCAGGACTTCTTTTAAGAAATGATCAAGTGGGATCTGGGAGAACTAAGCACAGATCAGACCACATTTTGCTGGTAGATTTGATTGATCTGCAGAAAAACAGAAAAAGATCACACGCGCACACACATACCTGTGCTATCTTGTGATGTGGAATAAGTTCTTAATAAAGGTAACAGGCATTGTGATTTATATGAGCTTCACCATATGTGGATGGCCCAAAGGCTCTGTAAGATGGGTCTGAATTCCCTATGCAGCCCCCAAACTGAAGGTGAAGGTCAATAGTCTTTTTCATCTACTTCTTCTGTCTGTGAAGGCTTAACAAGGATGACCACTTTCGACTTTGATTTTTGATACTTCTTTAGATCCAATAGCTAAGATTATTATTAGCCATGGTTTTTGACCTAACTGATTAGTCCATCAATCAGTATTATATACTGACGATATTTCCATAAAGGCTTTGGTGCACTTGATGAACCCAGTTAGGCCAATTGGAGGATTACTGGTCTAAGTCAGAACAGATGCCAATTGACAAAGATCTGGGTGTTTGTAGTGAAAGTGATGATGATTTTTCTACGTGTATTGAATGTATTAACTCTTTAGCTATTCTTTGATCTGTCTCTGATAATTCCATGAAAGTTGGATATAAAGAGGTTTTATTGGAGATTGATTTGGGAGAGTTTCTGCCTCTCCCTTTTGGATAAATTAAACACTTTCAATGGGAAGATAAATGACTTGATATGATGCATGCAATTCCTAGACACAGGTAGATTCAATATATATTTATTTATACATTATACATTAAATATTTTTCAATGTATTGTTCCATATGGTTGTCTAGAGTTCTCCATTCTGAAGATATTTTTGAAAAAGATGCACTTGTCAGTCAAGGATGGGGGCTTCGGTTTCCTAAATCTTGAATTCTACCATTCTGCACATCAATATATACACTTGATTTGATTTGATTTGATTTGTTACTAGCCCAGCACTTTAACCACTAGACCAAACTGTATCTGTACAGCTGTATCTACATCTGTATTAAAGTTTTGGTCTTTTCTTTCTTTCTTTTTTCTTTTATTATTGCTTCTTTCTGTCTCTCTCTTCTCTGTCCCTTTTCTGTTAAATAAAGAAAGTCAAAATATTTGTTTCAGTGTTACTCCACTTTTATCAAGACATAGAATTAAAAGAACTTCATGGCTGTTTGTTTGTTTGTTTAGGAGTTTCAATTCTTAAATACTATTATTTGGACTTACTGAGGAAACAGCTGGCTAAAGTAACTTTTCTGTTCTATTCTAGCATCAGATGTTTTTGGTATCCACATCAGCCCTGAATGGGTGAAACGTGGGGAGGAAGATGCAGCCCAGCCCCGGAGGCCAAGATGCAGAAAAGCTGCACAGACACCAAGGGCTTCCCCCGTGGTAGCCCTTTGAGGTAGTCCAGACAACAAGCACTACCAGGAGTATCAGCACAATCTCTATTGTAAGGTTACCTGGCTGTGGGTTGGGGGCTCCTCTGTATCCAGAAGTTTACCATCTTTGGCTCTGGATGGGGTGGCACTACCCCAGACAGACCTGGTTTGTAATCTGGGGGTCCTCCTGGACTCTCGACTCCTGCTCAAAGAGCAGGTGGCAGTCATGGCCAGGAGGGCCTTTGCTCAATATTGTGCACCAGTTACACCCTTTCCTGGATCAGGAGTCCCTCCAGTCAGTCACACATGCCCTAGTCATCTCCTGTATAGACTATTGCAATGCTCTGTACATGGGGCTACCCTTGAAAGGTATCCATAAGCTAAAGCTGGTTCAAAATGCAGCTGTGTGGGCAATTTTTGGTGCCCCAAAGATGGGACATGTCACACCTTTGCTGCACGAGCTGCATTGGGTCTCAGTTTGCTTCCGGTTCCAATTCAAGGTGTTGGTTATCACCTTTAAAGCCCTACATGGCATGGGACCGGGTTAACTGAAGGACCGTCTCACCCCCATTGTATCGACCTGTCCCACCCAGTCAAGCAGAGAGGATACGCTGCAGACCCCATCGATGAAGGAAAGTTGACTGGTGGGGCCCAGAAGGAGAGCCTTGTCTGCTGTGGCTCCTGCCCTATGGAATACCCTTCACTTAGAGGTAAGGCAGGCCTCTACTCTCTTGACCTTCCAGAAAGTGGTCAAGACGTGGCTCTGCCATCTTGTAGTTGATTTTGTATAGCGCCAGGCATTCACAGATCCATGGGTGTGGCATTGAGTCATAGGCTTTCCTGTAGTAGCATTCCATCAATTCCAAGTTCTCTTCTCTCCATGTATATTTGAGGTAGGCAGGTGAAGCGTTAGGGGGTCTTTGCCCAAGGACCCCTACTGGTAAGGTAGGTACCAGCTGGGATTTGAACTCCGGTCTCCTGCATCAAAGACGGTGTTCTAACCACTACACTATCCAGCTGCTTATATATATAAATATATATTTAATATATATAAATATATATTAAAATAAATTTATATAAATATTTATATATATAAATATATACATATACTGTATATTATCATACATTATCACTGTCATATATATATTTAGCCACCCAGAGTCCCCCATTAGGGGGAGATGGAGGAGATAATTTTAATAAATAAATCTCTAAATTGAATACTAATTTGAACTCTAAATCTAAATCTAGACCTACAGCTATGTGTATCTGCATTTACATCTCCGGTTCTCTTCCAGAAGAGGTGGACTGCACTTGTGCTTGGTACATTGGTAGAAGGAGTTCCCCAGAGTAAGAATACAGGAATGTCCGTAATCAACTGGCCCTTAAGAGGGAATGTAGGAAACATAAACTTGGTTTTCTGTGGAAAAGGTGGGAGGTGAAGTCCCTGGAACTGAACCCAAAGCCTTAATGGAACCGAAATGAGCTGCTAGGCAGGTTCACTTGTGAAGCGTCCATAAAGATAAGTTGATCAGATGTTCTGTGTTGAATTTCTGGGAATCTTTGGCCCACTTTGAGATGCATGGGAGGAGCCTGACCACATTACTCTCAATTTAAGAAGCAGTTTGAGCCACAAACTTCATCCTTTCTTCAAATACCACTGTTGTGTTTTTCACATGTGAACACAGAAGTATAAACCCTACTATGGCCACTTCGTTGGGCACATTTTGCTTCTCATACCCAAGTATTCTTTGTTGTACCAATCCCAGTCTGAGTCTAAATCACTCAACATACTATTATTTAAAAGGTTAAAGAAATAAGTAGTAGAAAGGGCATATTGCTGGTAGCCCATAAAGAATGGAGATGCTTTGGACATGGTCCCAGCACCATCCATTTTGGTAGAGATCATGGGGGGGGGGGAGAATGACAAAGGGAGGGAGGGAGGGAGGGGTCACTACAGACACAAGCAAATGCCCAGTCAGAAACTGGGTTATGCATTTATTCAATTTACAGGGCTGCCTAACCGGCAATGACTGGTTAGGAGGATGGAAGGCCCCAAGAGAGGCATTAATTCTGTGGAAAAGACCCTCCCAGTTGGATGGGAGGATGGCAGCTTCCTGCAGAGAAGGAGCAGGGAAAACGCTGTTCTCCAGAGACAGAGGAGTCTCACCAGATGTGGCAGGTGTTACCACATTGCCTGCAAGAAGAGAGGCAAGATGAGGGTGGAACAAATGGGACCAACATGTAGCAGGATCCAGAGGATAACATTTTCCAATTGACCTTTATTATCCTACTCTTTTCCTCCCTCCCTTTATCCACTATACAAACATGATAGTTAATGTCAGCAAGAGAGAGTCATCTGTTTGATGGATCATCCTTGGAGTACCTCATGAGAGCAAATTGGCTTCTTCCCTCCATTTGCTAAATTTCTTCTTACAGTCCTGTGTAATTAATTTTAAAAGTAAAGGTTGTGTTCAGCTGAGATTTCTTTGATGGAAAGGAAATACCTGCCAAGGTTGTAGCTCTTCCAGTTTCAAGGTCTTTCTAGCTTCCTTCAGCATCCTCCTCTTGGATCTGGAGACACAGGCAGCATTCAGGGCTCATGCCATAGCCCAGACTGAGTTGTAAACATGGTGGCTGTCGAGAGAAAGGGTGGCTTCAACCTCCTCCTGTCGCAGACTTTCCATTTCCTCATTCTCTTTGCATCTCAACCAGCCTTAACCGAGAAGAGATGCTTTTGAAACGAACAAGGAAAAGCTTTGTTGCCAAACTCAAAGATTGAAGGGAAAAAGTGGTCAAGAACATCATATTTTATCCAGTTCTTTGAATGGAAAAAGTGAAAATGCTGTGAACGTGATGGAAATTTTGATACCACAAATTCAAAGTGAGATCCCCCATGGCTGTTACAATCCAGATTTTTCCTACACTAGGTTTTATCAAGAGCCGGAACACATGGTCAATGAATGCCATTCCATAGAAATACATAGCATGCAGAGTGGGCTCTGCATAGTAAGTAAATACATTGACTTGATTCCATCTGAGGTATAAATCAGGGTCCAAACTGTATAAATTCATATTGTATCCTGATATGCTTTGTGAGAAAACAGCACAAATGCCATTTTGGGTGAGTAAAGGTGTTAAAGTTTTGAAGAACTTCCCTCCGTTTTCATTTTCTGGAGCAAGGAGAGACACTGAGGTCCATCTGAAATATTGGATCATTTTAACCATCCCTGTGTATTGGATTCCTTCTTTTGGGAGCATCCGGTAGAAAAAAGGGAACTGGGTTTTGTCATTCAGACCATCAGAAACAAAAGCATAAGAAATCTGGAGAAAATGGAAGGAATTGATAATGACCCGTGAAATCCAGTTCATATATTATTCATTCCAAATTGTAAGTAATTCTAAATTCTAATACAGGGGTTCTCAAACTAGGGGCCGGATATGGCCCGCCAGGGTCATTTATCCGGCCCACCTGCCTGATTGGCCGCCGTTGCTGCCTCTCAGAAGCGGAAGCGTCGGGGCTGTGTCGGGAGCTGCAGGCAATGCACGAGGAGGGAGATCGCAGAGCTGGACTGTTCTACATTACAGGTATGCCGGGTCCGGCGGCTCTCCTCCTCTCCTCGTACTCCGCGGGAGGGATCCTCCGTGCAGGGTGATCGGTGTGTCGTTCTCCAAGCTGCTTGTGTCATTCTTTCTCCCAATTGCCCACCCCATTCTTGCAATCCCTCGGAAACCACCTGGTCTTCCCAGCTCTCATGAGTCCTATGGGTGCCCTATTTGGAGAACGGCAGGAGCCCCATTCTCATGGTGCTTCACGTTTGCATTTTATGTTCCTTCCTGTTTTATCCACACAATGGATTTCATTGGGAATGTCATTAAAATATTCTCAATAACCTGCTGCCATGACTAGGTCTTAGTCAAGAGAAGGCACTATCGGTGCCTGAAACTTATTTCCAAGATTAAATTCCAGTTTTACAGGGACAGTCCTGATTTTGGGGAAGGCATCCTCGAACTAATGGGAGGGCTCAAGGTAGAGCAGGCAGAACAGTATGGGAACAAGTAGCCAAAGAAATGATGTCTTTCCATTACTCATCAAGCCTCGGGGTACCTTATGGTGGAAGGGAACATGGGAATGAAGCTATTCCATTATCCATTTCACTGGCTGATTGATTAGTACTAGTCTGCAGAAATCCAGAATAAGAAGCAAAGTTAGTGTTTCCTGTATCTCTTTGCTGACAACTAATGGATTTTTGCAGATCAGGTCTGATAGCTTTATGATGGAGAGAGTGGTCAATTGATTGTTAGTCATTTATTAAATTAATTTGGCCTGGAAATAATTTTTCACAGAGTGTAAAAGCACAACAGGGAACAGGAATGTTTGGAACTACTTAAAGTTGCTTCATTCCAGAGAAGTTCTTCTAAACATCCTTGTGTCCTTTTTTTTCTGGTAATTTTTGCCTGTGACTTTGGGGAAATTGACTTGTAGATTTGTATACATGTATGCATTTTTTAATATTTGTATATCCAAGTTTTTATTTTTGGAAATCAGGTCAGCCTACTTCTTTGCAAATTATCAGGACCGCAGAAAGCATTGTACTCAGTTTCTGTTTCACTTTTTCTTCTCTTCTGTTCCTTGCATTTATATCCAAACTCCTCCTCCTTGCCCAGACCTGTTCCATCATCTCAAATTCTTTGTACAGATAGTCATCGCTTAACAACCATTCATTCAGTAGTTATGCTCAGTCCCCACAGTTACAGCTGTTGCAGCACCCCTGCAGTCACATGATCAAAATTCGGGCACTTGGCAGCCCGTCCACACTTACAACCACAGGGGCACTTCAACTCATACTTCCTCATACTCCGCAGGAGGGATCCTCTGTGCAGGGTGATCGGTGGGGTCCAGGGCGCCCTATTACTTTCTCCATTTGGGCTGTGTGCTTGCCCCTCAAGGAGGAGAATGGCCACTGGCACTGACCAATTATGCGGGGGGCAGGGGGCGGGGGGGATGGGATGGGGGGAGGATAACATTTACTGACACTGACCACCAAAGCAGGGTGGGGTCTATGTTGGTTAAAATTGTTCTTTATTTTAATTATTGTATTTTTTTCCCTGGTTTTTTTTTTGTACTACAAATAAAATATGTGCAGTGTGCATAAGAATTCATTCATGTTTTTTTCAAATTATTATTGTGAGCCACCCACAGTCACCTGTTGGGGGAGATGGGCGGCATACAAGTTTAATAATAATAATAATAATAATAATAATAATTATTATTATTATTATTATTATTATTAAATAAATAGTCTGGCCCCCCAACATTCTGAGGGACTGTGAACTGGCCCCCTGTTTAAAAAGTTTGAGGACCCCTGCAATAACCCCTCCCACACCCTCTCACGACATAATGTGCTCTTCTTTGCTTCTATCCATGGTGCATCTTCTGATGCCCTTCAAAAGACCACCTCGCCCCTTCGCGCTCCATCTTCTGCAGCCTCGCCAGCCCTCCCGCCTTCACTGAGACCCACTCCCAGCAGTTCAAAGCAGTCCACACAGACTTCAGTCTTCCTCTACTCAAGACTGCCACTTCCTGACCACTGGAGCTCTCCTGGGTCTTTCCACGGAGAGGAGATTTCCTCCCCTCTGACCCAGAGCTGTATGAAAAGGCCCCAGAATCTCAGATCTGTTAGAGGGGGGGAACACGGTTAGGTCTCCTACCCCCACACAACCCCAGTGGCTCAAGTATGTATGGCTTTGCTTCACCCGGTAATGTTGTGAATTGGCTTTCCAAACCATACACCAGCACACATGCCTCAAGAAGAGAAATGAAAAGGAGAAAGGTCTGTTCCAAAAGAGAAATACACAGAAATCAAAGTACAAGAGGAGGCCTCTACAAAAGTAATTTAAAAAAGATTAAGTATGTGGCATGTCAGGAATGCGCACCACCAAGTATAGAATTCCAGTCATCATTCAGATTTTATTGCCCATTGCAATACTTGGTGGTGCCTTTTCTTTTCTTTTCTTTTCTTTTCTTTTCTTTTCTTTTCTTTTCTTTTCTTTTCTTTTCTTTTCTTTTCTTTTCTTTTCCTACATTGGTTCAGTAGGAATTTGTGGAGCAACCGGGGCAGAGAGGAAGACAAAAATCAAAAGGGCAGAGTTAAGAGAAAGAGGAGCCTTACATTTTCAGCTAGAGTATTAGCTACGATGGAAGTTTTTATATATTGCATACACATATATTTCATATTTAGTATTTACACACACACACATATATACACTTATCTTTAGTATTGAGGCAGTTAGGCTTTCATTAAGGATTTCTGAGTCCTGTTTCCTCCCTTAATTTTGTAAGCTTGGAGGCCTTGAGAGATCCGAAGATCTCCCCAGAGACACCAGGTAAGGTCTCCAATCCAAGGACAGTTTTCCTGGGGAAAAGGTTGCTCCACAAAACGGGCCTGAGCTTGGTGTCGAAGCCAAAAGACATCCAAAGACGAGGGGCAGAATAAAGGGTTGCTTTTCTTAAGGTACCAGAACAAAGGGACTCCAGCTGAAAGGCGGCCAGAGCCCCGAACACAGTTTGCTTGCAATTCTGATACTTCCCCAGTTCCCCCTCCCGACTCCCAAGCGCACTTCCTGAGCACGCAAAAGCTTTCAGCACCTGCTGCTGCTTCCAACCACATTATGTAACCACATCCTCTGCGTAGTTCAAGCGAGCTAGGCAAAGAGATCTCATGTTAGGACCCCCAGAGCAAGTGAGGACTAGGAACTTGAGACTATATGTTGCTACAGCTAAATATCACACCAACCTTGGAAGGTGGGGACGCTTGCACCTAATTTCATGACTATGCATTCTGCTCTTTGTGGGGTCTGCCCCTATAGCCTGGAGTGCACTCTATGTTGCTAGACCCCCATTATGTGGGTGCAAACTATTTTGAGCTTGTAGCTGAGCTTCACACATCCTGTTTGCCAGGTTGCGGGCCCCCTTGCAAGCGTTTCAGCACATTTACCCACATCCTTACCAGCCGTCCCAGCCACGGGTGTTTGGCCTCGTGCTGTGCCCCTAACGGCTCATGGCTGTTCACGTGCCATTTCCTCCTGGTGGCCTTCACATGTGCATGGCCCTCCTTCCTCTTCAAAATGGTGTCGGTGTGGTCTCAGCTCCACATAGAAGCCTGCATCGGGGTTACCCCCCGATCCTGACCCTTCAAAAAGGTGCTTAGTTAAGGGTCGAGGGGCCGGACAAGGAAGGAAGGAAGGAAGGAAGGAAGGAAGGAAGGAAGGAAGGAAGGAAGGAAGGAAGGAAGGAAGGAAGGAAGGAAGGAAGGTCCTAGTCCGGAATGGTGCTGAGGTGGGACACGGGGGGGTGAGGAAGGGGTGGGATTCTGAAGCGGGCCGAACAAAAAGCCTCCATTGTGCCAAGAGGAGGGGGTCAGGCGCGGCCACCCACCTATCAGCCTGCCATCACCACTTTGGCTTTTGGGTGAAGAATAAAGAGCTGAATTTCGTGCAACTGCCTGTTGTCTCTTTGATCCCGGCTCAGAAACGAAGTGGTGAGAGATAATTCTAACAGCTATACAGGCTGAGACTTAGGGAAATCCAGGGTTAGGGGTGGAAGGTCCCAAGGCCTTAGGATATCCATTGTAAGTAGGGACATTACAGAGAGCTGAGGGAAAGGGGAACACACACACACACACACACAGACACACACAGACACACACACAACGTTGGGAGTAGAAATGAGCAGGAGGCACACACAAGAACTTACCTAATTAGTGGAGGAATTAAAAGTTACACTCGGGATTAGAAAGTCCTGCCCAGCAGAACCAACAGGGCAGATGGGAAGCTCTTAGTTTCGATCGCAGAGATTTTAATATGGTGCAGTCGAAGGTCCCCATTGCAGGCCAAATTGGTCTACCAGCTGTGTGGGTCACCCAAGCCCATCCCAGACACAAACCGTGTGCACAACTCTTCCTCGTCCCCGCCTGTACGGGTAATAGCCCCGTCCTAGGCGAGGAGCATCCTTTCCGTAGGGAGGTCGGGAGACCTTGGGCTGCTCATTCCCCATCTTCCCCAATTGATGACACGCGTGTCCCCCAAGGTGTTAGGCGTATCCTTTACACCCGGAGACTCCCCAGTGAACTCCTGGCCCTCCTCCTCACTCCCTGGTTCTGGACTGAGAGAGGAACAAGACAAGCAGGCTGGTATTTGCCCAGATAGAGTCAAGCGCATGACCTTGCGTGACCTCTTGAGGCATGTGGAGTCTTGCCAGCCCCCCTTGCTTTCTAGGACCTCCCAGTCCTTGGCCAAGAAGGAGTCGTGGAAGTCTGGGGGCGGCTGGAACTCAATTTTTAGACCCACGGCCCTGGTCAACAGCATGGATTGAAACCTAAAGAGGGAAACCAACATTCACACATTTGCTGGGCACAAGGCGCAAAAAAGGGCACTTACCAACTCTGAAGTCTCAGGTTCAAGCAGCTCTTTGGCTCAAAACCAAAACTCCTTTTACTACCAGTGTCGAAGCGGGCAGACTCAGGGACAGCACCCTCCGGACAAATGATCCGGTGCCAGCCGGGTGAAGTTGCCCAGGCTCGGTCCGCTGACCCGGTTAGTCTTGGGCTCCTGGCTGCCTTGCCAAATTGTTAGAAAGAAAGCCAATGAGGTTCGCCTCTGAGCCGGGAATAAACACGCAGGCGGTTGCTTGAAGGAGAGGGAAGACTTTCACCATCAGGACCTCAGGAAGTAGGAGAACCACTGCAAGGCAGGGCATTCCCTCAGACACATTGCAGAAGAAGGCCACGGTCAGGGGTACCTAAAGCCACTGAGAGACCTAGGAGGACTGCACTCCCCCAATCCTGGTCTCTCCATAAGTCATCCATAAGTGGAACCAATGCAATTCCCATCCTGTATCCCGGCCAGAATCTGAGCATCAGCCCTTTCAGGCAAGCCAGGTCAGGAACTGGACACCAAAAAGCCTGTGGGAGCTCTGCGATGTTGTTGTGGGGCTCAAGAACAGAATCTTGAAAGCCTGTCAGAGTTTCCCACTGACCTATTTTATGGGATGCAGAATCAAGACAGGATTATTTTTGCTCTCTTAAGTAAGAAAAATGCTGAATTCCATTTCCTGTCTGCTCCTTTGCTCCATCTGCTCCCTCTAAATGAGGATGCAACTTTCTCCAGAACCTTTCTTAAAAATGGAAGCTTGGAGATGTTCTACAGTTGTCGAAAGCAGCTGGATGGAGAAGGCTTCCTTATCAGGGGGACACCACAGCCCCCTTCCTCCTGACCCCATGGAAATAACCCCCTTTTTCCCTTCTGTGCATGAGTGCTGCATTGCACACAGCATCCCCCAGGGGTCTCACCATACGCTTCAGCGTTGGGCCACTGGAGGGCAACAGCCGCACGTGGCTTTTCACAGGAAGGTGGGAAGGGAGTGACATCACTACTTCTTGCGTCTAGGAAGCCGCACTCTCTCTCTCTAACTCTCTGAGCTTTGCAGGAGGTAAAAGGCTGCAGGAAAGTCTTGCAGGGAAGAGATCCAGAGGAGGCCCTGGGGGAGGAAGGAGAGTTTGCATTGTTGCAAATCTCCAGCAGGGAAGAAGAAAAGTCCTGCAAGGAAGGAGGTGCCCGAGGTTGTGTCTGCACTCACCACGTGCTGCTGAGGCTGAAATAGGGCTGGATCCTCTGCAGTTCAACGCGTCTTAGGAGGGTGAGTGAACCAGGACATCCTCTTAAGCTTCCTTCCTTCAAGCCCTGTGCTTTGTGTGAACTCGGCCCGTGCAGTTGGGGGATCTGTTTGGGCTTCGGGCATGTTGTCTGAACACGCCTGGGTGTCCTGGTGTGACTTGGCTCTTCAAAAGCAAACTCTGAAGAAAGGGAACTAGAATATCCCAAGCCAGGCTCATTTCACTGGCATTGCATTTTATCTGAACTGGACTTTGGGGGTTTGTTAACCTGTTTGGGGTTTGGCATTGTAAGGAATGGTTAGACTAACTGCCTGTTTTGCTTCTGTACCTCAAGCTTCTGCTGACATAGGAACTGTTTGGCTGAAGGTCGGTTAAAAAAACTAGGAATGCTTTTCCAAGTAGGGATTTTATAAAAGTTATAAGGTGCTAAGCATGTAAAAGTTATGCCGATTGTAAAGGAACATTTTAACATGTATTGTCGAAGGCTTTCACGGCCGGCATACGATGGCTGGTGTGGGTCTTCCGGGCTGTGTGGCCGTGTTCTTGAAGTTTTGTTTCCTAACGTTTCGCCAGCACCTGTGACCGGCATCTTCAGAGTGCAGGGGCACAGACAGGAGCAGTTCTCTCTGTGTCCAGGGTGATGTGGCCCTTTGTGGGTATTTATAGAGATCTGAGGGGGGGGGAAGGGGCGGGATTGGGGTGTGGGGGGGGTTACTGAGTGGCTGCTTGTTTTGGTGTCAGAATCTGTGTGTATCTTCCTGGGGATTAGGCAGGGTTTTTTTCTTCTATTGAATTGTTAGCGAGGGGCTGCTGGGGGTGATTAGCAAGTTCATTGTGTGAACTGTTCACATGTCCTGGTGGTTGAGCTGCTCCTGTCTGTGCTCCTGCACTCTGAAGATGCCGGTCACAGGTGCTGGTGAAACGTTAGGAAACAAAACTTCAAGAACACGGCCACACAGCCCGTAAGACCCACACCAGCCATCGAACATTTTAACAGTTCGCAGAGTTGAAAAAGGAAATGGAAAGATGTGGTTCAGCTAAAGGCCAAATGTCTTGCTTGCTCATATCAGAGGTCCTGAAAGGAGGAAACGTCTGCAGTCTTGCCCTTTCCCCCTCCCAGCTCCTAGACACATTTTCTGAGCATGCAGGAACTTTTGCACCTGCTCTTGCTTCTAACCACACTATGCAGCCACATCCTCTGCACAATTTGGGCAAGCTAGATAGCAATGCCTTATATGAGGAACCTCTGGAACAAGTGAGGGCTAGAGACTTGACTATTGGTTTATGCTGCTTAAGCTAAAGTTATGCCAAGCTTAGAAGGCGGGCACACTCGTGTGTGTGTGGCCCTCCCCCTAGATGCTTCCGGATGACAAAAAGGTATAAAAGCTGTAAACTGTTCTGGGTGTGGCTGTTCCCTGTCTACTTTCTGCCGCCCTGCTTTTCTTCTGGCCAGAAATAAAAGCTGTACTTGCTTTTGAAAAACCTCTGTCTGGAGTCTCATTAGAAATCATAGAATCCAGGCTATTGAACCTTACAGCATGTGGTGTGAATCCTGCTTGTAGGGAAATGTAGATATGGGTTTTTGAAAAGCCAGCCCTTCCTTCTGAGGAAAAGAAATAGAAAATGCTCCAAGATGCATTTATTGGGTATTCCAGGTGCTTGACGGAAGTCAATCCCCTATTTTGCAACACACACAAACACACAAATAAACACTTGTTATCATCCTCTTGAAGCTTAGTAGTATGCAACCCTCAAGAGGTAAGATTCAGGTATGCCAATCAGCTGCCCGGCCCTCAGTTCCTATCTGCTCAATGCCACCCCAGTCCTCTACTAGCTCAGAAAAGTGGTGCCCTCCATGGGGATGAGTGTTGTTCAATGGTGAAATCAATCACTTTCTAATTCTTGGAATGTCTTTTCTTTTCCATCTCAGACACACAACCTGGAAGCCTTTTGTAGGTCCTTGCGTACAGACAAACATCTCTCTTGGGCAAAGAGGGCTGAATGGCCAGCTGGGGTCATTCCTAGGCTACAGGAACAGTCCTATGAATGAAAAGGCATTTGGAGAGCCACAAGATTCCTCGGATCCCTTTGGAGTTGCATTACAGGACAGAGAAAGAATGGAAACACAACCCTTATCAAGTGAGGTAAGTGGAGAAGGCCCTTCTGCTATTCAGCCTGGGAGCTGTGGGGAGATCTGGGCAAGAACTGGGCAGAAGATCCTGGAGGAGGAAACCACCCGTTCAGACATTCAGCCCCAGAAATTCAGGAGCATCCAACACCAGGAGGCTGAGGGTCCCCAAGGAATTCCACTACTTTTGTAGTCGATGGTTGAGACCAGAAAAGGACACAAAAGCGCAGATGCTGGACCTGGTTGTTCTGGACCACTTCCTGGCCCTTCTGCCCCTGCAGATGCAGAGCTGGGTGCGGGAGTGTGGACCAGAGACCAGCTCCCAGGCGGTGGCCCTGGCAGAAGGCTTCCTCCTGAGTCAGACAGAGGAGCAGAAGGAGCAGGTCGAGTTGCAGGTGGGAGACCTTCGTTTTGGGAGCCCAGAAGGGGTCTGAATGGAATAAACAATGCATTTGAATTCTTAACCCAGTCCTGAGAAGATTTCTCTGGCATTTGTAATATGTGGAGACGTTTCATTAATTCTTGTAGGACATTGTTCCGTTATCCATTCTAGAAGATAGATTTGCGATAGCCGTTCCTTTCTTACTTTCCAGCCTCCCTGATGGACACTGGGGGCTTTGAAGTTGTGTTCAGAGAACAAGAATCCACTTCATGTTGTGTGATGTCTGTTAATTCTTCTTCTTTTCTCCTGCCTACTATTTCAAGTCCTTTGTTGTGGACATCAGAGATCCTGAGGGAAGGAGGAATCCATCCAGTCCCCCTCAGGAGCTGTCTTTCAGGAGGATCTCTCAAGAAGATCCAAGTCATGACACCTCAGGAGGTAATCGAACGCCCTCCCATTCCCCAGAGAGATCCCAGCTCTCTCATCTTCTCTATGTCTTCTCTTCTCTAGAATGCCTCCTCCTATTTTGTTAATTCTGCACTTTAAAATTCTCTCTCCCTCACAGGAAAGACTCGAACGAAGTTGTCCGCTCTTTCTGGTGGAGCTGAAACAGGGGCTGAACCTCCAGCTCAAGTAAGAGCAGGAAATTTATCTATTAGATTTCTATTCTCCCGTTCCTTCAGCCAGTCAACCTGGTGTATATAAGACTCTCTCCTTCCATTTTTCCACCTTTCGTGGGCCTGGGTGTTTTCTTATCCTTCAGCAACATGGGATGGGGAATGGAAGATTCAGGTTGTTCTCAGTCAGCTCAGCCTGCCCTGAAGTCTGTGGTTGGGATAAAAATTGGTTTGTACTTTTTCCCTGAGATTCTTATTAGGATATCTTTTTTTTTTTAAAGACCAGTACGTAACTCTCCTTTTGCTACTTACTCTTCCTACTATTAGTTTATAATAATTAATTTATTCAAAACTTTCTCAAGAGATAGGAATAATATTAGTGGTAACACCTAAATAGAGACCCATTCGTTTTTTCATTCTTTGAGTTGGAATTGTGCAAGGCTGCTCAAAAATAACTAAATACTCAGACTGGCACATTGCCATTTTTAAAAAGCCTTGTTTCCAACCAGTGATAAGAAATATCAGCACATCAAAGACATAAGACAGGCTATTAAAGTCCAATGATAGTGGCCAGAGAGAAAAGTCTGTAAGTGAAATTGTTCTGAAGGAGCATATAATCAAGGCCTTTTTGACTTGCAAAGTAATTTCTAATCCTTTGATTTGTGCCTCGATTTGGAGGCCAAGGAATCCAGCTTTGCAAAGGCTACGAAATGTCCTTCCCAGAAAATTGCCTCCATTTTCTTGTCTCCATTCAGCGAATGGCTCAGACTACTAGCACCTTTCTTGCAGTCTGAGGAGGAGGAGAACCCGGCTTGTGTGCTTCTGGATATTGATGGCCCCCCACCCAAATCCCTGGCTGTGCTCTCCCAGCACTTTCATGGAGTTCTTGAGCATGGGCACGATTGCTCCTTCTGGGGACACCGTAAGCCCTTTGCTGAAATGCTAGAAAGAATCCCCCTGCCCCCCAATTTCCTTCTGCAAGCACAGGAAGGATTGGAGACACTGATAGGTGGGGTTGCTGAAGCCCATCTGCCAGTTCCTTCTCTCAAGAAGGTGAGAGTCCTTTCAACATGGGTGAATGGATCAAATGATGGATCGATCCAGAAGGAAATTTGGGTTGTTATCACTGAATGGCACTGAGAGGCCTGTAGAAGCAATCGAGTTGAACAACCCCGCCTCAAATATTTCTTCAGTCAAAGTTTTGGCTCTTTCCATTTTCTCACCTAAACCTTGGAATCCCACAAAGCCCAGCCATTCAACTTGGTGCATATCTTTGCTTTCGCAATTTGTGAAGAACAGGACAGTTCTTGCAAATCCTCCGGGCCTGTTCTGTTCTTTTTTCTTTCTTCAGGAGTGTTTTGTGTCCTTCGAGGAGGTGGCTGTGTATTTCTCCGAGGAGGAGTGGTCTCAGCTGGATCCCCACCAAAAAGCGCTGCATTGGGAAGTCATGCTGGAAAATTATCTCAACGTGGTCTCTCTGGGTAAGGGTTTCCTTCTCTCCCATCAGAGTTCGGGATGACTTAGTTACCTGCCATCAGCAACATCTTATTAACAAAAATCTCCAACCAGATGTCATCTCTTGGGAGGGAGAAGGAAAACATCTGGCCTTCTCCTGCTCCAAGGGAAAGAAGGAGGTCAATGACTCTGCTTAGATGCATTTCTGATCTGGTGAATTTTTCCATTTCTATTTAAACATATCAATGAAAAACTCATTCCTTGGCTTGAGGAGATGCTCAACTCCATCACACTGATTTCAGCCTTTTGGGTCCAGATGCTTTCCTGTCTGTCCTCTGAAGGATTCTCATTTATTCAGGCTGTTGGGTTAATGACCTGTCTTCCTTTTGATCTCTATCCTGAGCCTTGGGGTTAAGGGCAAAATGGTGCTGTTTTTCCATTGCAAACGTGCTGTTTAGGGTTCATAGAAGAGCTCTAGAATTTTTTTCTCTGCAACCATGTGATTTTGTCCTTTCAAAAATGAATAGCAAATGGAAGGTAGTTTGGGTAGGAAGAAAAGGACGAATTTCAAAATTGATTTAGTTTTCACTGTTCATTCCTGTTATTGACCCCCCCACTCCTCCCATAAATGTTAGGTTTTCTCCTAATGCCTCCTTGGATGTTTCCCGTGATTCTTGCTGAACTCAACACTGACTCTGGGTAAGCCTTGACTATAGAAGGATAATTATAAGCAAACCAGATGCTGTAGATGCTTTCAAAGCTTATATGGCTCATGAACATGGAAATTATCATTTCTATACCATGCCATTGTAAGCATGGAAAAATGCTGATCTTTTCCACCAACCTTGCTATCATTTTCATTTCTCTTTTCCTTTGCAGGTGGTCATTGTTGTGAGAATAAAGATCCCAGTGAAAAATTCCAAATGATCAGGCATGGAGGCGGAAGGGACAAGGAACTGGAGATGCAACTAGAAAGGCATGAGAGAAGCCAGTCAAAGATTTGGAATCAGGAAAACCCATCTTCCATGGATGCTGAGACGCAAGGCTTTCTTGCCCAACAAGGAAAAATAAAGGAAAGATATATGGGAAAAAGTATAAGACTATTAAAAGACAAATTAGTGGTAAATGAACACTCTCCAACCCAAACTAAAGGAGAAGATTATATATGTAGAGACAATGGAAAAACACCCAATTGGACCTTCACTGTTTCCTGTGAAAATGGGTCCTTTACGTCTCATAAAACGATCCACACAGGGGAGAAGCCATATAAGTGCATAGTGTGTGAAAAGGTCTTTACTCAGCAGTCTAATCTGAATTCCCATAAAAGGATCCACACAGGAGACAAACCATATAAATGCATGGAGTGTGGAAAGAGCTTTACTCAAAACGGTCATCTTACTTCCCATAAAAGGACCCATACAGGAGAGAAACCATATAAATGCACTGAGTGTGCAAAGAGCTTCTCTGAAAATAAATCCCTTATGAGACATAAAAGAATCCACACAGGGGAGAAACTATATATATGCATGGAGTGTGGAAAGACTTTTACTCGAAACAGTAATCTTACTTCCCATAAAAGGATCCACACAGGGGAGAAGCGATATAAGTGCATGGAGTGTGGAAAGAACTTCTATGAATATAGATCCCTTATGAGACATAAAAGGATCCACACAGGGGAGAAACCATATAGGTGTACAGAGTGTGGAAAGAACTTTACTCAGAAGGGTCATCTGAATTCCCATAAAAGGATCCACACGGGGGAGAAACCATATAAATGCATGAAGTGTGGAAAGAACTTTACTAAAAGCAGTTATCTTACTTACCATACATGGATCCACACAGGGGAGAAGCCATATAAGTGCATGGAGTGTGGAAAGAGCTTTCGTACTAGGAGTGAATTTACTTCTCATAACAGGATTCACACGGGAGAAACCATATAGGTGCACGGAGTGTGGAAAGAGCTTTACTCAGAAGGATCATCTGAATTCACATAACAGGATCCACACAGGAGAGAAACCATATAAATATATGGAGTGTTGAAAGAATTTTACTAATAGCAGTCAACTTACCTCCCATAAATGGATCCACACAGGGGAGGAGCCATATAAATGCATGAAGGATGGAAAGAACTTTACTACTAGCAGTGATCTTACTTCTCATAACGGGATCCACTCAGGGGTGAAACCATATGAATGCATGGAGTGTGGAAAGACTTTTACCCAAATGAGTAAATTAACTTCCCATAAAAGAATCCACACAGGGGAGAAGCCATATAAATGCTTGGAGTGTGGAAAGAGCTTTACTGAGAAGGGTCATCTGAATTCCCATAATAGGATCCACACAGGGGAGAAACCATATAAATGCATGGAGTGTGGAAAGACTTTTTGTTGAAACAGTAATCTTAGTTCCCATCATAAAAGGATCCACACAGGGGAGAAGCGATAAAAATGCATGAAGTGTGGAAAGAGCTTTACTACTAGCAGGGATCTTACTTCCCATAAAGGGATCCACATAGGGGAGAAACCAGATAAATGTGTGGAGCGTGGAAAGAGCTTCAGGAGGAGGAATGACCTAATTTCCCATACACAGAACTGTTTGGGTGAGAATCGATGTAAATTCTAGATTTTGTTTAAATCTATGCATTTTCTATTTGCATACACTGAACTGGGAAAAGATATTTTCTTTTAGCCTGACCCTCAGAACTGGCAGCCCCACGGAAATTAATATACCAATAAAAATAAAAGGGCCGTTTTAATTTTGGACTGGATTTTTGAATATACTGCTATTTTAAGTGGCCAATGCTATGCACACCAATAAGAGAAATTTATTTTTTATTACGTTTACATTTATCCCAGCATTAGAAAGAAACCTTACCGGGTTCCTCTCCCAGCTGGGAATAAACATGGAGGTGGTTGCTTGAAGGAGAGAGGAGTTGATTTTCCAGAGCCAGATACACAAGAGGATCATCTGTGGGGCAGCCATGCTCAGGTTTCCCCAGGAGTTCCTTTATAGCGCAGATCCTCTTGTTCCTGGAAAGGTGCGAAGGAATGCCAGCCCTCGAGGAATTCTTGGAGAAAGTGATTCCCGGATTCCAAGAGAGGTGAAATTGGTTGGATCTTCAGAAGGGAGAGGTCTCAGGTCAGGCGCCCTCCTGCGCTGGGGTTTCCTGTGGTTCCCTTACCTGGCATGGTCTAACTGGCATCTAGATCCCTTCAGAGAAGAAATCTTCATATGATCTGATTAAGGCTTCAAGGAATGTTGGCCCTTCCAGCCAGGTCTTTAGTTATGTAATTTTGGGGTCGGGTGGAGGACTCCCGATTCTTCCTGCTACATTTTTAATCCTTTTAGGTAAGCCCATTCTTACTATAATTTGATCATATGCCTTGATTGCTGTTCAGATAAAGAAAAGAAGGGTGAGACAAATGGGAAGCTTTGACTTCCTGCTGACATGATGGAGGTGAGGGAGACTTTGATTTCCTTCTCACAATCCCTCCTTTCTCTTTTTGTGCAAAACCAGAATATTTTACGCACAATCAGTTAGGGAATCTTTTGGCTATACATCATCCTGTGACTCAGATTTGTATTTTTGGCCATTCTGCATCAAGATTAGGGATCCCTGCCTTGGGGAAAGGGTGTTGATCTTGCTTTGAGAACAGAAGAGCATCCCCTACAACACCCCAAGCAGGAGGGTAAGCCCTGAGCAAAACAGCAAACAAATATTCCTATTACCACCAAGCCCATCATCCCCAGAAATGTTGTCTTCAGCCAGGCAAAGTATGGTAACCAGGAGGTAAGCCGTGAGAAATCAAAGCAGCCCTGACTGTAGCTAATGTTGTCAACCAAAGTTTTGAAATCCTCTATGCTTCCCTCTATCAATTTGGAATTATCAACGAAATTAAAAGAGCAAATGTCTCCAGGAGGGAGAAGAAAAATGGCTCAGGCAGTTGAATACAGGGCAGTCCACCCCTGGGGAGTCCTTGGGGCTCTCTGAGCTTGGTTGTTACCTAGGTGGGTAACGAAACTTTTGCAAGAAGACAATCAAGCTCAGAGAGCCCCAAGAACTCCACAGTTTGACCCTGAGCCACACATATTCTCCTCCATTGGTCAGTCCACCCCTCCAAGCTCTCTCTTGCAATCAGCATGCCCAGCCCTCCGCAGGATGCCCTGAGTTTCACTTGAGGGGCTTTACCTGCCCATCGTATGTACCGTAGACACATGGCCTATCAAGAATAAAAGCCCATTTAGAGTTGTGGTTGATTATTAGAGAGTGCTGAGTTCGTATCCGCTCTCTCACAAAGTCAAAATAGTCACCAATTTTAGAGTCATTCAATGACTTTGTGTAGACAGGGAGCCTTCCTTGCCAGTCATGAGGCACAGACGTGGAGACCCAATATTTATACTGCTGTTCAGCGATGGCAGTCTGGCAGTTGAAATGTCAGTGAATGCAGCGGTCAGGGTGAGAGGCAGGCGTTTTCAGCCAGCACAGCCACCTTTGCTTTAAGCAGATTCTCGCCCCAAGTCAGGAGCTTGGAAGACTCCTCCTGAGGTGACCGCAATCCTCCTCGTGAGTTCCTATTGAAGTCCACTGAAGAAAAGGACAATCCTTTGCCACTCTTGTAGGGGAATCTTCTTCTATTTGGAGATGAGAAGCATTTTTTTCTGGCAGGGCAGAATACTTTGCCTGCTTTCAAACGCCCGGTGCCTCCCTTCACCCACACTTTTGCTCCTGTGGCCACGAATTGTCTTTCCCCCTTTCCTTTCCTCCCCTCTGGGCAGGGGGTTCCCTTTGTCACAGGAAGGGAGGGGATTTTACGCAGGATCAGTTGTGCTGCTCTCTCTCCTGCTGTGAGGCCCCCTTCAGGTCTCTCTGGGCCTAGCTGGAGAAGCATTCCTTGGTGCCCAGGGTCCATTGCACCCCCCCCCCACTTACATCTATGCCCAGTAGCGCCACGTCTGTTGTTTTTTTATTGCCATTGATGTCGCTGGGCACTCTCCGTGTGCTACTGCACCTTCCTCATTGCAACCACCAGCAGGAAGCATCAGGGTCTGAGGTCCACACATGGAGTGTGAGGACCTTCTCTCCTGGGGGAGGTTTTGATATTGGGCAAGACTAGGTGGGGGGTCAACAAAGCCTTGATGGAGCTTCAGGATGGCTTGGCCCAATAGTGGTCTCCTCCCCTTCAACCATTTGTGGCCAGAGAGGAGGTGGACTGGCTGCTTTGGGAGGCCTTCCGTGTGAAAGCCAGTGCCAGTATCCCAAGAGATCTCCAGAGATTGGCTTTGCCTCACAGGGCAGAGAGTGGCCGAGTCCCAGATCCAGTGCATCACCTTCGTAGGGATCCTTGAGCCTTATTAGGATTAGTTACCTGATCATGCAGTGTAAGATGAAGCTGCTAGGCTGACTCTTACTGCCGCAGGGAAGACAAATCATGGGAGGTCAGCATAACTCTAGAAATGCACCCCCAGATTGCAGGCCCTCCTGCTGTGAACGGGTGTGGGTGAATGCCAGCAACCCTGAGACAAAACATGGACTGCTCATCACATTTCTACTTCGATGAAAACGTTATTATAGACGTCAAGTGCTAAGGACTTTAATATCTTCTCATTCCTAATAATTTCCTAGAATGACAACTTGAAAACCTGGAGAGAAGGAATCTGCACTGAGAGGAATTTATAGAGTGCCTCGATTGCTTCCAGAGCCAAAAGTTCTTAAAAAGATTTTGTTTTGTTTTCATATAGACCATACCAGTCCATGGAGGCTTTACCAAATATTGTCCTAAACATCGTTTCCCTTTTGTCCATAATATCCATATTGAGGGACAAAGATGAAACCCATCACCCATTTAGTTTAAAAGTAAAACACAGGAAGACCCCCTTGAGGGCCACTGCTGGATTCTTGTTGCAAAGCAGAGAAGGAGATTGCTGATCAAAGTGGAAATGCAAAGCACTCCTGGGGGCAGCCCAGCAATTCAGAAATAGGGCAGAAATGGACCTCCCTCCCCCTTCTCTGAACTGTTGCTCCTCTGAGGTTGCCTAGGTCTTCCTGAGAAAACTGATCACTTTTTCCTAACTGTAGCTGCTGGAAGAAAAAAAATTTGCAAAAGAAAACCTTTGAAATGCAGATCTTTATTCTAAAAAGAAAGACTGACATTGTCCATTTCCTGCAATCACCTTTTTTACCTTAGAGGGGAAGCAAGCCCCCCCCCCCCCACAGCTTCAGGTCTGATAGACTGGAAGGAAAAGATATCTTTTGAAAAACAGGATCAATATCAGAGATTACATGATTGGTTATGAAGGGCATTATTTTAATATATGATTTTATATTTTATATATATATTTAACATGCATGTAACAGTGCACTCTATCTTATTTATAAAGGATCAACTTGCTTTGTAAAGAGGACAGTGTTTTCTCCCCCCACCTTATCTCTTTGTTGAATGCCTGATTGTCTTCAAATGAATAAACAATTAGCTTGGTAAAAGTTGCAAAGAGAGAGGCCCCGAATTCCACAAGAGATAAGGACATGCTAACCTATGGTATTTCCTTGGTAACAGGGGAAGAGAGTTGAGCTCACTTTCTTCTTCTGGGATCCACCTTTTCCCCCACTTAGACCATCCCTGCATTTCTTTATATGGGAATGAGGGGATGTACAATTTGATTACGTTGTGGATGTCTATAAAATCTTTGTTGTTTGCTTTGCAAGGTGTGGTTCTTTTCAACACTTTGCCACGGTGTTGAATGACCCATCCAGATGTTTCTTGGCCCAATAAAACATTTGTTAGATAAAATGCCTCGTCTCAAGTTAATTTGGTTCTCTAAACTTGGGTAAACGAATAAACAAAGGCTAGTGCCTAACAGTTACATAGTTGAGCATGCACACTTAACCAGCATCCCATAATAACATTACACATTTCCAACCCATAGATGTGACGGTGCCCATGATGACCTGTGGTTTTCTGCATCTGGGACGCCTGGGGGCCTTGGGGCCTTTGCTATGTTAAGTCTTGCCTGGGCTTATATCTCCTTTTCCTGCTTTAAGCAGTCTGCATGCTTCATCGCAGAGCTCCTTGACATGTCCTGTGACGGAATGCGAGTCTAATGGTGTATCCTTGACATGTTCTGGTGGGGAGTGCGAGCCTGATAGCTTATGACCCCAGTCTGACTCCCATTTCATTAATTAACTCCCCTTTTGCTGCTATCACCACCTTGAGATCATCCCCTCAGACAGAGTTGCCAGTAAATGGACGTCCACCTTCATCTTCCCTGTTCACAACACACTAACCCCTCACACACCCTCTTACCATATACAATGTGCTTTTCTTTGCTTCCGTCCATGGTGCATCGTCTGATGCCCTTCAAAAGACCACCTCGCCCCTTCGCGCTCCATCTTCTGCAGCCTCGCCAGCCCTTCTGCCTTCACTGAAACCCACTCCCAGCAGTTCAAAGCAGTCCACACAGACTTCTGTCTTCCTCTAATGAAGGTTGCCACTTCCTGACCACTGGAGCTCTCCTGGGTCTTTCCGGAGATTTCCTCTCCTCTGACCCGGAGCTCTATGAAAAGGCCCCAGAATCTCAGATCTGTTAGAGGGGGGGAACACGGTTAGGTCTCCTACCCCCACACAACCCCAGTGGCTCAAGTATGTATGGCTTTGCTTCACCCGGTAATGTTGTGAATTGGCTTTCCAAACCATACACCAGCACACATGCCTCAAGAAGAGAAATGAAAAGGAGAAAGGTCTGTTCCAAAAGAGAAATACACAGAAATCAAAGTACAAGAGGAGTCTCTATGAAAGTACTTAAAAAAAGATTAAATATGTGGCATGTCAGGAATGCGCACCACCAAGTATAGAATTCCAGTCATCATTCAGATTTTATTGCCCATTGCAATACTTGGTGGTGCCTTTTCTTTTCTTTTCTTTTCTTTTCTTTTCTTTTCTTTTCTTTTCTTTTCTTTTCTTTTCTTTTCTTTTCTCTTCTTTTCTTTTCTTTTCTTTTCCTACATTGGTTCAGTAGGAATTTGTGGAGCAACCGGGGCAGAGAGGAAGACAAAAATCAAAAGGGCAGAGTTAAGAGAAAGAGGAGCCTTACATTTTCAGCTAGAGTATTAGCTACGATGGAAGTTTTTATATATTGCATACACATATATTTCATATTTAGTATTTACACACACACACATATATACACTTATCTTTAGTATTGAGGCAGTTAGGCTTTCATTAAGGATTTCTGAGTCCTGTTTCCTCCCTTAATTTTGTAAGCTTGGAGGCCTTGAGAGATCCGAAGATCTCCCCAGAGACACCAGGTAAGGTCTCCAATCCAAGGACAGTTTTCCTGGGGAAAAGGTTGCGCCACAAAACGGGCCTGAGCTTGGTGTCGAAGCCAAAAGACATCCAAAGACGAGGGGCAGAATAAAGGGTTGCTTTTCTTAAGGTACCAGAACAAAGGGACTCCAGCTGAAAGGCGGCCAGAGCCCCGAACACAGTTTGCTTGCAATTCTGATACTTCCCCAGTTCCCCCTCCCGACTCCCAAGCGCACTTCCTGAGCACGCAAAAGCTTTCAGCACCTGCTGCTGCTTCCAACCACATTATGTAACCACATCCTCTGCGTAGTTCAAGCGAGCTAGGCAAAGAGATCTCATGTTAGGACCCCCAGAGCAAGTGAGGACTAGGAACTTGAGACTATATGTTGCTACAGCTAAATATCACACCAACCTTGGAAGGCGGGGACGCTTGCACCTAATTTCATGACTATGCATTCTGCTCTTTGTGGGGTCTGCCCCTATAGCCTGGAGTGCACTCTATGTTGCTAGACCCCCATTATGTGGGTGCAAACTATTTTGAGCTTGTAGCTGAGCTTCACACATCCTGTTTGCCAGGTTGCGGGCCCCCTTGCAAGCGTTTCAGCACATTTACCCACATCCTTACCAGCCGTCCCAGCCACGGGTGTTTGGCCTCGTGCTGTGCCCCTAACGGCTCATGGCTGTTCACGTGCCATTTCCTCCCGGTGGCCTTCACATGTGCACGGCCCTCCTTCCTCTTCAAAATGGTGTCGGTGTGGTCTCAGCTCCACATAGAAGCCTGCATCGGGGTTACCCCCCGATCCTGACCCTTCAAAAAGGTGCTTAGTTAAGGGTCGAGGGGCCGGACAAGGAAGGAAGGAAGGAAGGAAGGAAGGAAGGAAGGAAGGAAGGAAGGAAGGAAGGAAGGAAGGAAGGAAGGAAGGAAGGAAGGAAGGAAGGAAGGAAGGAAGGAAGGAAGGAAGGAAGGAAGGAAGGTCCTAGTCCGGAATGGTGCTGAGGTGGGACACGGGGGGGTGAGGAAGGGGTGGGATTCTGAAGCGGGCCGAACAAAAAGCCTCCATTGTGCCAAGAGGAGGGGGTCAGGCGCGGCCACCCACCTATCAGCCTGCCATCACCACTTTGGCTTTTGGGTGAAGAATAAAGAGCTGAATTTCGTGCAACTGCCTGTTGTCTCTTTGATCCCGGCTCAGAAACGAAGTGGTGAGAGATAATTCTAACAGCTATACAGGCTGAGACTTAGGGAAATCCAGGGTTAGGGGTGGAAGGTCCCAAGGCCTTAGGATATCCATTGTAAGTAGGGACATTACAGAGAGCTGAGGGAAAGGGGAACACACACACACACACACACACACACAGACACACACAGACACACACACAACGTTGGGAGTAGAAATGAGCAGGAGGCACACACAAGAACTTACCTAATTAGTGGAGGAATTAAAAGTTACACTCGGGATTAGAAAGTCCTGCCCAGCAGAACCAACAGGGCAGATGGGAAGCTCTTAGTTTCGATCGCAGAGATTTTAATATGGTGCAGTCGAAGGTCCCCATTGCAGGCCAAATTGGTCTACCAGCTGTGTGGGTCACCCAAGCCCATCCCAGACACAAACCGTGTGCACAACTCTTCCTCGTCCCCGCCTGTACGGGTAATAGCCCCGTCCTAGGCGAGGAGCATCCTTTCCGTAGGGAGGTCGGGAGACCTTGGGCTGCTCATTCCCCATCTTCCCCAATTGATGACACGCGTGTCCCCCAAGGTGTTAGGCGTATCCTTTACACCCGGAGACTCCCCAGTGAACTCCTGGCCCTCCTCCTCACTCCCTGGTTCTGGACTGAGAGAGGAACAAGACAAGCAGGCCGGTATTTGCCCAGATAGAGTCAAGCGCATGACCTTGCGTGACCTCTTGAGGCATGTGGAGTCTTGCCAGCCCCCCTTGCTTTCTAGGACCTCCCAGTCCTTGGCCAAGAAGGAGTCGTGGAAGTCTGGGGGCGGCTGGAACTCAATTTTTAGACCCACGGCCCTGGTCAACAGCATGGATTGAAACCTAAAGAGGGAAACCAACATTCACACATTTGCTGGGCACAAGGCGCAAAAAAGGGCACTTACCAACTCTGAAGTCTCAGGTTCAAGCAGCTCTTTGGCTCAAAACCAAAACTCCTTTTACTACCAGTGTCGAAGCGGGCAGACTCAGGGACAGCACCCTCCGGACAAATGATCCGGTGCCAGCCGGGTGAAGTTGCCCAGGCTCGGTCCGCTGACCCGGTTAGTCTTGGGCTCCTGGCTGCCTTGCCAAATTGTTAGAAAGAAAGCCAATGAGGTTTGCCTCTGAGCCGGGAATAAACACGCAGGTTCTTGCTTGAAGGAGAGGGAAGACTTTCACCATCAGGACCTCTGGAAGGAGGAGAACCACTGCAAGGCAGGGCATTCCCTCAGACACGTCGCAGAAGAAGGCCACGGTCAGGGGTACCTAAAGCCACTGAGAGACCTAGGAGGACTGGACTCCCCCAATCCTGGTCTCTCCATAAGTCATCCATAAGCGCAACCAAGGCAATTCCCATCCTGTGTCCCGGCCAGAAATCGATTGCCAAGGAGCCAAATCGTCTTCTTCCTCTAAGGCTCTCTGCAATTGCAGAGCATCAGCCCTTTCAGGCAAGCCAGGTCAGGAATTGGACACCACAGAGCCTGTTGGAGCTCAGCAATGTTCTTGTGGGGCACAAGTACAGCAGCTTGAAAGCCTGTCAGAGTTTCCCACTGACCTCTTTTCTGGGATACAGAATCAAGACAGGATTATTTGTGCTCTCTTAAGTAAGAAAAATGCTGAATTCCATTTCCTGTCTGCTCCTTTGCTCCATCTGCTCCCTCTAAATGAGGATGCAACTTTCTCCAGAACGATGGCTGGTGTGGGTCTTCCGGGCTGTGTGACCGTGTTCTTGAAGTTTTGTTTCCTAACGTTTCACCAGCACCTGTGACCGGCATCTTCAGAGTGCAGGAGCACAGACAGGAGCAATTCTCTCTGTGCCAAGGGAGGAAACTTCACAATCACACCCCCCAGAATTCCTGTGGAAGATATCATCGCCAATGTGGAATCAGCCATCCGCCACCGTCCTGAAGAGGAAGCAGAGGAAATAAGGGGTGAAATAGCAAGGATCCTACGGAGAGCAAAGCCCCTCACCAGCAACATAACGAGGAAAGAGAGAAATGCCATAGAAACCCTCAATTCGGACCCCGACATCATCATCCTGCCGGCTGACAAGGGCAACGCCACGGTAATTATGAAAACAGATGAATACAAAGACAAAGTTAGAGAACTACTGGACCCCACCACATACAGAAAACTAAAATGGGATCCGACCAGCAAAATCATGAAACAAACCAACACCCTGATGAGGAGCTCCTCCCTTCACCCCAATGTACTTCAACGCATATGCAAGACAGAAGCCCTTACACCCAGACTATACGGACTCCCCAAAATCCACAAAGACTCGATCCCACTCAGACCCATCGTAAGCGCCATTGGCTCCCTGACTTATGAATTATCCAAACATCTGGCTACCCTTCTACAGACCCACGTTGGACAGACTCCAGCCCACATCAGAGACTCAGGACATTTCATCGACAAAATCAGCACCCTGAAACTCAACCCCACGGACAAACTGGTCAGCTTTGACGTGGTCTCCCTGTTCACCAAGGTACCAGTGAGGGACACCCTGGCACTCATCAAACAGATCTTCCCAGAAGACATCACAGCCTTATTTCAGCACTGCCTAACAACCAGTTACTTCCTATGGGATAATGAGTACTATGAACAGATGGACGGTGTCGCCATGGGAAGCCCCCTGAGCCCAGTCGTAGCAAATTTCTACATGGAACATTTTGAAAAACGGGCTTTAGAAACCGCACCTGTTACCGCAACAGTCTGGTTCCGATTTGTGGATGACACCTTCGCAATTTGGAGTCAGGATGAAGAAGACCTAGAGAAGTTCCTGAACCACCTAAACAGCGTCCACCCCAATATACAATTCACCATGGAAAAAGAAGTGGACGGCCAACTTCCATTTCTAGACACGTTGGTCATACGCAAACCAGACCTCAAATTAGGACACAAAGTCTACAGAAAACCCACCCACACAGACCGGTACCTACACAAAAACTCCAACCACCACCCACGTCAGAAAAGAGGCATTATCAAAACCCTCATGGATCGCGCCAATCGGATCTGCGAAACCCAATTCCTAAACTCTGAACTTAACCACCTTAATTGGGTCCTACAGGCGAATGGCTACTCCAAGAATGAAATAAAAAGAGCCATCAAACCAAGAAAGCAACATGCGACTGAAGAAGAAAAACAGCCACCCACAAACAAAGTATTTCTGCCCTATATCAAAGGGGTCACAGACCGCATGGGAAAACTGATGGAAAGACACAATTTCCAAACAATCTTCAGACCCACCAGAAAAGTACAAAAAGTGCTAAAATCAGCAAAAGACAAAAGGGATCCCCTCACCGCCGCAGGAGTATACCGCATACCATGCAGTTGCGGGCAAGTACACATCGGGACCACAAAACGCAGCAACCAGACCAGGATAAAAGAACACGAAAGACACTGCAGACTACAGCAACCAGAAAAATCTGCAGTAGCTGAACATGCTCTCAAGCACACTGGACACAAAATCCTATTTGAAAACACAGAGATCCTGGACAACACCAAAAGCTACTATACCAGGCTATACCGGGAAGCCATTGAGATTCACAAACACCAGCACAGTTTCAATAAAAAAGAGGAGAGTCTAAAAATCAACAAAACCTGGCTACCAATCCTGAAAAATACAGCCTGCAAAAGGTCAACGAACTCAGCTCAACCACCAGGACATGTGAACAGTTCACACAATGAACTTGCTAATCACCCCCAGCAGCCCCTCGCTAACAATTCAATAGAAGAAAAAACCCTGCCTAATCCCCAGGAAGATACACACAGATTCAGACACCAAAACAAGCAGCCACTCAGTAACCCAACCCCCCCACACCCCAATCCCGCCCCTTCTCCCCCCCCCTCAGATCTCTATAAATACCCACAAAACGGTCACATCACCCTGGGCACAGAGAGAATTGCTCCTGTCTGTGCTCCTGCACTCTGAAGATGCTGGTCACAGGTGCTGGCGAAACGTTAGGAAACAAAACTTCAAGAACACGGCCACACAGCCCGGAAGACCCACACCAGCCATCGTATGCCGGCCGTGAAAGCCTTC
This sequence comes from Python bivittatus, assembly GCF_059951505.1. Taxonomy (NCBI): domain Eukaryota; kingdom Metazoa; phylum Chordata; class Lepidosauria; order Squamata; family Pythonidae; genus Python; species Python bivittatus. The sequence goes on along the minus strand of NW_028277111.1, from coordinate 4,959,195 downwards.
GACAATACATTTCTCCAGAACCTTTCTTAAAAATGGAAGCTTGGAGATGTTCTACAGTTGTCGAAAGCAGCTGGATGGAGAAGGCTTCCTTATCAGGGGGACACCACAGCCCCCTTCCTCCTGAACACCATGGAAATAACAGCCTTGCTCCTCTCTTTGCAAGAGGTCCTGCATTGCACACAGCCTCCACCAGGGGGCTCCCTCTACAAAGAGGGGGGAACACTATGCACCTCGGTGTTGGGCCAGGAGAGGGCGATAGGCACAGGTGGCTTCTCAGAGAAATGGAGTGACAGCACTACATCTTGCCTCTCTAGGAAGCTGCGCTCTCTCTCTTTAACCCTTTGAGCTTTGCAGGAGGTAAAAGGCTGCAGGAAAGTCTTGCAGGGAAGAGATCCAGAGGAGGCCCTGGGGGAGGGTTTGCATTGTTGCAAATCTCCAGCAGGGAAGAAGAAAAGCCCTGCAAGGAAGGAGGTGCCCGAGGTTGTGTCTGCACTCACCACGTGCTGCTGAGGCTGAAATAGGGCTGGATCCTCTGCAGTTCAACGCGTCTTAGGAGGGTGAGTGAACCAGGACATCCTCTTAAGCTTCCTTCCTTCAAGCCCTGTGCTTTGTGTGAACTCGGCCCATGCAGTTGGGGGATCTGTTTGGGCTTCCGGCATGTTGTCTGAACACACCTGGGTGTCCTGGTGTGACTTGGCTCTTCAAAAGCAAACTCTGAAGAAAGGGAACTAGAACATCCCAAGCCTGGCTCATTTCACTGGCATTGCATTTATCTGAACTGAATTTTGGTGGTTTGTTTCTTTGTTTTCTTTTATAATATTTTACTGAGATTTTGAAGATACATATTTAAAAGTTAGAAATGAAAAAGGAAGTTTGAAGTTCTTCCTGCTACATTTTTAATCTTTTTAGGTAAGCCCATTCTTACTATAATTTGATCATATGCCTTGATTACTGTTCAGATAAAGAATAAAAGTATCAGAGAAATGGGAAGCTTTGACTTCCTGCTGACATGATGCGGGTGGAATTGGATCTCCTTCTCACAATCCCTCCTCTTTCTTTTTGTGCAAAAACAGAATATTTTATGCAGAATCAGTTAGGGAATCTTTTGGCTATACATCATCCTGTGACTCAGATTCGTATTTTTGGCCATTCTGCATCAAGATTAGGGATCCCTGCCTTGGGGAAAGGGTGTTGATCTTGCTTTGAGAACAGAAGAGCATCCCCTACAACACCCCAGGCAGGAGGGTAAGCCCTGAGCAAAACAGCAAACAAATATTCCTATTACCACCAAGTCCATCATCCCCAGAAATGTTGTCTTCAGCCAGGCAAAGTATGGTAACCAGGCGGTAAGCCGTGAGAAATCAAAGCAGCCCTGACTGTAGCCAATGTTGTCAACCAAAGTTTTGAAATCCTCTATAATTCCCTCTATCAATTTGGAATTATCAACGAAATTAAAAGAGCAAATGTCTCCAGGAGGGAGAAGGAAAATGGCTCAGGTGGCTGAATACAGGGCAGTCCACCCATTTGGAGTCCTTGGGGTTCTCTGAGCTTGGTTGTTTTCTTGCAAACATTTCTTCCTACACTGAACATGTCACCTAACCGGGTAATGAAACGTTTTCCAGAAAACAGCCAAGGTCAGAGGACCCGAAGTTCTCCACATTTGAACCCTGAGCCATACATATTCTCTTCTATTCCTCAGTCCACCCCTGCGAGCTCTCTTGCAATCAGCATGCCCAGCCCTCCGCAGGATGCCCTGAGTTTCACTTGAGGGGCTTTACCTGCCCATCGTATGTATTGTAGACAACAATAAAAGCACATTTAGAGTTTTGGTTGATTATTAGAGATTGCTGAGTTCGCATCCGCCCTCTCACAAAGTCAAAATAGTCACCAATTTTAGAGTCATTCAATGGCTTTGTGTAGACAGGGAATCTCCCTTGCCAGTGATGAGGCACAGACGTGGAGACCCAGTAGTTATACTGCTGTTCAGCGATCACAATCTGGCAGTTGAAATGTCCGTGTATGCAGCGGTCAGCAGGAGGAAGAGGCAGGCATTTTCCGCCAGCGCAGGGACCTTTGCTTGAAACAGATCCACGCCCAACTCAAGAGCTTGGAAGACTCCTCCTGAGGTGACCGGAATCCTCCTCGTGAGTTCCTATTGACGTCCACTGAACAAAAGGACAATCCTTCGATACTCTTGTAGGGGGATCTTCTTCTATTTGGAGATGTGAAGGAGTTTTTTTTTCCTGCAGGGCAGAATACTTTGCCTGCTCTCAAATGCCCAGTGTCTCCCTTCACCCACACTTTTGCTCCTGTGGCCCTGAATTGTCTTTCCTCCTTTCCTTTGCACCACTCTCTCTCCTGCTGTGAGGCTCCCTTCAGGTCTTTCTGGGCCTAGCTGGAGAAGCATTCCTTGGTGCCCAGGGTCTCTTGCATCCTCCCCCTGTACATCTATGCCCAGTAGCGCCAAGTCTGTTGTTTTTTATTGACATTGATGTCACTGGGCACTCTTGCTCTGCTCCTGCACCTTCCTCATTGCAACCACCAGCAGGAAAGCATCAAGGTCTGACGTCCACACATGGAGCGTGAGGACCCTCTCTCCTGGGGGAGGTTTTGATATTGGGCATAGACTAGGTGGGGGTCAACAAAGCGTTGATGGAGCTTCAGGATGGCTTGGTCCAGTAGTGGTCTCCTCCCCTTCAACAATTTGTGGCCAGAGAGGAGGTGGACTGGCTGCTTTGGGAGGCCTTCCTTGTGAAAGCCCAGTGCCAATATCCCAAGAGATCTCCAAAGATTGGCTTTGCCTCACAGTGCAGAGAGTGGCTGAGTCCAGAGCCAGTAGATCACCTTCGTAGGGATCCTTGAGCCGTGTTAGGATGAATTCCCTGATCATGCAGTGTAAGATGAAGCTGCTAGGCTGACTCTTACTGCCACAGGGAAGACAAATCTTCGGAGGTTAGCATAATTGTAAAAATTCATCCCCAGACTGCAGGCCCTCATGCGGTGAAAGGGTGTGGGTGAATTCAAGCAGCCCTGAGGCAGAACGTGGGCTGCTCATCACATTTCTAAGATGAAAACATTTTTATATACTTCAGCTGCAAAGGAATTTAATACCTCCTCGTTCCTGAAAAGGCACTAGAATCTCAGATCTGTTCGAGGGTGGGAACTAATTAGGTAATTACTTAATTAGGTAATTAATTCTCATCTCTGGTAAGGAAGATCTCCAGGACCTGCATCAGGTCTGCCCAAGATGGGTATGGCTTTCAGTAATGGCCTGCAGGCTCCTAGTGACCATCTGTGGGTCCTTTGGAAAGGGAGGAGCGTCTTCCGTCCAGGTCAGACGGGTAGAAAGGCACGTGGGTAAAAACAAAATGTAATTATCTTCTGCTTGGCCAGCTACGGGATTCTTTCATAAAGGCGCCATTCAATTTCCTTGCAGACTTCCGTCCAAGGCATGCAACTCAGGATGGGCTGGGGGGGCACTGGGCATGGAGGAATTAAAAGCTACACTCGGGATTAGAAAGTTCTGCCCAGCAGAACCAACAGGGCAGATGGGAAGGTTTTAGTTTCGATCACAAAGATTTTAATATGGTGCAGTCGAAGGTCCCCATTGCAGGCCAAATTGGTCTACCAGTTGTGTCGGTCACCCGAGCCCATCCCAGACACAAACCTCGTGCACAACTCTTCCTCGTCCCCGCCTGTACGGGTAATAACCCCCATCCTAGGCGAGGAGCATCCCTTCCGTAGGGAGGTCAGGAGACCTTGGGCTGCTCATTCCCCATCTTCCCTAACTGATGACACGCGTGTCCCCCAAGGTGTTAGGCGTATGCTTTACACCCGGAGACTCCCCAGTGAACTACTGGCCCTCCTCCTCACTCCCTGGTTCTAGACTAAGAGAGGAACAAGACAAGCAGGCCGGTATTTGCCCAGATACTCAAGCACACGACCTTGCGCTACCTGTTGAAGCACATGAGTCTTGTCAGCCCCCCTTGCTTTCTAGGACCTCCCAATCCTTGTCCAAGAAGGACTCGCGGAAGTCTGGGGGTGGCTGGAATTGAATTTGTAGACCCAGAGCCCTGGTCACCAGCGTGGATTGAAACATAAAGAGGGAGTCTCACACTCACACATCCGCTGGGCACAAAACGCAGAAAAGGGCACTTACCCACTCTGAAGTCTCAGGTTCAAGCAACTGTTTAGCTCAAAACCAAACCTCCTTTTACTACCAATGTTGACGCGGGCAGAGTCCGGGATGCCACCCTCCGGTCAAATGATCCGGTGCCGGCCGGGTGAACTTGCCCGGGCTCAGTCCATTGATCCGGTTAGTCTCAGGCTCCTGGCTGCCTCACCAAATTGTATAAAGAAAGCTGAGGAGGTTCATCTCCAAGCCGGGAATAAACACAAAGGCAGTTGCTTGAAGGAGAGGGAGGATTTCCACCATCAGGCCCTCTGGAAGGAGGAGAACCACTGCAAAGCAGGGCATTCCCTCAGACACATTGCAGAAGAAGGCCACGGTCAGGGGTACCGAAAGCCAATGAGAGACCTAGGAGGACTGGACTCCCCAATCCTGGTCTCTCCATAAGTCATTTATAAGTGCAACCAATGCAATTCCCATCCTGTATCCCGGCTGGAAACCGATTGCCAAGGAGCCAAATCGTCGGCTTCCTCTAAGGCTCTCTGCAGTTGCAGAGCATCAGCCCTTTCAGGCAAGCCAGGTCAGGAATTGGACACCACAGAGCCTGTTGGAGCTCTGCGATGTTCTCGTGGGGCACAAGGACAGCAGCTTGAAAGCCTTTCAGAGTGTCCCACTGACCACTTTTACGGGATGCAGAATCAAGACAGGATTCTTTTTACTCTCTTAAGTAGGAAAAATGCTGAATTCCATTTCCTGTCTGCTGCTTTGCTCCACCAGCTCCCTCTACCCGGGACGCAACTTTGTCCAGAAACTCTCTTAAAAATGGAGGCTTGGAGATGTTCTAAGGTTGTTGAAAGCAGCTGGATGGAGAAGGCTTCCTGATCAGAGGGGACACCACAGCCCCCTTCCTCCATGGAAGCCACACCCTCTCTCCCCTCTTTGCAAGAGGTCCTGCATTGCACACAGCCTCCACCAGGGGGCTCGCTCTAGAAAGAGAGGGGAACACCATGCGCCTCAGCGTTGGGCCACTGGAGGGCGATAGCCACAGGTGGCTTCCCAGAGGTGGGTGGGAAATGCAGTGACATCACTACGTCTTGCCTCTCTAGGACGTCACACTCTCTCTCTTTAACCCTCTGAGCTTCGCAGGAGGTAAAAAGGCTGAAGGGAAGTCTTGCAGGGAAGAGATCCTGGGAGAGGGAGAGTTTGCATTGAAACTCTCCAGCAGGAAAGAAGAAAAGCCCTGCAAGGAAGGAGGTGCCCGAGGTTGTGCCTGCATTCTCACCACGCGCTGATGAGGCTGAAACAGGGCTGGATCCTCTGCAGTTCGACATGTCTTAGGAGGGTGAGTGAATCAGGAGATCCTCTTCAGCTTCCTTCCTTCACGCCCTGTGCTTTGGGTGAACTCGGCCCCTGCGGTTGGGGAATGTGTTTGGGCTTCGGGCATGTTGTCTGAACCCGCCTGGCTGTCCTGGTGTGACTTGGCTCTTAAAAGCCAACCCTGGAGAAAGCCTATCCCAACCCAGGGTCATTTCATTGGTATTTCATTTTATCTGAAGTGAACTTTGGTGGTTTGTTTCTTTGTTTTTTTTTTATAATATTTTACTGAGATTTTGAAGATACATATTTAAAAGTTAGGAATGAAAAAGAAAGTTTGAAATACAAAATATTAGGAAAAGGAAAAGAAAAAGTGAGGTAAAGGAAAAGAAAAAAAGATAGGAAAAATAGATAACTTCCAGTCTATCTCTGGTTTTAGAAATAATATCATAAGTGCTAGTTTTTAATACATTAAATAGGAATAATTCTTTGTCTAAACATATCCCATTACGTTTATAATCTAATCTTCAAACCCCCATGTAAGCTTCACCCCACCTGCATTTTGCAAATAGTCCATCAAAGGTTTCCATTCTTTAAGGTAATAGTTGTTTGGGTTTTCTTTTGAGAAGCAAGTCAGTCTGTCATTTTCTGCCATTTCCGTCAGTTTTGACAACCATTCTTGTATTGTTGGTAGTGTCTGGGTTTTCCAGAATTGTGCATAAAGAAGTCTTGCTGCGGTAATCATGTATTGGGTGATTCTGATAAGATCTTTTCCTATTTGAAAGTCCATTATCCCCAGCAGGAATAATTCTGGTGTAAATCGAATCTGTATTTGTAGTATGCTCTGCATCAACGTTTGTACAAGTGGTTCCTCGGTTCATGAACTTAATTCGTTCCACGATTCTGGTCGTGAACCGAATCAAATTTCCCCATAAGGTTCAATGTAAATAAGGGTAATCCGTCTGAACCGTATGTATTTTTTTTTAACCACAAAAATATGAAACAAAGTACAGTACAGTATGAAGAGAGACAACACTAACCTTGCTTGAGGCGACACCAAAAGCTTCACAGCAAGTGTCTGTCTGCGACTGCGATCTCGCCTAGAGGAAGCCACGACCACGTGTCAGAGCAGGGAAGGTGGCCGCAGGTCGTGTTTGTCACCCGATGCGGAGTTTGCGAACGGAAGCAAAAGTTTGCGAATGCTGCTTTTCGCGAACCGAATTGTTCGTGAACAGAAGCGTTTGTGAACTGAGGTATTTCTGTATTTGAGTCCAAAATTTCTTTGCAATTTTACGTGTCCACCACATATGGTAAAACGACCCCTCTTGTTGGTTACATTTCCAACAAACGGTGGAAATTGTCCCATACATCTTTGATAGTCTTTGGGGTGTCATATACCATCGATACATCATTTTATAGAAATTTTCTTTCAAGGTATAGCATAAAGTAAATTTTAATCCTTTAGACCACATATTTTCCCATTGCTGCATATGTATATTATGACCAAAATTTTTTGCCCATTTAATGATACATTCTTTAACTTGTTCTTCAACCATTTCTTCTCTCAACAATAATTTCTACATTTTTGCTATTAAATGTTCATCTTTCACATAATTGGATTTCAAATTCCGATTTATTCTGTCCAAATCCAAATTCTTTTTTACTGATTTTAAATTTTTCTTTGTATTGCATATAGGAAAGCCATTGAAAGGTATATCCTTCTAAAACCAATTGTTCTTTTGATTTAATTTTGAGTTCTCCTTGTTCTTTTTCTAATAGGTCTAAGTATCTCATCCATTTATCTTTATCTCTTGTTTCAGTTTTATAGAAAGCTTCTTGTGTAGAGGTCCACATAACTTTGGTGGTTTGTTAACCTGTTTGGGGTTTGGCATGTTGTGTGAATCCTGCTTGTAGGGAAACGTAGATATGGGTTTTTAAAAAGCCAGCCCTTCCTTCTGAGAAAAAGAAATAGAAAATGCTCCAAGATGCATTTATTGGGCATTCCCGGTCCTTGATGGAAGTCAATCCCATATTTTACAACACCCACAGAGAAACACACAAATAAACACAGGACCTATCTGATCAATGCCACCCCAGTCCTCTACCAGCTCAGAAAAATGGTGCTTTCCATGGGGATGAGTGTTGTTCAAGGTTGAAATCCATCACTTTCTAATTCTTGAAATTTCTTTTCTTTTCCATCTCAGACACACAAACTGGAAGCCTTTTGTAGGTCCTCACGTACAGACAAAATTCTCCCTTGGGCAAAGAGGGCTGAATGGCCTGCTGCGGTCATTCCTGCAGCTAGAGGAACAATCCTGTGAACGAAAAGGCATTTGGAGTGCCAGAAGATTCCTCCAACCCCTTTGGAGTTGCGTTACAGCACAGAGAAAGAATGGAGACACAACCCTTAGCAAGTGAGGGAACTGGAGAAGGCCCTTCTGCTGTTCAGCCTGGCAGCTGTGGGGAGATCTGGGCAAGAACTGGGCAGAAGATCCTGGAGGAGGAAGCCATCGGTCCAGACGTTCAGCCCCAGAACTTCAGGAGCATCCAATACCAGGAGGCTGAGGGTTCCCGAGGACTTTGCAGCCGTCTCCACTACTTTTGCCGTCGATGGTTGAGACCAGAAAAGCACACAAAAGCGCAGATGCTGGACCTGGTTGTTATGGAGCAGTTCCTGGCCCTTCTGCCCCTGCAGATGGAGAGCTGGGTGCGGGAGTGCGGAGTAGAGACCAGCTCCCAGGCAGTGGCCCTGGCAGAAGGCTTCCTCCTGAGCCAGACAGAGGAGCAGAAGGAGCAGGTCGAGGTGCAGGTGGGAGACCTTCATTTTGGGAGCCCAGAAGGGGTCTGAATGGAATAAGCCATGCATTTGAATTCTTAACCCCTCCCCACCAGAGTTCTCTAGCATTCCTAATATGTGGAGGTGTTTCAATGATTCTTGTAGGACATTGTTCCCTTGTCCATTCTAGAATATAGATTTGGGACAGCCGTTCCTTTCTCACTTTCCAGCCACCCTGAAGGACACTGGGGGCTTTGAAGTTGTGTTCAGAGAACAAGAATTTACCTCATGTTATGTGATGCCTGTTAATTCTTCTTCTTTTCTCCTGCCTCCTATTTCAAGTCCTTCACTGTGGACATCAGAGATCCTGACGGAAGGAGGAATCCCTCCAGTCCCCCTCACGAGCTGTCTTTCAGCAGGATCTCTCAGGAAGATCCAAGTCATGACACCGCAGGAGGTAATCGAAGGGCCTTCCATTCCCCAGAGAGATCCCAGCTCTCTCATCTTCTCTATGTCTTCTCTTCTCTAGAATGCCTCCTCCAATTTTGTTAATTCTGCACTTTAAAATTCTCTCTCCCTCACAGGGAAGACTCGAACGAAGTTGTCTGCTCTTTCTGGTGGAGCTGAAACAGGGGCTGAACCTCCAGCTGAAGTAAGAGGAGGAAATTTATCTATTAGATTGTATTCTCCCGTTCCTTCAGGAAGTCAAGCTGGTGAACACAGTGCTCTCTCCTTCCATTTTTCCCCCTTTTGTGGGCCTGGGTGTTTTCTTGTCGTTGAGCAACATGGAATGGTGAATGGAAGATTCAGGTTGCTCTCAGTCAGCTCAGCCTACCCTGAAGTCTTTGGTTGGTTTGGACTTCCTCCCTGAGATTTATTTTTATTTTATTTTATTTCATTGGATTTCTCCCCACCCATCTCCCCCACAATAGGGGACTCTGGGCGACTTACAAAAAACATTAAAACTATAAATACATCTAAAACACATAAACCATCCAAAATTTAAAACAGTACTAAAGAAAGGAAGATCCAAGCAGATGGAAAATCAGGCTGCGGAGAGCTGGCTATTACAGGGCTAGCCATCCCCCTGCTGGAAGTATTCCCTCCCCACCCGGGGCCAAGTGGCAGAACCAGGTCTCCAAGGCCCTTCAGAAGGCCAGGAGCGAGGGGGCCAATCGCGCCTCTGGGGGCAGAATGTTCCAAAGGGCGGGGCTACAGCAGAGAAGGCCCGCCTTCTGGACCTCGCTAGGTGGAGTTCTTTTACTGAGGGGGTCCGAAGCACGCCCTCTCTGTGCGATCGGGTGGGACGGGTTGAAGACATAGGGGAGAGGCGGTCCCTTAGGCAACCTGGTCTTATTAGGATATCTTTTTTTTTAAAGACCAGTACATAACTCTCCTTTTGCTACTTACTCTTCCTACTATTAGTTTATAATAATTAATTTATTCAAAACTTTCTCAAGAGATAGGAATAATATTATTAGGAACTGCTAAACAGAGACCCATTCATTTTTCCATTCTTTGAGTTGGAATTGTGCAAGACTGCTCAAAAATAACTAAATACTCAGACTGGCACATTGCCATTTTTAAAAAGCCTTGTTTCCAACCAGTGATAAGAAATATCAGCACATCAGATTAAGACATAAGACAGACTATTAAAATCCAATTAAAGTGGCCAGAGAGAAGAGTCTATAAGTGAAATTGTTCTGAAAGAGCATATAATCAAGGCCCTTTTGACTTCCAAAGTAATTTCTAATCCTCTAATTTGTGCCTCGATTTGGAGGCCAAGGAATCCACCTTGGCAAAGGCTGCGAAATGTCCTTCCCAGAAAATTGTCTCAGCTTTTTTGTCTCCCATTCAGCCAATGGCTCAGACTACTAGCACCTTTCTTGCAGTCTGAGGAGGAGAAGAACCCGGCTTGTGTACCTCTGGATATTGATGGCCCCCCACCCAAATCCCTGGCTTTGCTCTCCCAGGATTTTCATGGAGTTGTTGAGCATGGGCACGATTGGTCCTTCTGGGGACACCGTAAGCCATTTGCTGAAATGCTAGAAAGAATCCCCCTGCCCCCCGATTTCCTTCTGCAAACACAGGAAGGATTGGAGACATTGATAGGTGGGGCTGCTGAAGTCCATCAAGAAGGTGAGAGTCCTTTCAAGATGGGTGAATGGATCAACTGATGGATCGATCCAGAAGAAAATTGGGGTTGTTATCACTGAATGGTACTGAAAGTCCTGTAGAAGCAATCGAGTTGAACAGCCCCACCTCAAATGTTTCTTCAGTCAAAAGGTTTGGCTCTTTCCATTTTCTCACCTAAACCCTGGAATTCCACAAAGCCCAGCCATTCAACTTGGTGCATATCTTTGCTTTCGGAATTTGTGAGGAACAGGAGAGATCTTGCAAATCCTCCGGGCCTGTTCTGTTCTTTTTTCTTTCTTTCTTCAGGAGGTTCTTGTGTCCTTCGAGGAGATGGCTGTGTATTTCTCTGAGGAGGAGTGGTCTCAGCTGGATCCTCCCCAAAAAGCGCTGCATTGGGAAGTCATGCTGGAAAATTATCGCAACGTGATCTCTCTGGGTAAGGTTTTGCTTCTCTCCCATCAGAGAGTTTGGGATGACTTAGTTACCTGCCATCAGCTACATCTTATTAAGAAAATCTCCAACCAGATGTCATCTCTTGGGAGGGAGAAGGAAAAGATCTGGCCTTCTCCTGCTCCGAGGAAAGAAGGAGGTCAATGACTTTCTGCTTAGATGCATTTCTGATCTGGGGAATTTTTCCATTTCTATTTAACATATCAATGAAAAACTATTTCCTTGACTTGAGGAGATGCTCAACTCCATCACACTGATTTCATTTTTTTGGGCCCAAATGCTTCCATGTCTGTCCTCTGAGGGATTCTCATTTATTCAGGCTGTTGGGTGAATGACTTGTCTTCCTTTTGATTTCTATCCTGAGCCTTGGGGTTAAGGGCAAAATGGTGCTGTTTTTCCATTGCAAACGTGCTGTTTAGGGTTAAGAGAAGAGCTCTAGAATTTTTTTCTCTACAACCATGTGATTTTCTCATTTGAAAAATGAATAGCAAATGGAAGGTAGTTTGGGTAGGAAGAAAAGGACGAATTTCAAAATTGATTTAGTTCTCACTGGTCGTTCCTGTTACTGACCCCCCCTCCAATAAATGTTAGGTTTTCTCCTAATGCCTCCTTGGATGTTTCCCCGGATTCTTCCTGAATCAACACTGACTCTGGGAAAGGTTTGACTACATAAGGATGATTATAAACAAACCGGATGCTGTAGATGCTTTCAAAGCTATTATGGCTCATGAAAATAGAAATTATTACTATACCATGGCACTGTAAGCATGCTAACATGCAAATCGTACAGTTTGATCTTTTCCCCCAACCTTGCTATCATTTTCATTTCTCTTTTCCTTTGCAGGTGGCCATCGCTATGAGAATAAAGATCCCAGTGAAAAATTCCAAATGATCAGGCATGGAGGCGGAAGGGACAAGGAACTGGAGATGCAACTAGAAAGGCATGAGGGAAACCAGTCAAAGATTTGGAATCAGGAAAACTCATCTTCCATAGATGCTGAGATGCAAGGCTTTCTTGACCAACAAGGAAAAATAAAGGAAAGATATATGGGGAAAAGTATAAGACGATTAAAAGACAAATTAGTGGTAAATGAACATTCTCCAGCCCAAACCAAAGGAGAAGATTATATATGCAGAGACAATGGAAAAAAACCCAATTGGACCTTCACTGTTTCCTGTGAAAATCGGTCCCTTACGTCTCATAAAATGATCCACACAGGGGAGAAGTCATATAAATGCACTGAGTGTGGAAAGAGCTTTACTCACAAGGGTCATCTGAATTCCCATAACAGGATCCATACAGGGGAAAAACCATATAAGTGCATGGAGTGTGGAAAGAACTTTATTAATAGCAGTCAACTCGCCTCCCATAAAAGTGTCCACACAGGGGAGAAGCCATATAACTGCACTGAGTGTGGAAAGAGCTTTACTCGGAAGGATCATCTGAATTCACATAACAGGATCCACACAGGAGAGAAACCATATAAATGTATGGAGTGTGGAAAGAACTTTACTAATAGCAGTCAACTTACCTCCCATAAATGGATCCACACAGGGGACAAGCCATATAAATGCCTGGAGTGTGGAAAGAGCTTTACTACTAGCCGTGATCTCACTTCCCATAAAAGGGTCCACACAGGGGAGAAACCATATAAATGCACTGAGTGCGGAAAGAGCTTTACTCGGAAAGATCAGCTGAATTCACATAACAGGATCCACACAGGAGAGAAACCATATAAATGTATGGAGTGTGGAAAGAACTTTACTAAAAGCCGTTACCTTACCTCCCATAAATGGATCCACACAGGGGAGAAGCCATATAAATGCATGAAGTGTGGAAAGAACTTTACTACTAGCAGTTATCTTACTTCCCATAACAGGATCCACACAGGGGAGAAGCGATATAAATGCCTGGAGTGTGGAAAGAGCTTTACTACTAGCCGTGATCTCACTTCCCATAAAAGGGTCCACACAGGGGAGAAACCATATAAATGCACTGAGTGTGGAAAGAGCTTTACTCGGAAGGATCGTCTGAATTCACATAACAGGATCCACATAGGGGAGAAACCATATAAATGCATGGAGTGTGGAAAGAACTTTACTAGCAGCCGTTATCTTACTTCCCATAAATGGATCCACACAGGAGAGAAGCCATATAAATGCATGAAGTGTGGAAAGAACTTTACTACTAGCAGTTATCTTACTTCCCATAACAGGATCCACACAGGGGAGAAGCGATATAAATGCATGGAGTGTGGAAAGAGCTTTATTACTAGCAGTGAACTTAATTCTCATAACAGGATTCATACAGGGGAGAAACCATATAAATGCATGGAGTGTGGAAAGACTTTTCGTCGAAACAATAATCTTAGTTCCCATCATAAAAGAATCCACAAAAGGGAGAAATCATATTAATGCATGGAGTGTGGAAAGAACTTTACTACTAGCTGTTATCTTACTTCCCATAAAAGGATCCACACAGGGGAGAAACCATATAAATGTGTGGAGCATGGAAAGAGTTTTTCTACTAGCAGGGATCCTGGTATTGGACGCTGCTGAGGTTCTGGGGCTGAACGTCTGAACGGGTGGTTTCCTCCTCCAGGATCTTCTGCCCAGTTCTTGCCAAGATCTCTCCACAGCTCCCAGGCTGAACAGCAGAAGGGCCTTCTCCACTTACCTCACTGGCTAAGGGTTGTGTCTGCATTCTTTCTCTGTGCTGTAACGCAACTCCAAAGGAGTCCGAGGAATCTTCTGGCTCTCCAAATGCCTTTTCAGTCATTGGGCTGTTCCTGTAGCTGAGGAATGACCGCAAATGTCTCCAGGAGGGAGAAGGGAAATGGCTCAGGTGGGTGAATGCAGGGCAGTCCACCCCTGGGGAGTCCTTGGGGCTCTCTGGGCTTGGTTGTTTTCTTGCAAACGTTTCTTGCTTGCACTGAAGATGTAACGTAGCCAGGTAACAAAACTTTTGCGAGAAGACAACCAAGCTCAGAGGATCCCAAGGACTCCACAGTTCAACCCTGAGCTGCACATATTCTCTTCTATTGGTCAGTCCACTCCTGCGAGCTCTCTTGCAATCAGCGCGCTCAGCCCTCCGCAGGATGCCCTGAGTTTCACTCGAGCGGCTTTACCTGCCCATCGTATGTACTGTATACACATGGCATAATCAACAATAAAAGCATATTTAGAGTTTCGGTTGATTATTAGAGTTCGCATCTGCTCTCTCACAAAGTCAAAATAGTCACCAATTTTAGAGTCATTCAATGGCTTTGTGTAGACAGGGAATCTCCCTTGCCAGTCATGAGGCACAGACGTGGAGACCCAATATTTATACTGGTGTTCAGCAATCACAATCTGGCGGTTGAAATGTCCGTGTATGCAGTGGTCAGCGGGAGGAAGAGGCAGGCGTTTTCAGCCTTTTGCATGAAACAGATCCACGCCGAACTCAAGAGCTTCGAAAACTCCTCCTAAGGTGACCGCAAACCTCCTCGGGAGTTCCTACTGAAGTCCACTGAAGAAAAGGACCATCCTTCGCCACTCTTGTAGGGGAATCTTCTATTCGGAGATGCGAAGCAGTTTTTTTTTCCTGCAGGGCAGAATACTTTGCCTGCTCTCAAATGCCCAGTGCCTCCGTTCACTGACACTTTTGCTCCTGTGGCCTCAAACTGTCTTCCCCCTTTCCTTTCCTCTCCTCTGGGCAGGGGGTTCCCTTTGTCACAGGAGGGGAGGGGTTTTTGCACAGGATCAGTTGCGCTGCTCTCTCTCCTGCTGTGAGGCTCCCTTCAGGTCTCTCTGGCCCTAGCTGGAGAAGCATTCCTTGGTGCCCAGGCTCTATTGCATCCTCCCCCCCTACATCTATGCCCAGTAGCGCCACGTCTGTTGTTTTTTATTGACATTGATGTTGCTGGGCACTCTTGGGTCTCCTCCTGCACCTTCCTCATGGCAACCACCAGCAGGAAGCATCAGGGTCTGACTTCCTCACATGGAGCATGCAAAGCTTCTCTCCTGGGGAGGTTTTGGTATTGGGCATAGACTAGGTGGGGGTCAACAAAGCGTTGATGGAGCTTCAGGATGGCTTGGCCTAATAGTGGTCTCCTCCCCTTCAACCATTTGTGGCCAGAGAGGAGGTGGACTGGCTGCTTTGGGAGGCCTTCCCTGTGAAAGCCCAGTGCCAGTATCCCAAGAGATCTCCAAAGATTGGCTTTGCCTCACAGGGCAGAGAGTGGCCGAGTCCCAGATCCAGTGGATCACCTTCCTGGGATCCTTGATCATGCAGTGTAAGATGAAGCTGCTAGTCTGACTCTTAGTGCCACAGGGAAGACAAATCTTGAGAGGTCAGCATAATTGTAGAAATGCATGCCCAGATAGCAGGCCCTCATGCGGTAAAAGGGTGTGGGTGAATTCAAGCAGCCCTGAGACAAAACATGGACTGCTCATCCCATTTCTAATTCGATGAAAACGTTATATATGTCAGCTGCTAAGGACTAGTTTCTTCTTCCTAATAATTTTCTAGAATGAGAACTTGAAAAGCTGGTGAGAAGGAATCTACATTGATACTGGAATTTATAAAGTACCTTGATTGCTTCCAGACCCAAAAGTTCTTAAAAAAATTTTTTCATTTGTTTTGAGATAGACCATACCAGTGTTTCCCTTTTGTTCATAATGTCCAAATTCTTTCCCTTTTGTTCATAATGTCCATATTGAGGGAGAAAGATGAAACATGTAAACCTCTCCTCATAACCCCTTTAGTTTAAAAGTAAAAGACAGGAAGACCCCCTTTGGGGCCAAGGCTGGATTCTTCTTGCAAAGCAGAGAATGAGATTGCTGATAAAGGTGGAGATGCAAAGCACTCTTGGGGGCAGCCCAGCAATTCAGGTCTTCTTGAGAGAAGTGACCACTTCTTCCTAACAGTAGCAGTTGGAAGAAAATAAAATTGCAGAAGAAAACATTTGAAATGCAGATCTTTATCCTAAAAAAGAAACACTTAAATTGCCCATTTACTGCAATTACCTTTTTTACATTAGAGGGGGAAGCAAATCCCCCCCCCCCCCCCCCAGCTTCAGGTCTGATGGACTGGAAGGAAAAGATTGCTTCAGGGCTTCTGTCTTCAGGGAAATAATGCTCCAAAGCCATAAGAAGGGCAGGAGACTTTTCATAACATTCTCCTGAAAAACATTGGACTGGGGTTTCCCCCTGATGTTTCTCAAATAAAACATATCCCATGGAGCTGGAGTTATTTTCTAATAGCATGTATAAACTACAAAATACTGGAGCGTGTTGCAAAGATGTTTGCCATTAGAATAGTATTTGAGCCTTCAGACCTTTAGCCCTACCCTCACTTCTGGCCAGATGTTCTCCTGCGCCAGGAAGAAAAAAAAGGGAAACAGAAGAACATGCACTCCTTCACTTCTTCCTGGGCCAATTCTTGGTAGCGTTTCTGGTGGGTCGTTCAAAGAGCTGATAGCTGCTTTTTGCAACTCTGCATTTAGATCAACTGCCTCCCCACCTTGAGATCAGCCCCTCAGACAGAGTTGCCAGTAAACAGACGTCCACCTTCATCTTCCCCACTCCAAATACACTAACCCCTCACAAACCCTCTTACAACATACAATGTCCTTTTCCTTGCTTCCGTCCATGGTGCGTCTTCTGATGCCCTTCAAAAGACCACCTCGCCCCTTCGCCCTCCCTCTTCTGCAACCTCGCCAGCCCTTCCGCCTTCACTGAAACCCACTCCCAGCAGTTCAAAGCAGTCCACACAGACTTCCGTCTTCCTCTACTGAAGGTTGCCACTTCCTGACCACTGGAGCTCTGGAGATTTCCTCTCCTCTGACCCAGAGCTCTATAAAAAGGCCCCAGAATCCCAGATCTGTTGGAGGGGGGGAACACAGTTAGTTTTCCTACCCCCACACAACTCCAGTGGCTCAAATATGTATGGCTTTGCTTCACCCGATAACGTTGTGAATTGGCTTTCCAAACCGTACACCAGCACACATGCCTCAAGAAGAGAAATGAAAAGGAGAAAGGTCTGTTCCAAAAGAGAAATACACAGAAATCAAATACAAGACGAGGTCTCTACAAAAGTAATTTAAAAAATATTAAATATGTGGCATCTCAGGAATGCACACCAACAAGTATAGAATTCCAGTCATCATTCAGATTTTATTGATCATTGATATACTTGGTGGTGCTTTTTCCTCCCACCCCCACCCCCAGGTTGGTTCAGTAGGAATTTTTGGAGCAACCAGGCGCAGAGAGGAAGACATAAATCGGAAGGGCAGAGCTATGGAGAAGGGCAGCCTTAGGTTTTCAACTAGAGTATTAGCTATGCCAGAAGATTTTATATATTACCTACATGTATATTTCATATTTAGTATTTAAACATAAATACACACACATATCTGTATTGAAACATTAAGGGTTTTAGAATGCAAAACAGGATTTCTGAATCCTGTTTCCTTCCTGAACTTTGTCAGTCCGGAGGCCTTTTTCGCTAACCTTGAGTGATCCGAAGCTGTCCCCATAGAGACAAGAGAGGTTCTCAGGAGGTTCAAGGAACTCTTTGGCTCATAACCAAAACTCCTTTTACTACCAGTGTCAAAGTGGGCAGAGTCCAGAACTGCACCCTCCAGACAAATGGTCCGGTGCCGGCCGGGTGAAGTTGCCCAGGCTCGGTCCGTTGACCCGGTTAGTCTCGGGCTCCTGGGTGGCTTGCCAAATTGTTAGAAAGAAAGCTTACGAGATTCACCTCTGAGCCAGGAATAAACACGCAAGCGGTTGCTTGAAGGACAGGGAAGACTTCCACCATCAGGACCTCTGGAAGGAGGAGAACCACTGCAAAGCAGGGCATTCCCTCGGACACGTTGCAGAAGAAGGCCATGGTCAGGGGTACCGAAAGCCACTGAAAGATCTTTGAGGACTGCACTCCCCCAATCCTGGTCTCTCCATAAGTCATCCATAAGTGCAACCAATGCAATTCCATCCTGCATCCCAGCCAGAAACCAATTGCCAAGGAGCCAAATCGTCGGCTTCCTCTAAGGCTCTCTGCAGTTGCAGAGCATCAGCCCTTTCAGGCAAGCCAGGTCAGGAATTGGACACCACAGAGCCTGTTGGAGCTCTGCGATGTTCTCGTGGGGCACAAGGACAGCAGCTTGAAAGCCTGTCAGAGTTTCCCACTGACCTCTTTTATGGGATGCAGAATCAAGACAGGATTATTTTTACTCTCTTAAGCAAGAAAAATGCTGAATTCCATTTCCTGTCTGCTGCTTTGCTATATCTGCCCCCTCTACCTGGGGACGCAACTTTCTCCAGAACCTCTCTTAAAAATGCAAGGTTGGAGATGTTCTAAAGTTGTCCAAAGCAGCTGGATGGAGAAGGCTTCCTGATGGGGGGGGGATACCGCACCCCTTTCCACCTGACCCCATGGAAATAACAGCCTTTCTCCCCTCTTTGCATGAGGTCCTGCATTGCACAAGGCATCCACCAGGGGGCCCCCTCTGTGAAGAGAGGGGAACACCATGCGCTTCAAGGTTGGGCCATTGGAGGAAACGGCCACACATGGCTTTCCAGAGGAGGTTGGGAAAAAGAGTGACATCACTATGACTTCCCTATCTAGGAAGCTGCGCTCTCTCTCTCTAACCCTTTGAGCTTCGCAGGAGGTAAAAAGGCTGCAGGAAAATCTTGCAGGGAAGAGATCCAGAGGAGGCCCTGGGGGAGGAAGGTGAGTTTGCACTGCAAATCTCCAGCAGGAAAGAAGAAAAACCTTGCGAGGAAGGAGGGCTAGAGATTGTGCCTGCATTCTCACCATGCGCTGATGAGGCTGAAATAGGGCTGGATCCTCTGCAGTTCGACACGTCTTAGGAGGGTGAGTGAACCAGGAGATCCTCTTCAGCTTCCTTCCTGCAAGCCCTGTGCTTTGTGCGAACTCGGCCCCTGTCCTTGGGGGATGTGTTTGGGCTTCGGGCAGGTTGTCTGAACCTGCCTGGATGTCCTGGTGTGACTTGGCTCTTAAAAGCAAACCCTGGAGAAAGGGAACTAGAACATCCCAAGCAGCAGTTTTTATCAAAAAGTCCTTAAGAGTCTTCCAGGTTCTGAAATGTCCTGTTCAATCTTTATGTTGAATCTTTATGGAAGAGTGGGTATAATGGCTTGGCAATCAATGGATACATTGGAATCCACAGCCTGGCATATCCTGTAATTCCCAAGAAGGTCCTAATTTGTCGTTGGTTGCATGGAATAGGCAGCGATGAGATGGCTTGAATCCTACTTGGGTGGAGTAGTCTCCTGCCTTTTCCTAAAACGTGTCCCAGGTATTGGACTTTTGGTTGGACCCACTGTACCTTCTTCTGGGACACTGTATATCCTCTATGGGCCAAATGGTTTAAGAGCTGAATGGAGGTTTCAGTTAATTCCTTTTCAGTCTCTGCTGCCAGAAGCAGGTCTTCAGGTTGGCCAAAAGGGCAGCGGCAAAACCTGTTGGACTATTTTTATAGCCTTGGGGAAGTCTAGTCCATGTGAGTTGACATTTGTGGCCGGACTCAGGGTCTTCCCACTCAGAGGCAAAATATGCTTGACTCTCAACAGCCAAGGGGATGCAAAAAAAGGCATCCTTCAAATCAATTACTGTGTACCACTGCTGGCGATGGGAAAGGGTAGTCAGCAGGGTATAGGGGTTGGCCACCACAGGACGAAGAGCCTGGATGCAAAGATTTACTTCTTGGAGATTCTGGACCCTTCTCCAAGAACCATCAGACTTGGGTACAGGGAAAATTGGCGTTGACCATGGCGAATGGACAATTTTTAAAATGCCATGATCCAAAAACAGGTTAATAAATGGCTTTATTGCCAATCGTGCCTCCCTTTTAACTGGACACAGTCACACTGGACTGGTATCTGGCGACAACTTAGGCACATGAGGCACGGCAAACTTCGCAAGCCCAGGTATTCTCTAGTACCAAATGTCTGGGTTCACTCCTTTTAAGGCAAAAAGTTTAATTATTGCTGCCTCAAGGAAACATAAATAGACTCTATCTGGTGGAATTTCCAGGCTTACCCCCTCTGGGGTACATTGGAGTGAAGCTCCCAATTTTCCAAGGAGGTTACGTCCCAAAAGATTTACAGGACATTGAGGCAAGACTAGGAAAGGAGTGTTCCAAAGAGGAATCTCTCGTGTTGGATATTTATAAAAAAAACACTCTAGGGTGCTTTTTCAGATTTTCCAAAAACTCCCACAATGGGGGTAAATTAAAATTTTAAACAGGGGATATCAGGGTCAGTCAAAACACTGTATATTGTTCCAGTGTCCACCAGAAAGGAATAAAACTTTCCCCTGACTTGGAGCTCCACTAGAACAAAGTTCTCCGGAGCCTCGTCAGTACATGTCAGAGTGAGACTCGGGGGCATTCACACTCATCTGATAGCGGGGCGTAAACTGAGAATGCCATCTGAATCAGGGTTTCAAGGTTTTGCATAATGGGGGCCTCAAATTTCTAGAACTTCTTCCTAATATTGGGGCACTTTGTCCGACAAAGGTCATTTTCAAAAAATCTCATTCTGGGGCGCCTCGGGGTCTAGGTCAATAAAACGTCGGATCCCATCTTTGTAAGATGCCTTCTTGTTCCCGTTGGGCGGTTTCCATATCAGGACCATCCACATTTATCTCACAGTTAGGGGACAGGGGGACCTCTAGGGTGAGCCCTTGGGCAGCAGGCTGCCCCTCTTTCAAAAAGGAGGGCCCATCAGTCAAAAACTGGTGTCTTATATCATAAAAGGGCTCAAATTTTAGGTCCGGGCGGATCCCGGTAACTGCTTCAAATGCTTGGAAACAGTCATGGGGAGTCCCATCTGGGTCGCTAGGGAATGGAGAATTAAAGTTATCCTCCTCATCAGAAGTGATGGGTGAAACTTCCAGTTGGCAATTCCTGAAGTCAAAATTGTCTAACTCACATGTGGAAGACCTAACGTACCCCCCCCCCACTTCCATTTCCTCTACTGGGTGGCTGGCAAGCACATAACCGCTATGGTCATCGGGTAACTGAATGCTGTCTGTTGCTGCAGCTGTCTCTTCTGCCTTATTATTGTCCACTAACTTTCTTGGGCTCTTGTTGTTTATTTCTCTCTGTGATTTCACTGTGGGGTTCCGCACCCTATAGACTCGGATAGTCCTGGGACCTTTGCTAATTCTCTGATCCTTCACCTCTTGAATATCAGGCAAGGAATCTATAGCACAACGGAAATTTGCCTTCCATGTTTTTGGGTCAGGCTGTACACCACCTTCTTTGTACCGCCCAGTATGAATGGCCCAGTTTTCGAAAAGACAAGCATCTTTTTCTCATTCCCACCCCTCCCTAGCTGCATGTTTCCAAGGAATCTGGAACAACTTTTCTTCCTTATTGATCCAAAAAAGTCCAGGAATTTTATTTGAATTAATGTGCAATTCCAGCCAAGGCCTCATGTGCATTCTTGCTTGCGACATTCTGGCTCTTCCTGTAAGGTGGCAATCCTTTTTGCCAATTAAAAGATCACTGGTCGTAAAAGGTGTACGTATATATATAAAAACTAAATTATCCCCCAAAGGAACTTGCCAAGGGGGTGCCATCGTAAACGTGGCAAAGCTAGGGGGCCATATGACTGACCCGTCCTAGTGTGAGGTAGACTGGCAAGTTCAATTATTTCCCCCAAAACTGAGGCGGCTGAGGAGGTGGGGGTGCCGAGGGTGGCGAAGGTGGCACCACTTGGGATACTATTGGAGGCACACTTGGTCCTCCATATGGCAGTGGAAATTCCTCCTCTGGTTCTTCTAAAGTCAGTTGCCCTTTTCCTTCCACTTGCTTTTGCCTCGGGCGGACAGGGCAAACAGTTGATTGAATTGCGGAAAGACCACACTGACTCAAAATGTCTTTCCATACGGCCAAATTTTAAAAATTCAAATAATTCTCTTCTTCAACCTTCCCAAAGTAAACCCTGAAGAAAGGGAACTAGAACATCCCAAGCCACGGTCATTTCATTGGCATTTCATTTTATCTGAACTGAACTTTTGTAGTTTGTTAACTGGTTTGGGGTTAGGCATACATGTTGTGTGACTCCCGTTTGTAGGGAAACGTAGATATGGGTTTTGAAAAAGCCAGCACTCCCTTCTTAGAAAAAGAAACAGAAAATGCTCCAATAAGCATTTATTGGGCATTCCAAGTGCTTGATGGAAGTCAATCCCATATTTTACAACACACACACAGAAACACACAAATAAACACAGGACCTATCTGATCAATGCCACTGCCATCCTATACCAGCTCAGAAAAATAGTGCCTTCCATGGGGATGAGTGTTGTTCAGTGGTGAAATCCATCACTTTCTAATTCTTGGAATGTCTTTTCTTTTCCATGTCAGACACAGAACCTGGAAGCCTTTTGTAGGTCTTCGCATACAGACAAAATTCTCTCTTGGGCAAAGAGGGCTGAATGGCCTGCTGGGGTCATTCCTGGGCTACAGGAAAAGCCCAATGAATGAAAAGGCATTTGGAGAGCCGCAAGATTCCTGGGACCCCTTTGGAGTTGCGTTACAGCACAGAGAAAGAATGGAGATACAACCCTTAGCCAGTGAGGTAAGTGGAGAAGGCCCTTCTGCTGTCCAGCCTGGGAGCTGTGGGGAGATCTGGGCAATAACTGGGCAGAAGATCCTGGAGGAGGAAACCACCCGTTCAGACGTTCAGCCCCAGAACCTCAAGAGCATCCAGGAGGCTGAGGGCCCTGAGGGCTTTGCAGCTGTCTCCCCTACTTTTGTAGTCAGTGGTTGAGACCAGAAAGAGACACAAAAGCGCAGATGCTGGACCTGCCGATGGAGAGCTGGGTGCGGGAGTGCGGAGCAGAGACCAGCTCCCAGGTGGTGGCCCTGGCAGAAGGCTTCCTCCTGAGCCAGGCGGAGGAGCAGAAGGAGCAGGTCGAGTTGCAGGTGGGAGACCTTTATTTTGGGAGCCCAGAAGGGGTCTGAATGGAATAAACAATGCATTTGAATTCCTGACCCCTCTTCAAGAGAGTTCTCTGGCATTCCTAATATGTAGAGATGTTTCAATGATTCTTGTGGAACATTCTTCAGTAATCCATTCTAGAAGATAGATTTGGGACAGCTGTTCCTTTCTCACTTTCCAGCCTCACTGAAGGACACTGGGGGCTTTGAAGTTGTGTTCAGAGAACAAGAATCCACTTCATGTCATGTCATGTCTGTTAATTCTTCTTCTTTTCTCCTGCCTACTATTTCAAGTCCTTCGCTGTGGACATCAGAGATCCTGAGGGAAGGAGGAATCCATCCAGTCCCCCTCAGGAGCTGTCTTTCAGGAGGATCTCTCAGGAAGATCCAAGTGAGGACACCTCAGGAGGTAATCGAAGGCCCTCCCATTCCCCAGAGAGATCCCAGCTGTCTCATCTTCTCTATCTCTTCTCTTCTCTAGAATGCCTCCTCCTATTTTGTTAATTCTGCACTTTAAAATTCTCTCTCCCTCACAGGGAAGACTCGAACAAAGATGTCTGCTCTTTCTGGTGGAGCTGAAACAGGGGCTGAACCTCCAGCTCAAGTAAGAGGAGGAAATTTATCTATTAGATTTCTATTTTCCCTTTCCTTCAGGCAGTCAAGCTCTCTCCTTCCATTTTTCCCCCTTTTGTGGGCCTGGGTGTTTTCTTGTACTTCAGCAACATTGAATGGGGAATGGAAGATTCAGGTTGCTATCAGTCAGGTCAGCCTGCCCTGAAGTCTTTGGTTGGGATACAAATTGGTTTATACTTTCTCCCTGAGATTCTTATTAGGATATCTTTTTTTTTAAAGACTAGTACCTAACTCTCCTTTTGCTACTTACTCTTCCTGCTATTAGTCTACAATAATTAATTTATGGAAAACTTTCTCAAGAGATGGGAATAATATTATTAGGAACCGCTAAACAGAGACCCATTCGTTTTTTCATTCTTTGAGTTGGAATTGTGCAAGGCTGCTCAAAAATAACTAAATACTCAGACTGGCACATCAGATTAAGACATAAGATAAAATCCAATGAAGATGGCCAGATAGAAAAGTCTATAAGTGAAATTGTTCTGAAAGAGCATTTTAAAAAAGCCTTGTTTCCAACCAGTGATAAGAAATATCAGCACATCAGATTAAGACATAAGACAGGCTATTAAAATCCAATGAAAGTGGCCAGAGAAAAGAGTCTATAAGTGAAATTGTTCTGAAACACGATATAATCACGGCCTTTTTGACTTCCAAAGTAATTTCTAATCCTCTAATTTGTGCATTGATTTGGAGGCCAAGGAATCCAGCCGGGCAAAGGCTGCGAAATGTCCTTCCCAGAAAATTGTCTCAGCTTTCTTGTCTCCCATTCAGCCAATGGCTCAGACTACTAGCACCTTTCTTGCAGTCTGAGGAGGAGAAGAACCTGGCTTGTGTACCTCTGGATATTAATGGCCCCCCACCCAAATCCCTGGCTTTGCTCTCCCAGGATTTTCATGGAGTTCTTGAGCATGGGCACGATTGGTCCTTCTGGGGACACCGTAAGAAATTTGCTGAAATGCTAGAAAGAATCCCCCTGCCCCCCGATTTCCTTCTGCAAACACAGGAAGGATTGGAGACACTGATAGGTGGCGTTTCTGAAGCCCATCTACCAGTTCCTTCGCTCAAGAAGGTGAGAGTCCTTTCAAGACGGGTGAATGGATCAACTGATGGATCGATTCAGAAGGAAATTGGGGTTGCTATCACTAAGTGGCACTGAAAGTCCTGTAGAAGCAGTCGAGTTGAACAGCCCTGCCTCAGATATTTCTTCAGTCAAAGTTTTGGCTCTTTCCATTTTCTCACCTAAACCTTGGAATCCCACAAAGCCCAGCCATTCAACTTGGTGCGTATCTTTGCTTTCAGAATTTGTGAGGAACAGGACAGATCTTGCAAATCCTCCGGGCCTGTTCTGTTCTTTTTTCTTTCTTTGTTCAGGAGGGTTTTGTGTCCTTCGAGGAGGTGGCTGTGTATTTCTCCGAGGAGGAGTGGTCTGAGTTGGATCCTCGCCAAAATCGCTGCATTGGGAAGTCATGCTGGAAAATTATCGCAATGTGGTCTCTCTGGGTAAGGGTTTCCTTCTCTCCCATCAGAGAGTTTGGGATGACTTAGTTACCTGCCATCAGCTACATCTTATTAAGAAAATCTCCAACCAGATGTCACCTCTTGGCAGGGAGAAGGAAAAGATCTGGCCTTCTCCTGCTCTAAGGAAGGAAGGAGGTCAATGACTCTCTGCTTTGATGCATTTCTGATCTGGGGAATTTTTCCATTTCTGTTTAAACGTATCAATGAAAAACTATTCCCTTGGATTGAGGAGATGCTCAACTCCATCACACTGATTTCAGCTCTTTGGGCCCAAATGCTTCCCTGTCTGTCCTCTGAAGGATTCTCATTTCTTCAGGCTGTTGACTTGTCTTCCTTTTGATTTCTATCCTGAGCCTTGGGGTTAAGGGCAAAATGGTGCTGTTTTTCCATTGCAAACGTGCTGTTTAGGGTTCATAGAAGAGCTCTAGAATTTTTTTTCTCTGCAACCATGTGATTTTGTCATTTGAAAAATGAATAGCAAATGGAAGGTATTTTGGGTAGGAAGAAAAGGACGAATTTCAAAATTGATTTAGTTCTCACTGGTCGTTCCCGTTATTGACCCCCCTCCAATAAATGTTAGGTTTTCTCCTAATGCCTCCTTGGATGTTTCCCCGGATTCTTCCTGAATTCAACACTGACTCTGGGAAAGGTTTGACTATAGAAGGATAATTATAAACAAACCAGATGCTGTAGAGGTTTTCAAAACTTTTATAGCTCATGAAGATAGAAATTATCCATTCTATACCATGCCATTGTAACCATGCAAACATGCAAATCCTACAGTTTGATCTTTTCTCCCAACCTTGCTATAATTTTCATTTCTCTTTTCCTTTGCAGGTGGTCATCGCTATGAGAATAAAGATCCCAGTGAAAAATTCCAAATGATCAGGCATGGAGGCGGAAGGGACAAGGAACTGGAGATGCAACTAGAAAGTCATGAGGGAAGCCAGTCAAATAGTTGGAAACAGGAAAGCTCCATGGATGCTGAGACGCAAGGCTTTCTTGCCCAAGAAGGAAAAATAAAGGAAAGGTATATGGGAAAAAGTATAAGACTATTAAAAGACAAATTAGTGGTAAATGAACACTCTCCAACCCAAACCAAAGGAGAAGATTATATCTGCAGAGACAATGGAAAAAATCACAATTGGACCTTCACTCTTTCCTGTGAAAATGGGTCCTTTACGTCTCATAAAACGTTCCAGACAGGGGAGAAGCCATGTAAGTGCATAGAGTGTGGAAAGAGCTTCTGTGAAAGTACATCCCTTACAAGGCATATCAGGATCCACAGAGGGGGGAAACCGCATGAATGCATGGAGTGTGGAAAGAGCTTCAGAAGAAGCAGTCATCTTATTGTCCATAAAAGGGTCCACACAGGGGAGAAGCCATATAAATGCTTGGAGTGTGGAAAGAGCTTCTCTCAAAATACATCCCTTGTCAGACATAAAAATATGCACACAGGAGAAAAACGAAAGAAATCCCTGGATTGTGGAAAGAGCTTTTCTACTAGCAGGGATCTTAATTCCCATAACAGCATCCACACAGGGGAGAAGCCATATAAGTGCATGGAGTGTGGAAAGAACTTTACTAATAGCAGTGATCTCACTTCCCATAAAAGGGTCCACACAGGGGAGAAGCCATATAAATGCCTGGAGTGTGGAAAGAGCTTTACTAGTAGCAGTGATCTCACTTCCCATAAAAGGGTCCACACAGGGGAGAAACCATATAAATGCATGGAGTGTGGAAAGAGCTTTTCTACTAGCAGGGATCTTAATTCCCATAACAGCATCCACACAGGGGAGAAGCCATATAAATGTATGGAGTGTGGAAAGAACTTTACTAATAGCAGTCACCTTACCTCCCATAAATGGATCCACACAGGGGAGAAGCCATATAAATGCCTGGAGTGTGGAAAGAGCTTTACTAGTAGCAGTGATCTCACTTCCCATAAAAGGGTCCACACAGGGGAGAAACCATATAAATGCCTGGAGTGTGGAAAGAGCTTTACTAGTAGCAGTGATCTCACTTCCCATAAAAGGGTCCACACAGGGGAGAAACCATATAAATGCATGGAGTGTGGAAAGAGCTTTTCTACTAGCAGGGATCTTAATTCCCATAACAGCATCCACACAGGGGAGAAGCCATATAAATGTATGGAGTGTGGAAAGAACTTTACTAATAGCAGTCACCTTACCTCCCATAAATGGATCCACACAGGGGAGAAGCCATATAAATGCCTGGAGTGTGGAAAGAGCTTTACTAGTAGCAGTGATCTCACTTCCCATAAAAGGGTCCACACAGGGGAGAAACCATATAAATGCATGGAGTGTGGAAAGAGCTTTGCTACTAGCAGTGATCTTACTTCCCATAACAGGATCCACCCAGGAGAGAAACCATATAAATGCATGGAGTGTGGAAAGAGCTTTATTACTAGCAGTGATCTTACTTCCCATAACAGGATCCACACAATGGAGAAACCACATGCATGCATGGAGTGTGGAATGAGCTTCAGAAGAAGCAGTCATCTTATTGTCCATAAAATGATCCACACGGGGAGAAACCATATAAATGCACCGGGTGTGGAAAGATTTTACTCAGAAAGGTCATCTGAATTCCCATAAAATGATCAACACAGGGGAGAAGTAATAAAAATGCATGGAGTGTGGAAAGACATTTATTCAAAACATTGAACTTACTTCCCATAAAAGAATCCACACGGGAGAAGCCATAAAAGTGGATGAAGTGTGGAAAGAGCTTTAGTACTAGCAGCAATCTTAGTTCCCATAAAAGGATCCACACAGGGGAGGAACCATATACATGTGTGGAGCATGGAAAGAGCTTCAGGAGGAGGAATGACCTAATTTCCCATTCACAGATCTGTTTCAGTGAGAATCCATGTAAATTCTAGATTTAGTTGTTTAAAGCTATACATTTTCTATTTGTGTACACTGAACTGGGAAAAGATGATTTCCTTTATCCTGACCCTCAGAACTGGCAGCCCAAGGGAAATTAATGTACCAATAAAAATAAAAGGGCCGTTTTAATTTTGGACTGGATTTTTGAATGTACTGTTATTTTAAGTGGCCAATGCTATGCACCCCAATAAGAGAAATTTATTTTTTATTACGTTTACATTTATCCCAGCGTTAGAAAGAAACCTTACTAGGTTCCTCTCCCAGCTGGGAATAAACATGGAGGCGGTTGCTTGAAGGAGAGAGAAGAGCTGATTTTCCAGAGCCAGATACACAAGAGGATCATCTGTGGGGCAGCCATGCTTGGGTTTCCCCAGGAGTTCCCTTATAGGGGAGATCTCTTGTTCCTGGAAAGGTGTGAAGAAATGCCGGCCCTCAAGGAATTCTTGGAAAAGGTGATGCCCGGATTCCAAGAGAGGTGAAATTGGTAGGAACTTTAGAAGGGAGAAGTCTGAGGCCAGGCACCCTACTGCACTGGAGTTGAATTGAATTATCAACGAAATTAAAAGAGCAAATGTCTCCAGGAGGGAGAAGAAAAACGGCTCAGGCGGTTGAAAACTGGGCAGTCCACCCCTGCGAGCTCTCTTGCAATCAGCCTGCCCAGCCCTCCGAAGGATGCCCTGAGTTTCACTTAAGGGGCTTTACCTGCCCATTGTATGAATTGTAGACAACAATAAAAGGACATTTAGAGTTTTGGTTGATTATTAGAGAGTGCTGAATTTGCATCCGCCCTCTGACAAAGTCGAAAAAGTCACCAATTTTTGAGTCATTCAATGGCTTTGTGGAGACAGGGAATCTCCCTTGCCAGTCATGAAGCACAGACGTGGAGACCCAATACTTATGCTGCTGTTCAGCGATGACAATCTGGCGGTTGAAATATCCGTGTATGCAGCGGTCAGCGGGAGGAAGAGGCAGGCGTTTTCAGCCAGCGCAGAGACCTTTGCATGAAACAGATCCACGCCCAACTGAAGAGCTTGGAAGACTCCTCCTGAGCTGACCGCAATCCTCCTCGTGAGTTCCTATTGACGTCCACTGAACAAAAGGACAATCCTTCGCCACTCTTGTAGGGGAATCTTCTTCTATTTGGAGATCTGAAGCATTTTTTTTCCTGCAGGGCAGAATACTTTGCCTGCTCTCAAACACCCAGAGCCTCCCTTCATCCACACTTTTGCTCCTGTGGCCTCAAACTGTCTTTTCCCCTTTCCTTTCCTCTGGGTAGGGGGTTCCCTTTGTCACAGGAGGGGAGTGGATGTTGTGCAGGATCAGTTGCGCCGCTCTCTCTCCTGCTGTGAGGCTCCCTTCAGGTCTCTCTGGGCCTACCTGGAGAAGCATTCCTCGGAGCCCAGGGTCTATCGCATATCCCCCCCCCCGCCTTACATCTATGCCCAATAGGGCCACGTCTGTTATTTTTTATTGACGTTGATGTCACTGGGCACTCTTGGGTCTCCTCCTGCACCTTCCTCATGGCAACCACCACCAGGAAAGCATCAGGGTCTGATGTCCACACATGGAGCATCCGAACCTTCTCTCCTGGGGGAGGTTTCGATATTGGGCATAGACTAGGTGGGGGTCAACAAAGCGCTGATGGAGCTTCAGAATGGCTTGGCCCAATAGTGGTCTCCTCCCTTTCAACCATTTGTGGCCAGAGAGGAGGTGGACTGGCTGCTTTGGGAGGCCATCCCTGTGAAAACCCAGTGCCAGTATCCCAAGACATCTCCAAGAGACTGGCTTTGCCTCACAGGGCAGAGAGTGGCCGAGTCCAGAGCCAGTCAATCACGTTCCTCGAATCCTTGAGCCTTGTTGGGATGAATTCCCTGATCATGCAGTGGAAGATGAAGCTGCTAGGCTGACTCTTACTGCCACAAGGAAGACAAATCTTCAGAGGTTAGCATAATTGTAGAAATGCATCCCCAGATAGCAGGCCCTCGTGCTGTGAAAGGGTGTGGGTGAATTCAAGCAGCCCTGAGACAAAACATGGATTCCTCATCACATTTGTAATTCGATGAAAACATTATTTTCAAATTTCAAAAACATACGTCAACTGCTAAGGACTAATATCTTCTTGTTCCTAATAATTTTCTAGAATGAGAACTTGAAAAGCTGGTGAGAAGGAATCTACATTGACGTAGGAATATATAAAGTGCCGTGATTGCTTCCAGAACCACAAGTTCTTTAAACGTTTTTTCATTTGTTTTCAGATAAACCATACCAGTCCATGGAGGCTCTATCAAATATTGTCCTAAACATTGTTTCCCTTTTGTTCATCATATCCATATTGAGGGAGAAGCATGAAACCTAGGAAACCTCTCCTCATATCCCCTTTAGTTTAAAAGTAAAAGACAGGAAGACCCCCTTGAGGGCCAAGGCTGGATTCTTGTTTCAAAGCAGAGAATGAGACTGCTCATAAAGGTGGAGATGCAAAGCACTCTTGGGGGCAGCCCAGCAATTCAGGTCTTCTTGAGAGAAGTGACCACTTTTTCCTAAGAGTAGCAGTGGAAGAAAATAAATTTGCAAAAGAAAACATTTGAAAGGCAGATCTTTATTCTAAAAAAGAAACACTCAAATTGCCCATTTGCTGCAATTACCTTTTTTACATTAGAGGGGAAGCAAGTCCCCCCATCACCACCCTCCCACAGCTTCAGGTCTGATAGACTGGAAGGAAAAGATTGCTTCGGGGCTTCTGTCTTCAGGGAAATAATGCTCCAAAGCCATAGGAAGGGCAGGAGACTTTTCATAACATTCTCCTGAGAAGCACTGGGCTGGGGTTTCCCCCTGATGTTTCTCAAATAAAACATATGCCACGGAGCTGGAGTTATTTTGTAACAGCATGTATAAACTACAAAATACTGGACGATGTTGCAAAGATCTTTGCCATTAGAATAGTATTTGAGCCTTCAGACCTTTAGCCCTACCCTCACTTCTGGGCAGATGTTCTCCTGCACCAGGAAGAAAAAAACGGGAAACAGAGGAACATGCACTCCTTCACTTCTTCCTGGGCCAATTCGTGGTAGCGTTTCCGGTGGGCCGTTCAAAGAGCTGATAGCTGCTTTTTGCAACTCTGCATTTAGATCAACTGCCTCCCCACCTTGAGATCAGCCCCTCAGACAGAGTTGCCAGTAAACAGACGTCCATCTTCATCTTCCCCATTCCCAACACACTAACTCCTCACAAACCCTCTTACGACATACAATGTCCTTTTTTTGCTTCCGTCCATGGTGCATCGTCTGATGCCCTTCAAAAGACCACCTCGCCCCTTCGCGCTCCCTCTTCTGCCACCTCGCCCAGCCCTCCCGCCTTCACTGAGACCCACTCCCAGCAGTTCAAAGCAGTCCACACCGACTTCAGTCTTCCTCTACTCAAGGTTGCCACTTCCTGACCACTGGAGCTCTCCTGGGCCTTTCCACGGAGAACAGATTTCCTCTCCTCTAACCCAGAGCTCTATGAAAAGGCCCAGAATCCCAGATCCGTTGGAGGGGGGGAACACGGTTAGGTCTCCTACCCCCACACAACCCCAGTGGCTCAAGTATGAATGGATTTGCTTCACCCGGTAACGTTGTGAATTGGCTTTCCAAACCAAACACCAGCACACATGCCTCAAGAAGAGAAATGAAAAGGAGAAAGGTCTGTTCCAAAAAAGAAATACACAGAAATCAAATACAAGAGGCGGCCTCTACAAAAGTAATTTAAAAAAGATTAAGTATGTGGCATCTCAGGAATGCGCACCACCAAGTATAGAATTCTAGTCATCATTCAGATTTTATTGATCATTGATATACTTGGTGGTGCTTTTTCCTCCCCCCCCCCACCCCCCCAGCTTGGTTCAGTAGAAATTTGTGGAGCAACAAGGCGCAGAGAGGAAGACATAAATCACAAGGGCAGAGTTAAGGAAAAGAGCAGCCTTACGTATTCAGCTAGAGTATTAGCTATGCCAGAAGATTTTATATATTACCTACACATATATTTCATATTTAGTATTTACACGTACATACACACACATATATCTGTATTGAAACATTAAGGGTCTTAGAATTCAAACAGGATTTCTGAATCCTGTTTCCTTCCTGAACTTTGTCAGCCCGGAGGCCTTTTTCACTAACCTTGAGAGATCCGAAGCTGTCCCCATAGAGACAAGAGAGGTTCTCAGGAGGTTCAAGCCACGCTTTGGCTCAAAACCAAAACTCCTTTTACTACGAATGTCGAAGCGGGCAGAGTCCAGGACGGCACCCTCCGGACAAATGGTCAGGTGCCAGCTGGGTGAAGTTGCTCGGGCTCGGTCCATTCACCCGGTTAGTCTCAGGCTCCTGGCTGCCTCGCCAAATTGTATAAAGAAAGGTGAGAGGTTCGTCTCCAACCTGGGAATAAACACGCAGGCGGTTGCTTGAAGGAGAGGGAGGACTTCCGCCATCAGGACGTCAGGAAGGAGGAGAACCACTGCAAAGCAGGGCATTTCCTCGGACACGTTGCAGAAGAAGGCCACGGTCAGGGGTACCGAAAGCCACTGAAAGATCTTTGAGGACCGCTCTCTCCCAATCCTGGTCTCTCCATAAGTCATTTATAAGTGCAACCAATGCAATTCCCATCCTGTATCCCGGCTGGAAACCGATTGCCAAGGAGCCAAATCGTCGGCTTCCTCTAAGGCTCTCTGCAGTTGCAGAGCATCAGCCCTTTCAGGCAAGCCAGGTCAGGAATTGGACACCACAGAGCCTGTTGGAGCTCTGCGATGTTCTCGTGGGGCACAAGGACAGCAGCTTGAAAGCCTGTCAGAGTTTCCCACTGACCTCTTTTATGGGATGCAGAATCAAGACAGGATTCTTTTTACTCTCTTAAGTAGGAAAAATGCTGAATTCCATTTCCTGTCTGCTGCTTTGCTCCACCAGCTCCCTCTACCCGGGATGCAACTTTCTCCAGAACCTCTCTTAAAAACGCAAGTTTGGAGATGTTCTAAAGTTGTCCAAAGCAGCTGGATGGAGAAGGCTTCCTGATCGGGGGGGGGGGGGGGGACCACAGCCCCCTTCCTCCTGACCCCATGGAAATAACAGCCTTTCTCCCCTCCTTGCACGAGGTCCTGCATTGCACAAGGCATCCTCCAGGGGGCCCCGTCTGCAAAGAGAGGGGAACACCATGTGCTTCACTCACTGGGGGAGGGGGAGAGGGGAGGGGGAGAGTTTGTATTGCAAATCTCCAGCAGGGAAGAAGAAAAGCCCTGCAAGGAAGGAGGGCTAGAGATTGTGCTGCATTCTCACCATGCGCTGTTGAGGCTGAAATTGGGCTGGATCCCCTGCAGTTCGACAGGTCTTAAGAGGGTGAGTGAACCAGGAGATCCTGCTAAGCTTCGTTCCTTCACGCCCTGTGCTTTGTGTGGACTCTGCCCCTGCGGTTGGGGGATCTGTTTGGGCTTCGGGCATGTTGTCTGAACCCGCCTGGCTGTCCTGGTGTGACTTGCCTCTTAAAAGCAAACCCTGAAGAAAGGGAACGAGGACATCCCAAGGCAGGCTCATTTCACTGGTATTGCTTTTTATCTGAACTGAACTTTGGTGGTTTGTTAACCTGTTTGGTGTTTGCCATGTGGTGTGAATCCTGCTTGTAGGGAAACGCAGATATCAGTTTTTAAAAAGCCAGCCCTTCCTTCTGAGCAAAAGAAATAGAAAATGCTCCAATAAGCATTTATTGGGTATTCCAAAACCTTCAGTGATGTCCACCCCTTTTTGCAACACACACAAACAAATAACACAGGACTCATCTGCTCAATGCCACTGCCATCCTATACCAGCTCAGAAAAATTGTGCCTTCCATGCGGATGAGTGTTGTTCAGTGGTGAAATCCATCACTTTCTAATTCTTGGAATCTCTTTTCTTTCCCATCTCAGACACACAACCTGGAAGCCTTTTGTAGGTCTTCGCATAGAGACAAAACTCTCTCTTGGGCAAAGAGGGCTGAATGGCCTGTTGTGGTCATTCCTGCAGCTACAGGAACAGTCCTATGAATGAAAAGGCATTTGGAGAGCCACAACCTTCCCTGGACCACTTTGGAGTTGCGTTACACAACAGAGAAAGAATGGAGACACAACCCTTAGCAAGTGAGGTAAGTGGAGAAGGCCCTTCTGCTGTTCAGCCTGGGAGTTGTGGGGAGATCTGGGCAAGAACTGGGCAGAAGGTCCTGAAGGAGGAAACCACCCGTTCAGACCAGGAGGCTGAGGGCCCCGAGGGCTTTGCAGCCATCTCCACTACTTTTGTAGTCAGTGGTCGAGACCAGAAAAGCACACAAAGGCGCAGATGCTGGACCTGGTTGTTCTGGAGCAGTTCCTGGCCCTTCTGCCACTGCAGATGCAGAGCTGGGTGCAGGAGTGCGGAGCAGACACCAGCTCCCAGGCAGTGGCCCTGGCAGAAGGCTTCCTCCTGAGACAGGCAGAGGAGCAGAAGGAGCAGGTCGGGTTGCAGGTGGGAGACCTTCATTTTGGGAGCCCAGAAGGGGTCTGAATGGAATAAACAATGCATTTGAATTCTTAACCCAGTCCTGAGAAGAGTTCTCTGGCATTCGTAATATGTGGAGACGTGTCATTAATTCTTCTAGGACATTGTTCCGTTATCCATTCTAGAAGATAGATTTGGGACAGCCGTTCCTCTCACTTTCCAGCCTCCCTGATGGACACTGGGGGCTTTGAAGTTGTGTTCAGAGAACAAGAATCCACTTCATGTGTGATGTCTGTTAATTCTTCTTCTTTTCTCCTGCCTCCTATTTCAAGTCCTTTGCTATGGACATCAGAGATCCTGACCTAAGGAGGAATCCATCCAGTCCCCCTCAGGAGCTGTCTTTCAGGAGGGTCTCTCAGGAAGATCCAAGTCAGGACACCTCAGGAGGTAATCGAAGGCCCTCCCATTCCCCAGAGAGATCCCAGCTGTCTCCTCTTCTCTATGTCTCCTCTTCTCTAGAATGCCTCTTCCTATTTTGTTAATTCTGCACTTTAAAATTCTCTCTCCCTCACAGGGAAGACTCAAACCAAGTTGTCTGCTCTTTCTGGTGGAGCTGAAACAGGGGCTGAACCTCCAGCTCAAGTAAGAGGAGGAAATTTATCTATTAGATTTCTATTCTCCCTTTCCATCAGGCAGTCAAGCTGGTGTACGTAGGACTCTCTCCTTCCATTTTTCCCCCTTTTGTGGGCCTGGGTGTTTTCTTATCCTTCAGCAACATGGGATGGCGAATGGAAGATTCAGGTTGTTCTCAGTCAGCTCAGCCTGCCCTGAAGTCTTTGGTTGGGATACAAATTGGTTTGTACTTTCTCCCTGAGATTGTTATTAGAATATCTTTTTTTTTAATGACCAGTACGTAACTCCCCTTTTGCTACTTACTCTTCCTATTAGTTTATAATAATTAATTTATTCAAAACTTTCTCAAGAGATAGGAATAATATTCTTAGGACCCGCTAAACAGAGACCCATTCGTTTTTTCATTCTTTGAGTTGGAATTGTGCAAGGATGCTCAAAAATAACTAAATACTCAGACTGGCACATTGCCATTTTTAAAAAGCCTTGTTTCCAACCAGTGATAAGAAATATCAGCACATCAAAGACATAAGACAGGCTATTAAAATCCAATGAAAGTGGCCAGAGAGAAAAGTATGTAAGTGAAATTCTGAAAGAGCATATAATCAAGGCCCTTTTGACTTGCAAAGTAATTTCTAATCCTTTGATTTGTGCCTTGATTTGGAGGCCAAGGAATCCAGCTTGGCAAAGGCTGCGAAATTTCTTCCCAGAAAATTGCCTCCACTTTCTTGTCTCCCATTCAGCCAGCGGCTCATACTACTAGCACCTTTCTTGCAGTCTGAGGAGAAGAACCCAGCTTGTGTGCCTCTGCATATTGATGGCCCCCCACCCAAATCCCTGGCTGTGCTCCCCCAGCACTTTCATGGAGTTGTTGAGCATGGGCACGATTGCTCCTTCTGGGGACACCATAAGCCCTTTGCTGAAATGCTAGAAAGAATCCCCCTGCCCCCCAAGGAAGGATTGGAGACACTGATAGGTGGGGTTTCTGAAGCCCGTCTGCCAGCTCCTTCTCTCAAGAAGGTGAGAGTCCTTTCAAGATGGGTGAATGGATCAACTGATGGATCGATCCAGAAAGTAATTGGGGTTGCTGTCACTGAATGGCACTGAACGGTCCTGTAGAAGCAATCGAGTTGAACAGCCCTGCCTCAGATATTTCTTCAGTCCAAAGTTTTGGCTCTTTCCATTTTCTCACCTAAACCTTGGAATCCCACAAAGCCCAGCCATTCAACTTGGTGCATATCTTTGCTTTGGGAATTTGTGAAGAACAGGACAGATCTTGCAAATCCTCCAGGCCTGTTCTGTTCTTTTTTCTTTCTTTCTTCAGGAGGGTTTTGTGTCCTTCGAGGAGGTGGCTGTGTATTTCTCCGAGGAGGAGTGGTCTCAGTTGGATCCTCGCCAAAAAGCGCTGCATTGGGAAGTCATGCTGGAAAATTATCGCAACGTGATCTCTCTGGGTAAGGTTTTGCTTCTCTCCCATCAGAGAGTTTGGGATGACTTAGTTACCTGCCATCAGCTACATCTTATTAAGAAAATCTCCAACCAGATGTCACCTCTTGGCAGGGAGAAGGAAAAGATCTGGCCTTCTCCTGCTCTAAGGAAGGAAGGAGGTCAATGACTCTCTGCTTTGATGCATTTCTGATCTGGGGAATTTTTCCATTTCTGTTTAAACGTATCAATGAAAAACTATTCCCTTGGATTGAGGAGATGCTCAACTCCATCACACTGATTTCAGCTCTTTGGGCCCAAATGCTTCCCTGTCTGTCCTCTGAAGGATTCTCATTTCTTCAGGCTGTTGACTTGTCTTCCTTTTGATTTCTATCCTGAGCCTTGGGGTTAAGGGCAAAATGGTGCTGTTTTTCCATTGCAAACGTGCTGTTTAGGGTTCATAGAAGAGCTCTAGAATTTTTTTTCTCTGCAACCATGTGATTTTGTCATTTGAAAAATGAATAGCAAATGGAAGGTATTTTGGGTAGGAAGAAAAGGACGAATTTCAAAATTGATTTAGTTCTCACTGGTCGTTCCTGTTATTGACCCCCCCTCCAATAAATGTTAGGTTTTCTCCTAATGCCTCCTTGGATGTTTCCCCGGATTCTTCCTGAACTCAACACTGACTCTGGGTAAGGTTGACTATATAGGGATAACTATAAATAAAGTGGATACTTTAGATATTTTCAAAGCTTTTGTGGCTCATGAAGATAGAAATTATCCATTCTATACCCTGCCATTGTAACCATGCAAACATGCAAATCCTACAGTTTGATCTTTTCTCCCAACCTTGCTATAATTTTCATTTCTCGTTTCCTTTGCAGGTGGTCATCGCTGTGAGAATAAAGATCCCAATGAAAAATCCAGACTGATCAGGCATGGAGACGGAATGGACAAGGAACTAGAGATGCCACTAGAAAGTCATGAGAGAAACCAGTCAAATAGTTGGAATCAGGAAATCTCATCTTCCATGGATGATGACACGCGAGGCTTTCTTGCCCAACAAGGAAAAATAAAGGAAAGGTATATGGGAAAAAGTATAAGACTATTAAAAGACAAATTAGTGGGAAATGAACACTCTCCAACCCAAACCAAAGGAGAAGATTATATCTGCAGAGACAACGGAAAAACACCCAATTGGACCTTCACTGTTTCCTCTGAAAATGGGTCCGTTACGTCTCATAAAACGATCCAGACAGGGGAGAAGCCATATGAGTGCATGGAGTGTGGAAAGGGCTTTCGTACTAAGATACAACTTACTTCCCATAACAGGATCCACACAGGAGAAAAACCATATAAGTGCATGGAGTGTGGAAAGGGCTTTGCTCAGCGGTCTGGTCTAAATTCCCATAAAAGGATCCACACAGGGGAGAAACCATATAAATGCATGGAATGTGGAAAGAACTTTACTAGTAGCAGTTATCTTACTTACCATAATAGGATGCACACAGGGGAGAAGCCATATAAATGCATGGAGTGTGGAAAGAGCTTCCCTCAAAATACATCCCTTGTCAGACATAAAAATATGCACACAGGAGAGAAACCATATAAATGCCTGGAGTGTGGAAAAAGCTTTGCTACTAGCAGGGATCTTACTTCCCATAAAAGCGTCCACACAGGGGAGGAGCCATATAAATGCACTGAGTGTGGAAAGAGCTTTATTCGGAGGGATCATCTGAATTCACATAACAGGATCCACACAGGAGAGAAACCATATAAATGCATGGAGTGTGGAAAGAACTTTACTAATAGCAGTCAACTTACCTCCCATAAATGGATCCACACAGGGGAGAAGCCATATAAATGCCTGGAGTGTGGAAAGAGCTTTACTGCTAGCAGGGATCTTACTTCCCATAAAAGCGTCCACACAGGGGAGAAGCCATATAAATGCACTGAGTGTGGAAAGAGCTTTACTCACAAGGCTCATCTGAATTCCCATACCAGGATCCACACAGGAGAGAAACCATATAAATGCATGGAGTGTGGAAAGAACTTTACTACTAGCAGTCAACTTAACTCCCATAAATGGATCCACACAGCGGAGAAGCCATATAAATGCTTGGAGTGTGGAAAGAGCTTTACTACTAGCAGTCAACTTACCTCCCATAAATGGATCCACACAGGGGAGAAACCATATAAATGCATGGAGTGTGGAAAGAACTTTACTAATAGCAGTCAACTTACCTCTCATAAAAAGATCCACACAGGGGAGAAACCATATAAATGCATGGAGTGTGGAAAGAGCTTTCGTACTAGGAGTGTACTTACTTCCCATAACAGGATCCACACAGGAGAGAAACCATATAAATGCACCGAGTGTGGAAAGAGCTTTACTCAGAAGAGTCAACTTACCTCCCATAAATGGATCCACACAGGGGAGAAACCATATACATGCATGGAATGTGGAAAGACTTTTACTCAAAACAGTGTACTTATTTCCCATAACAGGATCCACACAGGGGAGAAGCCATATAAATGCTTGGAGTGTGGAAAGAGCTTTCGTACTAGGAGTGTACTTACTTCTCATAACGGGATTCACAAAGGGGAGAAACCATATAAGTGCACAGAGTGTGGAAAGAGCTTTACTCAGAAGGGTCATCTGAATTCCCATAACAGGATCCACACAGGGGAGAAGCCATATAAATGCATGGAGTGTGGAAAGACTTTTACTCAAAACAGTAAACTTACTTCCCATAACAGGATCCACACAGGGGAGAAGCCATATAAATGCATGGAGTGTGGAAAGGGCTTTCGTACTAGTAAGTGTCTTAATTCTCATAACGGGATCCACACGGGACAAACCATATAAATGCATGGACTCTGGAAAGACTTTTTCTCAAAATGATAAACTTACTTCCCATAAAAGAATCCACACAGGGGAGAAACCATATAAATGCATGGAGTGTGGAAAGAGCTTCAGGAGGAAGAATGACCTAATTTCCCATACACAGATCTGTTTGGGTGAGAATCCATGTAAATCCTAGATTTAGTTGTTTAAATCTATACATTTTCTATTTGTGTACACTGAACTGGGAAAAGATGATTTCCTTTAGCCTGACCCTCAGAACTGTCAGCCCAAGGGAAATCAATGTACCAATAAAAATAAAAGGGCCATTTTAATTTTGGACTGGATTTTTGAATGTACTGTTATTTTAAGTGGCCAATGCTATGCACCCCAATAAGAGAAAGTTATTTTTTATTACGTTTACATTTATCCCAGGGTTAGAAAGAAACCTTACCAGGTTCCTCTCCCAGCTGGGAATAAACACGGCGGCGCTTGCTTGAAGGAGAGAGAAGAGTTGATTTTCCAGAGCCAGATACACAAGAGGATCATCTGTGGGGCAGCCATGCTTGGGTTTCCCCAGGAGTTCCTTTATAGGGCAGATCCTCTTGTTCCTGGAAAGGTGCGAAGGAAAGCCGGCCCTCAAGGAATTCTTGGAGAAGGTGATTCCCAGATTCCAAGAGAGGTCAAATTGGTTGGGTCTTTAGAAGAGAGCGTTTTAAGGTTAGGTGCCCTCCTGCACTGGGGTTTCCTGTGGTTCCCTTACCTGGCATGGTCTAACTGGCATCTAGATCCCTTCAGAGAAGAAATCTTCATATGATCTGATTAAGGCTTCAAGGAATGTTGGCCCTTCCAGCCAGGTCTTTAGTTATGTAATTTTGGGCTGGGGTGGAGGACTCCCGATTCTTCCTGCTACATTTTTAATCCTTTTAGATAAGCCCATTCTTACTATAATTTGATCCTATGCCTTGATTGCTGTTCAGATAAAGAAAGGAAGGGTGAGACAAATGGGAAGCTTTGACTTCCTGCTGACATGATGGAGGTGAGGGAGACTTTGATTTCCTTCTCACAATCCCTCCTTTTTCTTTTTGTGCAAAAACAGAATATTTTATGCAGAATCAGGGAATCTTGTAGCTGTACATCATCCTGTGACTCAGATTCGTATTTTTGGCCATTCTGCATCAAGATTAGGGATCCCTGCCTTGGGGAAAGGGTGTTGATCTTGCTTTGAGAACAGAAGAGCATCCCCTACAACACCCCAAGCAGGAGGGTAAGCCCTGAGCAAAACAGCAAACAAATATTCCTATTACCACCAAGCCCATAATTCCCAGGAATGTTGTCTTCAGCCAGGCAAAGTATGGTAACCAGGAGGTAAGCTGTGAAAAATCAGAGAAGCCCTGACTGTAGCCAATGTTGTCAACCAAAGTTTTGAAATCCTCTATGCTTCCCTCTATCAATTTGGAATTATCAACCGAATTAAAAGAGCAAATGTCTCCCGGAGGGAGAAGGAAAATGTCTCAGGCGGGTGAATACTGTGCAGTCCACCCCTGGGGAGTCCTTGGGGCTCTCTGAGCTTGGTTGTTTTCTTGCAAACATTTCCTGCTAGCACTAAACGTGTCACCTACCCGGGTAATGAAATGTTTTCAAGAAAACAACGAAGCTCAGAGGACCCCAAGGACTCCACAGTTCAACCCTGAGCCGCACATATTCTCTTCTATTGGTCAGTCCACCCCTGCGAGCTCTCTCTTACGATCAGGGTGCCCAGCCCTCCGCAGAATGCCCCGAGTTTCACTTGAGGGGCTTTACCTGCCCATCTTATGTATTGTAGACAACAATAAAAGCACATTTAGAGGTTTGGTTGATTATTAGGGACTGCTGAGTTCGCAACCACTCTCTCACAAAGTCGAAAAAGTCACCAATTTTAGAGTCATTCAATGGCTTTGTGGAGACAGGGAATCTCCCTTGGCAGTCATGAGGCAAAGATATGGAGACCTAACAGTAGCACGGCTGTTCAGCGATGACAATCTGGCGGTTGAAATGTCCGTGTATGCAGCGGTCAGCGGGAGGAAGAGGCAGGCGTTTTCAGCCAGCGCAGCAACCTTTGCTTGAAACAGATCCGTGCCCAACTCAAGAGTTGGGAGACTCCTCCTGAGGTGACCGCAATCCTCCTCGAGAGTTCCTATTGAAGTCCACTGAGCAACAGGACAATCATTCGCCACTCTTGTAGGGGAATCTTCTTCTATTTGGAGATGGGAAAGAGTTTTTTTTTCCTGCAGGGCAGAATACTTTGCCTCCTCTCAAATGCCTGGTGCCTCCCTTCACCCACACTTTTGCTCCTGTGGCCCCGAATTGTCTTTCCCCCTTTCCTTTCCTCTGGGTAGGGGGTTCCCTTTGTCACAGGAGGGGAGTGGATGTTGTGCAGGATCAGTTGCGCCGCTCTCTCTCCTGCTGTGAGGCTCCCTTCAGGTCTCTCTGGGCCTACCTGAAGAAGCATTCCTTGGTGCCCAGGGTCTATCACATATCCCCCCCACCCCCGTACATCTGTGCCCAGTAGCACCAGGTCTGTTGTTTTTTATTGACATTGATGTCGCTGGGCACTCTTGGGTCTCCTCCTGCACCTTCCTCATGGCAACCACCAGCAGGAAGCATCAGGGTCTGACGTCCACACATGGAGAATGCGCACCTTCTCTCCTGGGGGAGGTTTTGATATTGGGCAAGACTAGGTGGGGCTCAACAAAGCATTGATGGAGCTTCAGGATGGCTTGGTCCAGTAGTGGTCTCCTCCCCTTCAACCATTTGTGGCCAGAGAGGAGGTGGACTGGCTGCCTTGGGAGGCCTTCCCTGTGAAAACCCAGTGCCAGTATCCCAAGAGATCTCCAAAGATTGGCTTTGCCGCACAGGGCAGAGAGTGGCCGATCCCAGATCCAGTGGATCACCTTCCTGGGATCCTTGAGCCTTGTTTGGATGAATTCCCTGATCATGCAGTGGAAGATGAAGCTGCTAGGCTGACTCTTACTGCCACAGGGAAGACAAATCTTGAGAGGTTAGCATAATTGTAGAAATGCATCCCCAGATAGCAGGCCCTCCTGCTGTGAAAGGGTGTGGATGAATGCACGCAGCCCTGAGGCAGAACGTGGGCTGCTCATCACATTTCTAATTTGATGAAAACGTTATATACCGTAACTGCTAAGGACTAATATCTTCTTGTTCCTAATAATTTTCTAGAATGAGAACTTGACAACCTGGGAAAAGGAATCTACATTGACATAGGAATTTATGAAGTGCCTTGATTGCTTCCAGACCCAAAAGTTCTTCAAAAAATTTTCTTTTGTTTTCAGCTAGACCATACCAGTCCATGGAGGCGCTATCAAATATTGTCCTAAACATTGTTTCCCTTTTGTTCATCATATCCATATTGAGGGAGAAGCATGAAACCTAGGAAACCTCTCCTCATATCCCCTTTAGTTTAAAAGTAAAAGACAGGAAGACCCCCTTGAGGGCCAAGGCTGGATTCTTGTTTCAAAGCAGAGAATGAGACTGCTCATAAAGGTGGAGATGCAAAGCACTCTTGGGGGCAGCCCAGCAATTCAGGTCTTCTTGAGAGAAGTGACCACTTTTTCCTAAGAGTAGCAGTGGAAGAAAATAAATTTGCAAAAGAAAACATTTGAAAGGCAGATCTTTATTCTAAAAAAGAAACACTCAAATTGCCCATTTGCTGCAATTACCTTTTTTACATTAGAGGGGAAGCAAGTCCCCCCATCACCACCCTCCCACAGCTTCAGGTCTGATAGACTGGAAGGAAAAGATTGCTTCGGGGCTTCTGTCTTCAGGGAAATAATGCTCCAAAGCCATAGGAAGGGCAGGAGACTTTTCATAACATTCTCCTGAGAAGCACTGGGCTGGGGTTTCCCCCTGATGTTTCTCAAATAAAACATATGCCACGGAGCTGGAGTTATTTTGTAACAGCATGTATAAACTACAAAATACTGGACGATGTTGCAAAGATCTTTGCCATTAGAATAGTATTTGAGCCTTCAGACCTTTAGCCCTACCCTCACTTCTGGGCAGATGTTCTCCTGCACCAGGAAGAAAAAAACGGGAAACAGAGGAACATGCACTCCTTCACTTCTTCCTGGGCCAATTCGTGGTAGCGTTTCCGGTGGGCCGTTCAAAGAGCTGATAGCTGCTTTTTGCAACTCTGCATTTAGATCAACTGCCTC
Source organism: Python bivittatus (assembly GCF_059951505.1). Classification (NCBI taxonomy): domain Eukaryota; kingdom Metazoa; phylum Chordata; class Lepidosauria; order Squamata; family Pythonidae; genus Python; species Python bivittatus. Next base: position 4,915,789 of record NW_028277111.1, on the reverse strand, counting down.
CCCACCTTGAGATCAGCCCCTCAGACAGAGTTGCCAGTAAACAGACGTCCATCTTCATCTTCCCCATTCCCAACACACTAACTCCTCACAAACCCTCTTACGACATACAATGTCCTTTTTTTGCTTCCGTCCATGGTGCATCGTCTGATGCCCTTCAAAAGACCACCTCGCCCCTTCGCCCTCTCTCTTCTGCAGCCTCGCCAGCCCTTCCACCTTCCCTGAGACCCACTCCCAGCAGTTCAAAGCAGTCCACACAGACTTCAGTCTTCCTCTACTCAAGGTTGCCACTTCCTGACCACTGGAGCTCGCTTGGGCCTTTACACAGAGAGGAGATTTCCTCTCCTCTGACCCAGAGCTCTGTTAAAAGGCCCCAGAATCCCAGATCTGTTGGAGGGGGGAACACGGTTAGCTTTCCTACCCACACACAACCCCAATGGCTCAAGTATGTATGGCTTTGCTTCACCCGGTAGCGTTCTGAATTGGCTTTCCAAACCATACACCAGCAAACATGCCTCAAGAAAAGAAATGAAAAGGAGAAAGGTCTGTTCCAAAAGAGAAGTACATAGAAATCAAATACAAGAGGAGGTCTCTATGAAAGGACTTTAAAAAATATATACTATATATATATATATATATATATATATATATATATATATATATACATATACATACATACATATACACACACACACACACACACACACACACACACACACACACACATATATATATATATATATATATATATATATATAAATACATAAATATAAATATAAAATATATACTATACTTTCCCAAGACCTGAAATGGATGTATAATATTACAGCCATTATTAAAAAGGCACAGCAAAGGGTGTTTTTCCTGCGGCAACTTTGGAAGTTTAAATTATCCCAGGAGCTCTTGGTGCTGCAACCAAACAGGACAGACTCAGACTCCAACGAATAGTTGAGTCTGCAGAAAGGATCATTGCAATCCATCTGCCTTCTGTAGAAGAACTATATACTGTGAGGGTCAAAAGGAGGGCAGAGAGGATATCTGCAGACTCTTCTCATCCTGGGTACAATCTGTTCCAACTTCTTCCTTCAGGACGGTGCCATAGAGCTCCTTATGTTAAAACATCCAGACATCAGAATAGTTTTTTCCCTCATGCCATTGCTTTGCTGAATACCATGTGATTTTTTTTTGCTCTTATCCAAACGCACCGTTGATTTTGCTGTTATCACCGGAGATAAATTCCTTGTGTATGTTTTATACTTGGCCATTAAAGTATTGGTATTGATAAAAAAAAAAAACCCTTCATGGATCACTGCCTTGTCGTGGCGAAGGGACTTGCGTAACTCAGTGAAGCCATGAGCTATACCGTGCAGGGCCACCCAAGACGGACAGGTCATGACAGAGAGTTCTGACAAAATGTGGTCCACTGGAGAAGGAAATGGCAACCCACTCCGGTATCCTTGCCAAGAAAACCCCATGGACAATGTCAAAAGGCTAAAAGATATGATGCCGGAAGATGAGCCCCTCAGGTCGGAAGGTGTCCAATATGCTACTGGGGAAGAGTGGAGGGCAATTCCAAGTAGCTCCAGAAAGAGTGAAGCGGCTGGGCCAAAGCCGAAAGGACGTTCAGCTGTGGATGTATCTGGAAGCGAAAAGAAGGTCCGATGCTGTAAAGAACAATATTGTATAGGTACCTGGAATGTAAGATCTATGAACCAAGGCAAGCTGGATGTGGTCAAACATGAGATGACAAGATTGAACGTCAACATCTTGGGAATCAGCGAACTGAAATGGACGGGAATGGGTGAATTGAATTCGGATGACCATTATATCTACTACTGTGGGCAAGAAACCCTTAGAAGAAATGGAGTTGCACTCATAGTGAATAAGAGAGTGGGAAAGGCAGTAATGGGATACAACCTCAAAAACGACAGAATGATCTCAGTGCGTATCCAAGGCAAACCATTCAATATCACAGTCATCCAAGTCTATGCCCCAACCACTGATGCCGAAGAAGCTGAAGTTGACCGCTTCTATGAAGACCTACAACACCTTCTAGAACTAGCACCAAAAAAAGATGTCCTTTTCATCATAGGGGATTGGAATGCTAAAGTAGGAAGTCAAGGAGTAATCAGAATAACAGGCAAGTTTGGCCTTGGAGCACAAAATGAAGCAGGGCAAAGGCTAATAGAATTCTGTCAAGAGAACAAGCTAGTCATAGCAAACACTCTTTTCCAACAACACAAGAGACGACTCTACACATGGACATCACCAGATGGTCAATATCGAAACCAGATTGATTATATATTTTGCAGCCAAAGATGGAGAAGCTCTATACAGACAGCAAAAACAAGACCAGGAGCTGACTGTGGCTCAGATCATGAGCTTCTTACTGCAAAATTTAGGCTTAAATTGAAGAATGTAGGGAAAACCACTAGACCACTCAGGTATGACTTAGATTATATTCCTTGTGAGTACACAGTGAAGGTGATGAATAGATTTAGAGGATTAGATTTGGTAGACAGAGTGCCTGAAGAACTATGGACGGAGGTCTGTTACATTGTACAGGAGGCAGCAACTAAAACCATCCCAAGGAAAAAGAAATGCAAGAAAGCAAAATGGCTGTCTGATGAGGCATTACAAATAGCTGTGGAAAGAAGGAATGTGAAAAGCAAGGGTGAAAGGGAAAGATATAAGCAACTGAATGCAGATTTCCAGAGAATAGCAAGGAGAGATAAGAAGGCCTTCTTAAATGAACAGTGCAAAGAAATTGAGGAAAACAATAGAACGGGGAAGACTAGAGATCTCTTCAAGAAAATTGGAGATATCAAAGGAACGTTTAGTGCAAAGATGGGCATGATAAAGGACAAAAAAGGCAGGGACCTAACAGAAGCAGAAGAGATTAAGAAGAGGTGGCAAGAATACACAGAAGAACTATACAAGAAAGATCTTAATGTCCCTGATGTCCACGCTGGTGTGGTCACTGACCTTGAGCCAGACATCCTAGAGAGTGAAGTCAAGTGGGCCTTAGGAAGCATTGCTAACAACAAAGCTAGTGGAGATGACAGTATTCCAGCTGAGTTATTTAAAATACTAAAAGATGATGGTGTTAAAGTGCTGCACTCAATATGCCAGCAAGTTTGGAAAACGCAACAGTGGCCACGGGATTGGAAAAGGTCAGTTTACGTTCCAATTCCAAAGAAGGGCAATGCCAAAGAATGCTCAAACTATCGCACAATTGCACTCATTTCACATGCTAGCAAGGTTATGCTCAAAATCCTACAAGCTAGGCTTCAGCAGTACGTGAACCAAGAACTACCGGATGTACAAGCTGGGTTTCGAAGAGGCAGAGGAACTAGAGATCAAATTGCCAACATTCGCTGGATCATGGAGAAAGCACGAGAGTTCCAGAAAAATATCTACTTCTGCTTCATTGACTATGCAAAAGCCTTTGATTGTGTGGATCAGAACAAACTGTGGCAAATTCTTAAAGAGATGGGAGTACCAGACCACCTTACCTGTCTCCTGAGAAATCTGTATGCGGGCCAAGAAGCAACAGTTAGAACCGGTCATGGAACAACCGATTGGTTCAAAATAGGGAAAGGTGTACGACAAGACTGTATACTGTCACCCTGCTTATTTAACCTATATGCAGAGTACATCATGAGAAATGCCAGGCTGGAAGAATCACAAGCCGGAATTAAGATTGCAGGGAGAAACATCAACAACCTCAGATATGCGGACGATACCACCCTAATGGCAGAAAGTGAAGAAGAACTAAAGAGCCTCTTGATGAGGGTGAAAGAGGAGAGTGCAAAAGCTGGCTTGAAACTCAACATTAAAAAAACTAAGATCATGGCATCTGGACCCATCAATTCCTGGCAAATCGAAGGGGTAGAAATGGAAGCAGTAACAGACTTCATTTATTTGGGCTCCAAGATCACCGCAGACGGAGACTGCAGCCATGAAATTAAAAGACGCTTGCTCCTTGGGAGGAAAGCTATGGCAAGCCTAGATAGCATATTAAAAAGCAGAGACGTCACCTTGCCGACAAAGATCCGCATAGTCAAAGCTATGGTTTTTCCAGTAGTAATGTATGGCTGTGAGAGCTGGACCATAAAAAAGGCCGAGCGCCGAAGAATTGATGCCTTTGAACTGTGGTGCTGGAGAAGACTCTTGAGAGTCCCCTGGACTGCTAGGAGGTCAAACCAGTCAATCTTAAAGGAAATCAACCCTGATTGCTCATTGGAAGGATCGATAATGAAGTTCAAGCTCAGATACTTTGGTCACCTAATGCGAAGAGAGATCTCTTTGGAGAAGACCCTGATGCTGGGAAAGATTGAAGGCAAAAGGAGAAGAGGACGGCAGAGGATGAGATGGTTAGATAGCATCACTGAAGCAATGAGCATGAAACTGAGCAAACTCAGGGAGGCAGTGAAGGACAGGAAGGCCTGGCGCAACATGGTTCATGGGGTCATGAAGAGTCAGACACGACTTAACGACTAAACAACAACAATTGGTAAAAAAAAATTAAATATGTGGCATGTCAGGAATGCACACCACCAAGTATAGAATTCCAGTCATCATTCAGATTTTATTGATCATTGATATATTTGGTGTTGCTTTTTCCTCCCCCCCCCACCCCCCCAGCTTGGTTCAGTAGAAATTTGTGGAGCAACAAGGCGCAGAGAGGAAGACATAAATCACAAGGGCAGAGTTAAGGAAAAGAGCAGCCTTACGTATTCAGCTAGAGTATTAGCTATGCCAGAAGATTTTATATATTACCTACACATATATTTCATATTTAGTATTTACACGTACATACACACACATATATCTGTATTGAAACATTAAGGGTCTTAGAATTCAAACAGGATTTCTGAATCCTGTTTCCTTCCTGAACTTTGTCAGCCCGGAGGCCTTTTTCACTAACCTTGAGAGATCCGAAGCTGTCCCCATAGAGACAAGAGAGGTTCTCAGGAGGTTCAAGCCACTCTTTGGCTCAAAACCAAAACTACTTTTACTACGAATGTCGAAGCGGGCAGAGTCTGGGACGGCACCCTGCGGACAAATGGTCTGGTGCCGGCTGGGTGAACTTCCCACGCTCGGTCCATTGACCCGGTTAGTCTCAGGCTCCTGGGTGGCTTGCCAAATTGTTAGAAAGAAAGCTTACGAGATTCACCTCTGAGCCGGGAATAAACAGGCAGGCGGTTGCTTGAAGGAGAGGGAAGATTTCCACCATCAGGACCTCAGGAAGGAGGAGAACTACTGCAAAGCAGGGCATTTCCTCGGACACGTTGCAGAAGAAGGCCACGGTCAGGGGTACCAAAAGCCACTGAGAGACCTAGTAGGACTGCACTCCCCCAATCCTGGTCTCTCCATAAGTCATCCACAAGTGCGATGGATGCAATTCCCATCCTGTGTCCCAGCTGGAAACCGATTGCCAAGGAGCCAAATCGTCTCCTTCCTCTAAGGCTCTCTGCAATTGCAGAGCATCAGCCCTTTCAGGCAAGCCAGGTCAGGAACTGGAGACCACAGAGCCTGTTGGAGCTCTGCAATGTTCTTGTAGGGCACAAGGACAGAAGCCTGAAAGATTGTCAGTTTCCCATTGACCTCTTTTATGGGATGCAGAATCAAGAGAGGTTTAGTTTTACTCTCTTAAGCAAGAAAAATGCTGAATTCCATTTCCTGTCTGCTGCTTTGTTCCACCTGCTCCCTCTACCCGGGAAGCAACTTTCTCCAGAACCTCTCTTAAAAATGCAAGGTTGGAGATGTTCTAAAGTTGTCCAAAGTAGCTGGATGGAGAAGGCTTCCTGATTGGGGGGGGGGGATACCGCACCCCCTTCCACCTGACCCCATGGAAATAACAGCCTTTCTCCCCTCTTTGCATGAGGTCCTGCATTGCACAAGGCATCCTCCAGGGGGCCCCGTCTGCAAAGAGAGGGGAACACCATGTGTTTCACTCACTGGGGGAGGGGGAGAGGGGAGGGGGAGAGTTTGTATTGCAAATCTCCAGCAGGGAAGAAGAAAAGCCCTGCAAGGAAGGAGGGCTAGAGATTGTGCTGCATTCTCACCATGTGGTGATGAGGCTGAAATTGGGCTGGATCCCCTGCACTTCGACACATGTTAGGAGGGTGAGTGAACCGGGAGATCCTCTTCAGCTTCTTTCCTTCAACCCCTGTGCTTTGTGTGAACACGGCCCCTGCAGTTGGGGGATGTGTTTGGGCTTCGGGCATGTTGTCTGAACCCGCCTGCCTGTCCTGGTGTGACTTGGCTCTTGTGCGAAACAAGCACTCACAAGTCTTTCTCTGGGTTAGTCAGAAGTAAAGTTTATTGAAGCGTTTGCAAAGGCTGGTGGAACTCAAAAGCTGCAAGCTGGAGTCCGCACCGAAACACAGATCTCAGCAATTTTTAAACATCTCTACCCCCGGCCGTAAATCCCTTCTTGTTTCCTCATTGGTCCAAGTACTCCAAGTTATACTCTACACGACCGCCTATTTCATATTAACCCCCTCCTACAGACCCCTACGTACTACATACTACATACATCACATGTTCATGGTAAATAGGTGATTAGCTATGCGGGGTGTGGTTTTTGTAATGGTAATGAAGGCTGGGAGGGCAAGAGTTCACTCATTCCTACAAGATCTCTTCTAAGTATCACTTTGGACAGGTCAAGCCACCTTAAACTGGCTCTGTCTTACCTTATCTTACTCCAGAGAGATTTCCCCCCTCCCTATTTCCTGTGCCCCTGGGAGCTGCTTGGAGGCCCTTTGGTGACCATGGCGATGTCTCCTGATCTCTCCCTAGTTTGAGGTAGAGCGTTTGGCAGCTAGGTACTTAGTATTGCAGCTACACTCTTAGCATGCTCAAGTTGCTATTTCTTTTAACATATTTTAACCATCTCTCACATTCCACCTTTTTTCTTTTTATTCTTTTATTATTGACACTGGTTCCAACCCCCCTCCAATTGGGAAAGCCTATTTTCACATTCCCTTTCTCTGGGGTTCTCTGCTAAATCCTCTAAGAGGAACACACTCTCACTGTAAGGTGATGGTTTCAGAGGCATTTGTTTGGATATAGCTGTTTCCATCAGCCTCTGGGCTAGGCCCCTAACACAACAATTATACAGCGTCCCAATGCAGTTAAAATCCCTATCACTACTATCAGGGAAGCTAGTATTGATACCACCATATCCTTCCACTTCCCAAACCAAGATTCTAGCCATCCTGTCAGGGAAATATCTATCCCTGAATTCTCAGCTAATTCCTCTGTCAAAGTGCTTAGCCCCTGCAAGGCTTTAGTTATTGTTCCATCAGGAGCGGTGTTATTGGGTATAAATATACAGCACTTACCTCCCAACGTTACACAAACTCCCCCTTTTTCTGCCAATATCGTATCCAGAATCATCCTGTTCTCCCAGGCTATCCGGCTAGTGGCATGTTCTGCTATTCCTCTTATGGCATCCCTGGTATAATTTATAAATCTTTGCTGGTTGTAGTAAATGTAGTTTATTCAGTCCACATTCTTATTTATGGTTACCCACCAAAACAAGAATGATTCAAATCCTGCAGCTATTTGATTCCTAGCTTTGAACTCATCAGGAACTCCCCTGGGTACCCCTATAGCATCAATATAAATTCTGTCATCAAAAGATGTTGCTATAACATCTCTTTTTACTCTAAGTTCCTTTCTAGCTACTGTTTCCTTTTCAAATGTCAGGGTAAATGGAATAGCCAATTGTACAATTGCACAGGTGCCTGTCCATAAGGGAGGAAGTGTGGATCTCAAGGTCTTCCCCCCCATAATACCACCATAGATCAGCCCTGGGAATTTTCAGGTTAGAGTAATTCCCATGTCCACCAATTATTTTACTTACACTCAGAACATCAGTGCATGCTTCTAATTCTCCTGCAGCTGTGGTGAATCCTATACCCCACCTGGTAAGGCATGCCATGTGGTTTCCATACGCTGCAGAGAATGAGGGTGGCATTTTCCTCTTAAATTCTGTTTCCATCCCAAGGGAAAGGGGACCACTTGGGCTACAGATTTACCAGAGACACATGCATAGCAATTGCTCTTGTTTAAGCTTTTTACTGTATATTTGACCCATTCTACCCAGACATTTGCATCTCCATACTCTGTCTCTATTTCAATAGTTTGTCGCAGATCAGTTACCTCAATTATTCTTACTACTACTGGATCAGTATTTAATCTTACCTTAGATCTTGGGTCTGGTTGTCCAGCTGTCTGCCTCTGTTCTATGATTAGCTGGAAACAACAACCTTGCACTAGTGTTGTCCTGTGTAACCTTGAGGACATCCATACTTCCATCCCCAGAAGTGTGCCGTTAGATTTAGATGAACTTTCAGGGTCTAACATGATAGATATTATCACAGGGTTACACTCATATTTCTCACACCGGGGACTGGCAGGTTTTCTATAAAGCTCTGCAGTTAGTTCCCCCTTTCCCGGGGCATATGTGGACTTGGTTTCCCATGGACAACCCAATTTATCTTCCACAACACATAGAATCTTATCTAAGGTTCTGAGCCCTCTGTGAGTAATAAGACCCCCTTCAAGACCAGTACACTCCAGTACTTTGCAAGCATCAAATTGAATTACCTGGGGGTTACTGGTTTCCTATATCCGCACCATAAACTTTATCCCTTCATTCCCCTTCTTACCCTGAGTTTGACTCAACATCAGGCTCAGAGGAAGTATCAAATAATTCCACATGTTCCCAATTCTCATTTTTCTCCACAATGATGATACTTAAATCTATATTATCACACTCCCCTTTGTACACTCAGCATGTACTACACAACAATCCATACAATGAGCACAATTAGTTATACACTTATAATCACAAAACACACACATTCTTACACATTGGTCATTTCCACACGATCTGTTTCCCCTTTCACTTCTTCCTCACAGAAGAACTGACGTTTCGCACAGCAAACTACAATCAACCCGATAATGACAAATAGTACAAACCCCCCATCCCCAGAACACCATACTCCAGCATGACTTTATTTTCTCTGGAACTTCAGGTCCATCGGGTCCTCTTAAGTTTGGATTGTCCACTCAGGTTTTGGCTCTTCCACTGGGCCCTTGACTCTGGTGCAGTGAGCCCACCCTTTTTCTCTTGTCCTCACTGCAGCCTCAGTAGTGAGGAGAACTTGGTACGGTCCTTCCCACTGTGGTTGGAGTTTTTCTTCTTTCCAACTTTTTATCAGGACCCAGTTTCCTGGTTGGATATTGTGGACTGCAAATTCCAAGGGGGGTGTTTGTGCTAGAAGTCCTTTATTTCTGAGAAAAGATAATGAAGAGGACAACCCCAGTATATATTCCAACACAGCCATATTTCCTAAGCATTAGATCATCCATTGCTTGTGCCCCCCCCCTTTGGTTTCCTTGATGTAAAATTGCCATTAACTCTCTCATAATCTGTTTATTTACCATTTCTCTTCCGTCTAGGAGAACCCATTTCCCCATTAACAATTGCATATAAACAATCATGTTCAAGATCTTGGTTCTCTATTTCCCCTCTCCACAGGAAGGCGGCTGGATTGAGGCAGGAATCAGTCATCAGAATCACCTCATATTTCAGAATCCTTGAATCTGTAACCCACCTGCCTGCCCTCTGAGTTAGAATTGTTCTGACCTGGTAGAGGTGCTTACCACCAATGCTCCTCCAAAAGTTAACTTTCTGCTTTAGACCAATAGGCCCCCGGTTGTCACTTACCTCCCTATTTTTGAGAAGACTCCTAAAGCTGTTCCTCTGTTCACCATGGCAAACAGATGGAAGGGCTTGTTTGGGGACGGTAAAGCCAACATGAGGGCAGTAATCAAACTTTGTTTTAAATTATGCACCAATTCTTCCTCCTGAGGTCCCACCTTTAAATTTTTCAAGGGTTCTTGGTGGGACCTTAAGTTAAGAAACTCCTGACTTCCTTATTCACCATCCCCAAATGTCATCAATGGAATGACTTTCTCTTCCCTCTGTAATTTAGGGCAATGCCGCATAAAATGCCCTGGCTCCCCACAATGGAAACATTCTGCTGGGGGTCGAACGGGCCCTGTTCGATTTCCCCATCTCATGTCTCCTCCCTTACTTCTCATTCCCATCTCTCTGCCTCTATTCTCCCAACATCTGTGAGACTAGGCTGAAGCTACCATAACCTAAAGATGAATCAGGCACGTAAGTAGAGAGGAAAAAGCCAGGGATCTTGTCTGTGAGATCCAAAATGGGAGGCAGATAAGAAGGAAGCAAGTCGTTAAGGAAACAAAGGACCTGAACCAGAAAAAAAAGTTGGGCCTGATCACATGGAAACCCTCACCCCAATCCCATCAATTTGTAAATCAGCCCAGCAAGGGCTTCTGGGGATAAAAGGAGTCCCAAAGCCCGCCCACTCTGAGTCACCTTTGGATCCAGACTTGGCTGTTTCAGTCCCTCCAGCTAGTGCCTGGCAGCCTAGTTGGGAAGGATGTGGGTAAGTGTGGATAAGTGTGTGTGTGTATGAGAAAAAGCAAATGTATCTTGCAACCAGTAAAGTTTTGCTGTTACTTTAAATTCACTGGGTCTCCGTGTATTACAAAGAACCTCTTGTGCCTCAGTGTTCGGTTGGGAGTGATTTGTGTGTATCCCCAATTATTTCCCGGCTGTTGACCAGGGCTGTGTGTCTGCCTGCTCCAGCCGCACCTATCTGGAAGACCCAGGTGGAAAGCAAGGGGGGCTGACAAGATCCACGTGTCTCAACAGGCTGTGAGTGTGCGAGTGAGTGGCCATAAGCTGAATCTGGGAGCAGCGTGTGTAACACCTCCCTTTAACAAATACTTTCTGAGCTTCTTTTAACAATTCTTCAAATGGTTTCTCATTCCAAGCATCTATTTTCTGAATCTTTTTCTGAATATCAGGCCATGCTTTGGTAACAAAATGGACTTTTAACAAACTTTGATTTACTGGGTCCTCTGGATTCATACCAGAATATTTTCTCACTTGATCTCTCAGACGCTATAAAAACACTGAGGGTGCCTCTCCTTTTTCCTGTTGGATTTCAAATGCTTTATTAAAATTTTGAGACTCAGGCACAGCATTCCTTATGCCTTGAATCATCAGGTTTCTTCGATCTTTCATGTTATTTCTCCCATTTGGATTGCTGTTATTCCAGTTAGGGTCCATACTTGGGAACTTCTGATCTCCTGCTACTATTCCCTCCCCTGCGGGATTTCTCCTATCCCATTCTACAATAGCTGCATGTCTAATTAATCCCCTCTCTTCTCCTCTGAACAGAATACTCATAACAGACATTAAGGACCAAGTATATAAATTTGGTCCCCAAAACTGATCCAATGGTTCTGCCAATCCTACTGGATCCTCTATGAGATTCTTCATTTCCGTTTTTTCCCACTTGTTTCTCTTCAGTTTTACTTTTTACCACAAATATTCCATTAGAACTCCCTACCCAACAGGAGGCATAGTCTAATTCCTCCTGGGACCAAAGTTTCTTGTGATTCACGTATATATTTAAAGTCTGACATACTCAATCTTCATCTGACCCCAAACTTTGGCCAAAACACAGCCAGGGGTCTGATACTTTCTTTAGTTCACACAAAACAACAATAATGAATCATCTTTTTTCTTATCATCAGCCCCCCCTTCCTTTTCTGAGAGTTTTCACATACACAAACGCCATCTCCCCAGGCACCATTAATGCCTGCCTCACCTTTTTACCAGCTCATCATGTGCTAACCCTTTTCCTTTGCTTGTCATTAACCCTCTTTCTGTCCAGATTTTCCCAAATGTTCGTACAACTCCAAATGCATATTTGGAGTCTGTATACACAGTCCCTATTTTCCCATCTAGAAGACAGAGAGACCGTTTAAGTGCATACAATTCGCAAGTCTGGGCTGGCCAATGCTTTGGCAAACTTCCCGCTTCCAGTACCACTCTCTCTCTACCCTCTATTACAACATATCAATTCTGCCTTTTCCCCTTTATTACTCTAGAAGATCCATCTATAAATAGGTGGCATCCCTCCTCTACAGGGTCTGGTTTGACTTTTGTTTGTAATTCTATTACATCTACACAGTAGTGTTCTAGTTCCCTTTCATTTTCATGTTCATTGGCTAAGAACTAGGCTGGGTTCACATTTAGATCTGTAGTCAAGAATCAAGTCTGGCTTTTCCATCAAAATGGCTTCATACTTTAGGACCCTTGAGTCAGTCAGCCACCTCCCTGCCTTCTGATGCAGAATAGCCCTGACCTGGTGAGGGGTGCTTACAATTAAAGCTCCCCCAAATGTTAGCTTTCTGCTCTCCTGCACCAAAATAGCAGTGGCCGCAACTGCCTGTACACAAACTGGCCATCCTCTGATTACTGGGTCCATAATTTTGGATAAGAAAGCCACTGGCTTTCTCTGTCCAGCCCACTTCTGAGTCAATACCCCCTTTGCTATTCCATTTTCAGAATTTACATACAGATGAAACGGTTTATCTAAGTTGGGCAGACTTAAGACTGGGGCCCGCTGGAGGGCCTCCTTCAAATTTTCAAAATTTTGTTTTTCACTTTCCTGCCACTCTAAGTAGTCAGGTTCTTCCTCTAATAAGTTAGCATAAAGGGGTTTAGTTAGGTCTGTATAGCCGTCTACCCACAGCCTGCAGTATCCTACTAGTCCCAAAAATTTTCTTAGTTCTCTCTTAGTTTTTGGAAAGGGTTGTGTTACGATTCCCTCAACTGTATCTGGAGAAATTCAGCCACTCCTAAAGGATCCTCTATTAAACTTTTAAATTCTCTTTTAAATACTCTTACTTCCGAACTTTTTAATGGATCTTGGATGTAACTGATTACTGGGACTCCTTGTTGATTCAGTCCCGAGGTCATTTCCCGCAAGGGGAACATGCTCGAATTCTCTTCCTCTCTCCTTTTCTGCCTCCTGCTCCTATCTGTTTCAATTTCTTTGTTATGAAAGGGTAAATCTTTGAGATCTCTCTGACACTGGTCAAGCTCTCTCCTGAGCTTAGGGTACTGGTTATTGGCCTGGGTATATTCTGGATTGTATGGTGGTGGTAGAAGTCTTCTCTCCTCCTCCACTACCTCATCGAGCCACATGAGGGACTCACTATTCCTCCTATTGCTCGATTCAGGCCACTGGTCAGGAGTCCAGATTAAAGCATAATTCAATTCATTTTCTAGTGACTTACACTCTTTTTGTTTTACATATTCATATAAAGCATGGCACTGGAAGTAGTCGTTAGACCCATCCCGGGGCCATGCAACTTGTTTGTCTCCCCACCACACATAACAGCACAAATTTACCATGTCCTCTTTATTCAATTTCAATTGTTTTATTATTATTTCCTTATAAGGGGAAGAGGTCCAGCCTCGTAATAATTTCCCTAAAGGGCCCTCTTGATCAATCTTAAATTCAGGGTTTTTCTGGATCCTCTTAACACATTTTTCCTTACTCTAGCCTCCTTCCACAGTGCTATACCACAAACCTCTGGTTACTTCACCACAGTTTGCTAGGCACACGGGTTGGTTACTGTGGAGTGCTTTACCACAAACTACTAGGCACTTCCCCCACAGTGCTTTACCGTAGTTTGCTAGGCACCTTCCTGGACCTGAAATCACACCCTCTGCAGACCTTCTTCATATTGCCCTCCCGTTTGAGCACCTCCAACAGATGTTGGATTCACCATTAGTGAGTTTAAGGGGCCCACTTTTACGGCTGCCTTTCACTCTTAGTCTCCCAGCCCGCGCTGGCTACTTTTAAAGACCAACCATTCCACTTCTACAGAGACTTACACACTCCGCTTCGCTTTCACGCTTTCTTTGCACTTTACCAGGATTTTCACCATCCCTAGGTGCATCTCACCCTTCAGGTCCCCCCACAGGATTACCCAACCCCCCAACCGCCCAGGAGGTACTTTCTTTTGCCGTTTGCAATTTCTCACCTGGGTTTGTGCACAAAGTTGCCCGGTTGATTTCTCCGAGGCTCTCTTTTCCAGGGGGGTCTCTTTACTTTACTTCTTCACCAACCTCTATTTAGCATCCTGGGATACTTCACGGGTACCGGACCTGTAGCAAATCCTGTTGAAGGACTGCTGAACTCAGCAGGGCATGCCTTCCTTCTCTGGGGTGCCCCCAGGCTACCCGGAGACCGTTGGGATCCCGGACGAGCCCCCAATTGTGCGAAACAAGCACTCACTAGTCTTTCTCTGGGTTAGTCAGAAGTAAAGTTTATTGAAGCGTTTGCAAAGGCTGGTGGAACTCAAAAGCTGCAAGCTGGAGTCCACACCGAAACACAGATCTCAGCAATTTTTAAACATCTCTACCCCCGGCCGTAAATCCCTTCTTGTTTCCTCATTGGTCCAAGTACTCCAAGTTATACTCTACACGACCGCCTATTTCATATTAACCCCCTCCTACAGACCCCTACGTACTACATACTACATACATCACATGTTCATGGTAAATAGGTGATTAGCTATGCGGGGTGTGGTTTTTGTAATGGTAATGAAGGCTGGGAGGGCAAGAGTTCACTCATTCCTACAAGATCTCTTCTAAGTATCACTTTGGACAGGTCAAGCCACCTTAAACTGGCTCTGTCTTACCTTATCTTACTCCAGAGAGATTTCCCCCCTCCCTATTTCCTGTGCCCCTGGGAGCTGCTTGGAGGCTCTTTGGTGACCATGGCGATGTCTCCTGATCTCTCCCTAGTTTGAGGTAGAGCGTTTGGCAGCTAGGTACTTAGTATTGCAGCTGCACTCTTAGCATGCTCAAGTTATTATTTCTTTGTCAATAATAACATATTTTAACCATCTCTCACACTCTTAAAAGCAAACCCTGGAGAAAGGGAATGAGGACATCCCAAGCCAGGCTCATTTCACTGGCATTGCATTTATCTGAGCTGAACTTTGGTGGTTTGTTAACCTGTTTGGCGTTTGCCATGTTATGTGACTCCCGTTTGTAGGGAAACGTAGATATGGGTTTTTAAAAAGCCAGCCCTTCCTTCTGAGAAAAAGAAATAGAAAATGCTCCAATAAGCATTTATTGGGCATTCCAAATGCTTGATGGAAGTCAATCCCATATTTTACCACACACACACAAACACACAAATAAACATAGGACGTATCTGTTCAATGCCATTACCATCCTATACCAGCTCAGAAAAGTAGTGCCTTCCATGGGGATGAGTGTTGTTCAGTGGTAAAATCCATCACTTTGTAATTCTTGGAATTTCTTTTCTTTTCCATGTCAGACACAGAACCTGGAAGCCGTTTGTAGGTCCTCGCGTACAGACAAAATTCTCTCTTGGACAAAGAGGGCTGAATGGCCTGCTGTGGTCGTTCCTCAGCTACAGGAACAGCCCAATGAATGAAAAGGCATTTGGAGAGCCACAAGATTCCTCAGACCCCTCTGGAGTTGCGTTACAGCACAGAGAAAGAATGGAGACACAACCCTTAGCAAGTGAGGTAAGTGGAGAAGGCCCTTCTGCTGTTCAGCCTGGGAGCTGTGGGGAGATCTTGGCAAGAACTGGGCAGAAGATCCTGGAGGAGGAAACCATCCGTTCAGACGTTCAGCCCCAGAACTTTAGAAGCGTCCAATACCAGGAGGGTGACGGCCCCGGGGGCTTTGCAGCTGTCTCCCCTACTTTTGTAGTCAGTGGTTGAGACCAGAAAAGCACTCAAAAACGTAGATGCTGGACCTGGTTGTTCTGGAGCACCTCCTGGCCCTTCTGGCCCTGCAGATGCAGAGCTGGGTGCGGGAATGTGGAGCAGAGACCAGCTCCCAGGCCATGGCCCTGGCGGAAGGCTTCCTCCTGAGCCAGGCAGAGGAGCAGAAGGAGCAGGTCGAGTTGCAGGTGGGAGACCTTCATTTTGGGAGCCCAGAAGGGGTCTGAATGGTATAAACAATGCATTTGAATTCTTAACCCAGTCCGGAGAAGAGTTCTCTGGCATTCGTAATATGTGGAGACGTGTCATTAATTCTTGTAGGACATTGTTCCATTATCCATTCTAGAAGATAGATTTGGGACAGCCATTCCTTTCTCACTCCCCAGCCTCCCTGATGGACACTGGGGGCTTTGAAGTTGTGTTCAGAGAACAAGAATCCACCTCATGTTGTGTGACGTCTGTTAATTCTTCTTTTCTCCTGCCTCCTATTTCAAGTCCTTCGCTGTGGACATCAGAGATCCTGAGGGAAGGAGGAATCCATCCAGTCCCCCTCAAAAGCTGTCTTTCAGGAGGATCTCTCAGGAAGATCCAAGTCAGGACACCTCAGGAGGTAATCGAAGGCCCTCCCATTCCCCAGAGAGATCCCAGCTGTCTCATCTTCTCTATGTCTTCTCTTCTCTAGAATGCCTCCTCCTATTTTGTTAATTCTGCACTTTAAAATTCTCTCTCCCTCATAGGGAAGACTCGAACGAAGTTGTCTGCTCTTTCTGGTGGAGCTGAAACAGGGGCTGAACCTCCAGCTGAAGTAAGAGCAGGAAATTTATCTATTAGATTTCTGTTCTCCCTTTCCTTCAGGCAGTCAAGCTGGTGTACGTAGGAATCTCTCCTTCCATTTTTCCCCCTTTTCTGGGCCTGGGTGTTTTCTTGTCCTTCAGCAATATGGGATGGGGAATGGAAGATTCAGGTTGCTCTCAGTCAGCTCAGCCTGCCCTGAAGTCTTTGGTTGGGATAAAAATTGGTTTGTACTTTCTCCCGGAGATTGTTATTAGGATATCTTTTTTTTAAAAGACCAATATGTAACTCTGCTTTTGCTACTTACTCTTCCTACTATTAGTCTATAATAATTTATGGAAAACTTTCTCAAGAGATAGGAATAATATTCTTAGGACCCGCTAAACAGAGACCCATTCGTTTTTTCATTCTTTGAGTTGGAATTGTGCAAGGCTGCTCAAAATAACTAAATACTCAGACTGGCACATTGCCATTTTTAAAAAGCCTTGTTTCCAACCAGTGATAAGAAATATCAGCACATCAAAGACATAAGACAAGCTATTAAAATCCAATGAAAGTGGCCAGAGAGAAAAGTATGTAAGTGAAATTGTTCTGAAAGAGCATATAATCAAGGCCCTTTTGACTTCCAAAGTAATTTCTAATCCTCTAATTTGTGCCTGGATTTGGAGGCCAAGGAATCCAGCTTGGCAAAGGCTGAGAAATGTCCTTCCCAGAAAATTGTCTCTGCTTTCTTGTCTCCCATTCAGCCAAAGGCTCAGACTACTAGCACCTTTCTTGCAGTCTGAGGAGAGGAACCCAGCTTGTGTGCCTCTGGATATTGATGGCCCCCACCCAAATCCCTGGCTGTGCTCTCCCAGCACTTTCATGGAGTTGTCGAGCATGGGCACGATTGGTCCTTCTGGGGACACTGTAAGCCCTTTGCTGAAATGCTAGGAAGAATCCCCGTCCCCCATTTTCTTCTGCAAACACAGGAAGCATTGGAGACACTGATAGGTGGGGTTTCTGAAGCCCATCTTCCAGTTCCTTCGCTCAAGAAGGTGAGAATCTTTTAAAGATGGGTGAATGGATCAACTGATGGATCGATCCAGAAGTAAATTGGGGTTGCAATCACTGAGTGGCGCTGAAAGTCCTGTAGAAGCAATCGAGTTGAACAGCCCTGCCTCAAATATTTCTTTATTCAAATGTTTTGGCTCTTTCCATTTTCTCACCTAAACCTTGGAATTCCACCAAGCCCAGCCATTCAACTTGGTGCAAATCTTTGCTTTCGGAATTTGTGAAGAACAGGACAGATCTTGCAAATCCCCCGGGCCTCTTCTGTTGTTTTTTTTTTCTTTCTTCAGGAGGGTTTTGTGTCCGAGGAGGTGGCTGTGTATTTCTCCGAGGAGGAGTGGTCTCAGCTGGATCCTCCCCAAAAAGCGCTGCATTGGGAAGTCATGCTGGAAAATTATCGCAACGTGGTCTCTCTGGGTAAGGGTTTGCTTCTCTCCCATCAGAGAGTTTGGGAAGACATTTTGTAGTTAGATGCCATCAGCTATATCTTATTAAGAAAATCTCCAACCAGATGTCATCACTTGGGAGGGAGAAGGAAAAGATCTGGCCTTCTCCTGCTCCAAGAAAGGAAGGAGGTCAATGACTCTCTGCTTAGATGCATTTCTGATCTGGGGAATTTTTCCATTTCTTTTTAAAGATATCAGTAAAAAATTATTTCCTTTGCTTCAGGAGATGCTCAACTCCATCACGCTGATCATAGCTTTTTGGGCCCAGATGCTTCCCTGTCCTCTGAACGAGTCTCATTTATTCAGGCTGTTGGGTTAATGACTTGTCTTCCTTTTGATCTCTATCCTGAGCCTTGGGGTTAAGGGCAAAATGGTGCTGTTTTTCCATTGCAAACGTGCTGTTTAGGGTTAAGAGAAGAGCTCTAGAATTTTTTTCTCTGCAACCATGTGATTTTGTCCTTTCAAAAATGAATAGCAAATGGAAGGTAGTTTGGGTAGGAAGGAAAGGACGAATTTCAAAATTGATTTAGTTCTCACTGGTCGTTCCTGTTATTGACCCCCCTGCAATAAATGTTAGGTTTTCTCCTAATGCCTCCTTGGATGTTTCCCCTGATTCTTCCTGAACTCAACACTGTCTCTGGGAAAGGTTGACTATATAGGGATAACTGTAAATAAAGTGGATACTTTAGATATTTTCAAAGCTTTTGTGGCTCATGAAGATAGAAATTATCAGTTCTATACCATGCCATTGTAACCATGCAAACATGCAAATCCTACAGTTTGATCTTTTCCCACAACCTTGCTATAATTTTCATTTCTCGTTTCCTTTGCAGGTGGTCATCGCTGTGAGAATAAAGATCCCAGTGAAAAATTCCAAATGATCAGGAATGGAGGCGGAATGGACAAGGAACTGGAGATGCAACTAGAAAGGCATGAGGGAAACCAGTCAAATAGTTGGAATCAGGAAATCTCATCTTCCATGGATGCTGAGACACAAGGCTTTCTTGCCCAACAAGGAAAAATAAAGGAAAGGTATATGGGAAAAAGTATAAGACTATTAAAAGGCAAATTAGTGGGAAATGAACACTCTCCAACTCAAACCAAAGGAGAAGATTATATCTGCAGAGGCAATGGAAAAAAACCCAATTGGACTTTCACCGTTTCCTGTGAAAATGGGTTCCTTATGTCTCATAACACGATCCACACAGAGGAGAAGCCATATGAGTGCATGGAGTGTGGAAAGAGCTTTCGTACTAAGATACAACTTACTTCCCATAACAGGGTCCACACAGGGGAAAAACCATATAAGTGCATGGAGTGTGGAAAGGTCTTTGCTCAGAAGTCTAATCTGAATTCCCATAAAAGGATCCACACAGGGGAGAAACCATATAAATGCATGGAGTGTGGAAAGAACTTTACTACTAGCAGTTATCTTACTTACCATAATAGGATGCACACAGGGGAGAAGCCATATAAATGCATGGAGTGTGGAAAGAGCTTCCCTCAAAATATATCCCTTGTCAGACATAAAAATATGCACACAGGAGAGAAACCATATAAATGCCTGGAGTGTGGAAAGAGCTTTACTTATATCAGTCAACTTACTTCCCATAAATGGATCCACACAGGGGAGAAGCCATATAAATGCACTGAGTGTGGAAAGAGCTTTACTCGGAAGGGTCATCTGAAATCACATAACAGGATCCACACAGGAGAGAAACCATATAAATGTATGGAGTGTGGAAAGAACTTTACTCATAGCAATCAACTTACCTCCCATAAATGGATCCACACAGGGGAGAAGCCATATAAATGCCTGGAGTGTGGAAAGAGTTTTACTTCTAGGGGTGATCTTACTTCCCATAAAAGGGTCCACACAGGGGAGAAACCATATAAATGCACTGAGTGTGGAAAGAGCTTTACTCAGAAGGTTTATCTGAATTCCCATAACAGGATCCACACAGGAGAGAAACCATATAAATGCAGGGAGTGTGGAAAGAAGTTTAGTAATAGCAGTCAACTTACCTCCCATAAATGGATCCACACAGGGGAGAAGCCATATAAATGCATGAAGTGTGGAAAGAATTTTACTACTAGCAGTTATCTTACTTACCATAATAGGATGCACACAGGGGAGAAGCCATATAAATGCACTGAGTGTGGAAAGAGCTTTATTCAGAAGAGTCAACTGAATTCCCATAAAGCGATCCACGCAGTGGAGAAACCATATGAGTGCATGGAGTGTGGAAAGACTTTTACCCAAAAGAGTAAACTTACTTCCCATAAAAGAATCCACACAGGGGAGAAGCCATATAAATGCTTGGAGTGTGCAACGAGCTTTCGTGCTAGGAGCATACTTACTTCCCATAAAAGAATCCACACAGGGGAGAAACCGTATAAATGCATGGAGTGTGGAAAGAGCTTTACTCAGAAGGGTCATCTGATTTCCCATAAATGGATCCACACAGGGGAGAAACCATATAAATGCATGGAATGTGGAAAGACTTTTACTCAAAAGAGTGTACTTACTTCCCATAAAAGAATCCACACAGGGGAGAAACCATATAAATGCATGGAGTGTGGAAAGAGCTTTACTCAGAAGAGTCAACTTACCTCCCATAAATGGATCCACACAGGGGAGAAACCATATACATGCATGGAGTGTGGAAAGGGCTTCACTCATCGTTATTCCCTTACTTACCATAAACGGATCCACACAGGGGAGAAACCATATAAATGCATGAAGTGTGGAAAGAACTTTACTACTAGCAGATATCTTACTTACCATAATAGGATGCACACAGGGGAGAAACCATATAAGTGCTTGGAGTGTGGAAAGAGCTTTACTCAGAAGAGTCAACTGAATTCCCATAAAGCGATCCACGCAGTGGAGAAACCATATGAATGCATGGAGTGTGGAAAGACTTTTACCCAAAAGAATAAACTTACTTCCCATAAAAGAATCCACACAGGGGAGAAACCATATAAATGCATGGAGTGTGGAAAGAGCTTTACTCAGAAGGGTCATCTGAATTCCCATAAATGGATCCACACAGGGGAGAAACCATATAAATGCATGGAATGTGGAAAGACTTTTACTCAAAACAGTGTACTTACTTCCCATAAAAGAATCCACACAGGGGAGAAACCATATAAATGCATGGAGTGTGGAAAGAGCTTTCGTACTAGTAGGCGTCTTAATTTTCATAACGGGATCCACACAGGGGACAAACCATATAAATGCATGGACTGTGGAAAGACGTTTTCTCAAAACGATAAACTTACTTCCCATAAAAGAATCCACACAGGGGAGGAACCATATAAATGCACAGTGTGGAAAGAGTTTTACTCAGAAGGCTCATCTGAATTCCCATAAAGGGATCCACATAGGGGAGAAATCATATAAATGTGTGGAGCGTGGAAAGAGCTTCAGGAGGAGGAATGACCTAATTTCCCATACACAGAACTGTTTGGGTGAGAATCGATGTAAATTCTAGATTTTGTTTAAATCTATGCATTTTCTATTTGCATACACTGAACTGGGAAAAGATATTTTCTTTTAGCCTGACCCTCAGAACTGGCAGCCCAACGGAAATTAATATACCAATAAAAATAAAAGGGCCGTTTTAATTTTGGACTGGATTTTTGAATATACTGCTATTTTAAGTGGCCAATGCTATGTTCACCAATAAGAGAAATTTATTTTTTATTATGCTTACATTTATCCCAGCGTTAGAAAGAAACCTTACCAGGTTCCTCTCCCAGCTGGGAATAAACACGGCGGCGGTTGCTTGAAGGAGAGAGAAGAGTTGATTTTCCAGAGCCAGATACACAAGAGGATCATCTGTGGGGCAGCCATGCTCAGGTTTCCCCAGGAGTTCCTTTATAGGGCAGATCCTCTTGTTCCTGGAAAGGTGCGAAGGAAAGCCGGCCCTCGAGGAATTCTTGGAGAAGGTGATTCCCGGACTCCAAGAGAGGTGAAATTGGTTGGATCTTCAGAAGGGAGAGGTCTGAGGCCAGGCGCCCTCCTGCACTGGGGTTTCCTGTGGTTCCCTTACCTGGCATGGTCTAATTGGGATCTAGATCCCTTCAGAGAGGAAATCTTCATATGATCTGATTAAGGCTTCAAGGAATGTTGGCCCTTCCAGCCAGGTCTTTAGTTATGTAATTTTGGGCTGGGGTGGAGTACTCCCGATTCTTCCTGCTACATTTTTAATCCTTTTAGTTAAGAGCATTCTTACTATAATTTGATCCTATGCCTTGATTGCTGTTCAGATAAAGAAAGGAAGGGTGAGACAAATGGGAAGCTTTGACTTCCTGCTGATATGATGGGGGTGGGGGAGACTTTGATTTCCTTCTCACAATCCTTCCTTTTTCTTTTTGTGCAAAAACAGAATATTTTATGCAGAATCAGGGAATCTTGTAGCTGTACATCATCCTGTGACTCAGATTCGTATTTTTGGCCATTCTGCATCAAGATTAGGGATCCCTGCCTTGGGGAAAGGGTGTTGATCTTGCTTTGAGAACAGAAGAGCATTCCCTACAACACCCCAAGCAGGAGGGTAAGCCCTGAGCAAAACAGCAAACAAATATTCCTATTACCACCAAGCCCATCATCCCCAGAAATGTTGTTTTCAGCCAGACAAAGTATGGTAACCAGGAGGTAAGCCGTGAGAAATCAGAGAAGCCCTGACTGTAGCCAATGTTCTGAACCAAAGTTTTGAAATCCTCTATGCTTCCCTCTATCAATTTGAAATTATCAACCGAATTAAAAGAGCAAATGTCTCCCGGAGGGAGAAGGAAAATGGCTCAGGCAGTTGAATACTGTGCAGTCCACCCCTGGGGAGTCCTTAGGGCTCTCTGAGCTTAGTTGTTTTCTTCAAACGTTTCTTGCTTGCACTGAAGAGGTTACCTAGCCAGGTAACGAAACGTTTGGAAGAAGACAACGAAGCTCCGAGGACCCCAAGTTCTCCACATTTGAACCCTGAGCCGCACATATTCTCTTCTATTCGTCAGTCCACCCCTGCGAGCTCTCTCTTGCAATCAGTGTGCCCAGCCCTCCGCAGGATGCCCTGAGTTTCACTTGAGGGGCTTTACCTCCCCATCGTATGTATTGTAGACAACAATAAAAGCACATTTAGAGTTTCGGTTGATTATTAGAGAGTGCTGAGTTCGCATCCACTCTCACAAAGTCAAAATCATCACCAATTTTAGAGTCATCAGTGGCTTTTGTGTAGACAGGGAATCTCCCTTGCCAGTCATGAGGCACAGACGTGGAGACCCAATGACTGGTGTGGGTCTTCCGGGCTGTGTGGCCCTGTTCTGGAAGTTTTGTTTCCTAACGTTTCGCCAGCACCTGTGACTGGCATCTTCAGAGTGCAGGAGCACAGACAGGAACAGTTCTCTCTGTGCCCAGCTCCTGTCTGTGCTCCTGCACTCTGAAGATGCCGGTCACAGGTGCTGGCGAAACGTTAGGAAACAAAACTTCCAGAACACAGCCACACAGCCCGGAAGACCCACACCAGTCATCGTATGCCGGCCGTGAAAGCCTTCGACAATACAGTGGAGACCCAATATTCATACTGCTGTTCAGTGATTGCAATCTGGCGGTTGAAATGTCCGTGTATGCAGCGGTCAGCGGGAGGAAGAGGCAGGCGTTTTCAGCCCGTGCAGAGACCTTTGCTTGAAACAGATCCACGCCCAACTCAAGCGCTTGAGAGACTCCTCCTGAGGTGACCGCAATCCTCCTGGTGAGTTCCTATTGCAGTCCACTGAACAAAAGGACAATCCTTCACCACTCTTGTCAGGGAGTCTCTTATTTGGAGATGTGAAGCATTTTTTCCTGCAGGGCAGAATACTTTGCCTGCTTTCAAACGCCCGGTGCCTCCCTTCACCCACACTTTTGCTCCTGTGGCCTCAAACTGTCTTTCCCCCTTTCCTTTCCTCTGGGCAGGGGGTTCCCTTTGTCACAGGAGGGGAGGGGATTTTGTGCAGGATCAGTTGCGTCGCTCTCTCTCCTGCTGTGAGGCTCCCTTCAAGTCTCTCTGGGCCTAGCTGAAGAAGCATTCCTTGGTGCCCAGGGTCTACTGCATCCTCCCCCTGTACATCTATGGCCAGTAGCGCCAAGTCTGTTGTTCTTTATTGACATTGATGTCGCTGGGCACTCTTGGTCTGCTCCTGCACCTTCCTCATTGCAACCACCAGCAGTAAAGCATCAGGGTCTGACGTCCACATATGGAGCGTGCGCACCTTCTCTCCTGGGGGAGGTTTTGATATTGGGCATAGACTAGGTGGGGGTCAACAAAGCGTTGATGGAGCTTCAGGATGGCTTGGTCCAATAGTGGTCTCCTCCCCTTCAACCATTTGTGGCCAGAGAGGAGGTGGACTGGCTGCCTTGGGAGGCCTTCCCTGTGAAAGCCCAGCGCCAATATCCCAAGAGATCTCCAAAGATTGGCTTTGCCTCACAGTGCAGAGAGTAGCCGAGTCCCAGATCCACTTGATCACCTTCATGGGGATCCTTGAGCCTTGTTAGTATTATTTTCCTGATCATGCAGTGACTGACTCTTACTGCCAAAGGGAAGACAAATCTTGAGAGGTTAACACAATTTAAGAAATGCATTCCTGGCAAATAGAACGGGTAGAAATGGAAGCAGTAATAGACTTCATTTATTTGGGCTCCAAGATCACCGTAGACGGAGAATGCAGCCATGAAATTAAAAGACGCTTGCCCCTTGGGAGGAAAGCTATGGGAAACCTAGATAGCATATTAAAAAGCAGAGACGTCACCTTGCCGACAAAGATCTGCATAGTCAAAGCTATGGTTTTTCCAGTAGTAATGTATGGCTGTGAGAGCTGGACCATAAAGTAGGCTGAGCACCGAAGAATTGATGCCTTTGAACTGTGGTGCTGGAGAAGACTCTTAAGAGTCCCCTGGACTGCTAGGAGGTCAAACCAGTCAATCTTAAAGGAAATCAATCCTGACTGCTCATTGGAAGGACTGATAATGAAGCTCAAGCTCAGATACTTTGGTCACCTAATGCGAAGAGAGGACTCTTTGGAGAAGACCCTGATGCTGGGAAAGATTGAAGGCAAAAGGAGAAGAGGACGGTAGAGGATGAGATGGTTAGATAGCATCACTGAAGCAATGAGCATGAAACTGAGCAAACTCAGGGAGGCAGTGAAGGACAGGAAGGCCTGGCGCAATATGGTTCATGGAGTCACGAAGAGTCGGACACAACTACTGAACAATAACAGGAAGAAATGCATTCCCAGATAGCAGGCCCTCCTGCGGTGAAAGGGTGTAGGTGAATGCAAGCAGCCCTGAGGCAAAACTTCGAGTGCTCATCAAATTTCTATTTAGATGAAAACATCATTATATAGGCCAACTGCTAACAAGTAATATTTTCTGGTTCCTAACAATTTTCTCCCCTTCATGGATCACTGCCTTGTCGTGGCGAAGGGGCTTGCGTAACTCAGTGAAGCCATGAGCTATACCGTGCAGGGCCACCCAAGACGGACAGGTCATGACAGAGAGTTCTGACAAAATGTGGTCCACTGGAGAAGGAAATGGCAACCCACTCCAGTATCCTTGCCAAGAAAACCCCATGGACAATGTTAAAAGGCTAAAAGATATGACGCCGGAAGATGAGCCCCTCAGGTCGGAAGGTGTCCAATATGCTACTGGGGAAGAGCGGAGGGCAATTCCAAGTAGCTCCAGAAAGTGAAGCGGCTGGGCCAAAGCCGAAAGGACGTTCAGCTGTGGATGTATCTGGAAGCGAAAAGAAGGTCCGATGCTGCAAAGAACAATATTGTATAGGTACCTGGAATGTAAGATCTATGAACCAAGGCAAGCTGGATGTGGTCAAGCATGAGATGACAAGACTGAACATCGACATCTTGGGAATCAGCGAACTGAAATGGACGGGAATGGGTGAATTTAATTCGGGTGACCATTATATCTACTACTGTGGGCAAGAAACCCTTAGAAGAAATGGAGTTGCAATCATAGTCAATAAGAGAGTGGGAAAGGCAGTAATGGGGTACAACCTCAAAAACGACAGAATGATCTCAGTGCGTATCCAAGGCAAACCATTCAATATCACAGTCATCCAAGTCTATGCCCCAACCACTGATGCTGAAGAAGCTGAGGTTGACCGCTTCTATGAAGACCTACAACATCTTCTAGAACTAGCACCAAAAAAGATGTCCTTTTCATCATAGGGGATTGGAATGCTAAAGTAGGAAGTCAAGGAGTAATCGGAATAACAGGCAAGTTTGGCCTTGGAGTACAAAATGAAGCAGGGCAAAGGCTAATAGAGTTCTGTCAAGAGAACAAGCTAGTCATAGCAAACACTCTTTTCCAACAACACAAGAGACGACTCTACACATGGACATCACCAGATGGTCAATACCGAAACCAGATTGATTATATACTTTGCAGCCAAAGATGGAGAAGCTCTATACAGACAGCAAAAACAAGACCAGGAGCTGACTGTGGCTCAGATCATGAGCTTCTTACTGCAAAATTTAGGCTTAAATTGAAAGAATGTAGGGAAAACCACTAGACCACTCAGGTATGACTTAGATCATATTCCTTGTGAGTACACAGTGAAGGTGATGAATAGATTTAGAGGATTAGATTTGGTAGACAGAGTGCCTGAAGAACTATGGACGGAGGTCCGTAACATTGTACAGGAGGCAGCAACTAAAACCATCCCAAAGAAAAAGAAATGCAAGAAAGCAAAATGGCTGTCTGATGAGGCTTTACAAATAGCTGTGGAAAGAAGGAATGCGAAAAGCAAGGGTGAAAGGGAAAGATATAAGCAACTGAATGCAGATTTCCAGAGAATAGCAAGGAGAGATAAGAAAGCTTTCTTAAATGAACAATGCAAAGAAATTGAGGAAAACAATAGAATGGGGAAGACTAGAGATCTCTTCAAGAAAATTGGAGATATGAAAGGAACGTTTAGTGCAAAGATGGGCATGATAAAGGACAAAAAAGGCAGGGACCTAACAGAAGCAGAAGAGATTAAGAAGAGGTGGCAAGAATACACAGAAGAACTATACAAGAAAGATCTTAATGTCCCTGATGTCCACGCTTGTGTGATCGCTGACCTTGAGCCAGACATCCTAGAGAGTGAAGTCAATTGGTCCTTAGGAAGCATTGCTAACAACAAAGCTAGTGGAGATGACAGTATTCCAGCTGAGTTATTTAAAATACTAAAAGACGATGGTGTTAAAGTGCTGCACTCAATATGCCAGCAAGTTTGGAAAACGCAACAGTGGCCACGGGATTGGAAAAGGTCAGTTTACGTTCCAATTCCAAAGAAGGGCAATGCCAAAGAATGCTCAAACTATCGCACAATTGCACTCATTTCACATGCTAGCAAGGTTATGCTCAAAATCCTACAAGCTAGGCTTCAGCAATACATGAACCGAGAACTACCGGATGTACAAGCTGGGTTTCAAGAGGCAGAGGAACTAGAGATCAAATCGCCAACATTCGCTGGATCATGGAGAAAGCACGAGAGTTCCAGAAAAATATCTACTTCTGCTTCATTGACTATGCAAAAGCCTTTGATTGTGTGGATCACAACAAACTGTGGCAAATTCTTAAAGAGATGGGAATACCAGACCACCTTACCTGTCTCCTGAGAAATCTGTATGCAGGCCAAGAAGCAACAGTTAGAACCAGTCACGGAACAACCGATTGGTTCAAAATAGGGAAAGGTGTACGACAAGGCTGTATACTGTCACCCTGCTTATTTAACCTATATGCAGAGTACATCATGAGAAATGCCAGGCTGGAAGAATCACAAGCCGGAATTAAGATTGCAGGGAGAATCATCAACAACCTCAGATATGCAGACGATACCACCCTAATGGCAGAAAGTGAAGAAGAACTAAAGAGCCTCTTGATGAGGGTGAAAGAGGAGAGTGCGAAAGCTGGTTTGAAACTCAACATTAAAAAAACTAAGATCATGGCATCTGGACCCATCAATTCCTGGCAAATAGAAGGGGTAGAAATGGAAGCAGTAACAGACTTCATTTATTTGGGCTCCAAGATCACCGCAGATGGAGACTGCAGCCATGAAATTAAAAGACGCTTGCTCCTTGGGAGGAAAGCTATGGCAAGCCTAGATAGCATATTAAAAAGCAGAGACGTCACCTTGCCGACAAAGATCCGCATAGTCAAAGCTATGGTTTTTCCAGTAGTAATGTATGGCTGTGAGAGCTGGACCATAAAGAAGGCGGAGCGCCGAAGAATTGATGCCTTTGAACTGTGGTGCTGGAGAAGACTCTTGAGAGTCCCCTGGACTGCTAGGAGGTCAAACCAGTCAATCTTAAAGGAAATCAACCCTGATTGCTCATTGGAAGGATCGATAATGAAGCTCAAGCTCAGATACTTTGGTCACCTAATGCGAAGAGAGGACTCTTTGGAAAAGACCCTGATGCTGGGAAAGATTGAAGGCAAAAGGAGAAGAGGACGGCAGAGGATGAGATGGTTAGATAGCATCACTGAAGCAATGAGCATGAAACTGAGCAAACTCAGGGAGGCAGTGAAGGACCGGAAGGCCTGGCGCAGTATGGTTCATGGGGTCACGGAGAGTCGGACACGACTTAACGACTAAACAACAACAACAACAATTTTCTAGAATGAGAACATGAAAAGCTGGAGAGAAGGAATCTACATTGACATAGTAATGTATAGAGTGCCTTGATTGCTTCCAGAGCCAAAAGTTGTTAAAAAGATTTTGTTTTGTTTTCAGATAGACTATACCAGTCCATGGAGGCTCTATCAAAGATTGTCCTAAATGTTGTTTCCCTTTTTTTCATAATATCCATATTGAGGGAGAAACATGAAACCTAGTAAACCTCTCCTCATTGTAAGGTTTGCCCCGTTCGACAGAGAAACTCTCGTGACACGTGTGGTTCACAAAGAAGGTTTACTCATGCGTAACGTAGTAGTCACAAGTAAAGCCAGGACTGGCTTGGTACAATTGCATCACTTGTTATATTCCCCCCTTCCTGCGCTTTTTTCCCGCCCCGCGATCAGGTTGCAGCTGCGGATTATTGGCCCCCAATAATCCCCCTTGATTGTTCATGATGGCAGGATCGGTCAGGGTCTATTGTCCTTGATTGCCAGTCCCCCTCCGGCTGGGTTGGTTCCTCCCCTTACGTGCAAGGCCGCGGGTTCTGTGCTGCGTTGCGATCTTGTTTCGCTGCCTGCGGCCCCGTTCCTTGCTGACTCGCGCCGTTATCAGTTTATAGTTAAAAGCTTCCGCTGCGGTTTTCCGGTTTGGCTGGGCGCAGGTGGCCCGTTAATTAGCGGCGCTTTCAGTTCCTCTTTTCCCCGCTAGCTACCGCCGGTGGATTCCGCGTGGTCTGGCTGCGAGCTTCCCTGAAGCCCCGTGCTGACCGAACCTGACACTCATAACCCATTTAGTTGAAAAGTAAAACACAGGAAGACCCCCTTGAGGCCAAGGCTGGATTTTTGTTGCAAAGCAGAGAGTGAGATTGCTGATAAAGGTGGAAATGCAAAGCACTCTTGGGGGCAGCCCAGCAATTCAGGTCTTCTTGAGAGAAGTGACCACTTTTTCCTAACAGTAGCAATTGGAAGAAAATAAATTTGCAAAAGAAAACATTTGAAATGCAGATCTTTATCCTAAAAAAGAAACACTTAAATTGCCCATTTACTGCAATCACCTTTTTTACATTAGAGGGGAAGCAAGCTCCGCCCCCCACCCCCCAGCTTCTCCTGTGATAGACTGGAAGGAAAAGATTGCTTCGGGGCTTCTGTCTTCAGGGAAATAATGCTCCAAAGCCATAAGACGGGCAGGAGACTTTTCATAACATTCTCCTGAAAAACATTGGACTGGGGTTTCCCCCTGATGTTTCTCAAATAAAACATATGCCACGGAGCTGGAGTTATTTTGTAACAGCATGTATAAACTACAAAATACTGGAGCATGTTGCAAAGATGTTTGCCATTAGAATAGTATTTGAGCCTTCAGACCTTTAGCCCTACCCTCACTTCTGGCCAGATGTTCTCCTGCACCAGGAAGAAAAAAACGGGAAACAGAGGAACATGCACTCCTTCACTTCTTCCTGGGCCAATTCGTGGTAGCGTTTCCGGTGGGCCGTTCAAAGAGCTTATAGCTGCTTTTTGCAACTCTGCATTTAGATCAACTGCCTTCCCACCTTGAGATCAGCCCCTCAGACAGAGTTGCCAGTAAGCAGACGTCCATCTTCATCTTCCCCACTCCCAACACGCTAACTCCTCACAAACCGTCTTACGACATACAATGTGCTTGTTTTGCTTCTATCCATGGTGCATCGTCTGATGCCCTTCAAAAGACCACCTCGCCCCTTCGCGCTCCCTCTTCTGCAACCTCGCTGTGAGAGATGGACAAAATATGTTATTATTGACAAAGAAATAGTAGCTTGAGCATGCTAAGAGTGCAGCTGTGTGAGAGAGAAGGAAGTAGTGTTAAGTGTTATGGTTATCAAATAGTGGCAGATGGAGAGGAAGTTGTCTCCTTGTGTGGGACAATGTAAATAAAAACTAATTTAACCTGGGGCAGTCTTTATCAGTATAATGCAATTAGCTGAAACCTTGAGCAAATTACCATAGACTTGCAATGGATGAGGTGGGAGGGACCAAGAAATCATAGAGCGGCCGGAGAGACTGTACACCCTGAGTACCTTAGCCAATGGGGAAAAGGGGAGGGACTTGCGATCGGGAATGTATATAATTAGGCCGGAGTGTGTATGTGGGTGTGGGTTCTTATTTGCAATGAAGCCCACCAGCCTTTGCAAACGCTTCCAATAAAACTTTACTTCTGACTGACCCAGAGAGATTTGTGGTGCTTGTTTCGCACATCGCCCAGCCCTTCCGCCTTCACGGAGACCCACTCCCAGCAGTTCAAAGCAGTCCACACAGACTTCCGTCTTCCTCTACTCAAGGTTGCCACTTCCTGACCACTGGAGCTCTCCTGGGCCTTTCCACGGAGAGCAGATTTCCTCTCCTCTGACCCAGAGCTCTATGAAAAGGCCCCAGAATCTCAGATCTGTTGGAGGGGGGGAACACAGTTAGGTCTCCTACCCCCACACCACCCCAGTGGCTCAAGTATGTATGGCTTTGCTTCACCCGGTAATGTTGTGACTTGGCTTTCCAAACCATACACGAGGAAACATGCCTCAAGAAGAGAAATGAAAAGGAGAAAAGTCTGTTCCAAAAGAGAAATACATAGAAATCAAATACAAGAGGAGGTCTCTACGAAAGGACTTAAAAAAAAATTAAATACAGTATGTGGCATGTCGGAATGCACACCACCAAGTATAGAATTCCAGTCATCATTCAGATTTTATTGATCATTGCTATACTTGGTGGTGCTTTTTCCTCCCCCCGCCCACAGCTTGGTTCAGTAGGAATTTGTGGAGGAACCAGGGGCAGAGAGGAGACATAAATCAGAAGGCCAGAGTTAAGGAAAAGAGCAGCCTTACGTTTTCAACTAGAGTATTAGCTATGCCAGAAGATTTTATATATTACCTACACATATATTTCATATTTAGTATTTACACATACATACACACACATATATCTGTATTGAAACATTAAGGGTCTTAGAATGCAAACAGGATTTCTGAATCCTGTTTCCTTCCTGAACTTTGTCAGCCTGGAGGCCTTTGTCACTAACCTTGAGAGATCCAAAGCTGTCCCCATAGAGACAAGAGAGGTTCTCAGGAGGTTCAAGCCACGCTTTGGCTCAAAACCAAAACTACTTTTACTACCAGTGTCGAAGCGGGCAGAGTCTGGGACGGCACCCTGCGGACAAATGGTCCGGTGCCGGCCGGGTGAAGTTCCCACGCTCGGTCCGTTGACCCGGTTAGTCTCGGGCTCCTGGGTGGCTTGCCAAATTGTTAGAAAGAAAGCTTACGAGATTCACCTCTGAGCCGGGAATAAACACACAGGTGGTTGCTTGAAGGAGAGGGAAGACTTCCACCATCAGGACCTCTGGAAGAAGGAGAACCACTGCAAAGCAGGGCATTCCCTCGGACACGTTGCAGAAGAAGGCCACGGTCAGGGGTACCGAAAGCCACTGAGAGATCTTTGAGGACTGCACTCCCCCAATCCTGGTCTCTCCATAAGTCATCCATAAAGTGCAACCAAGGCAATTCCCATCCTGTATCCCAGCCGGAAACCGATTGCCAAGGAGCCAAATCGTCGGCTTCCTCTAAGGCTCTCTGCAGTTGCAGAGCATCAGCCCTTTCAGGCAAGCCAGGTCAGGAATTGGACACCACAGAGCCTGTTGGAGCACTACAATGTACCCCTTGTGGGGTTCAAGAACAGAATCTTGAAAGCCTGTCAGAGTTTCCCACTGATGTCTTTTATGGGATTCAGAATCAAGACAGGATTATTTTTACTCTCTTAAGCAAGCAAAATGCTGAATTCCATTTCCTGTCTGCTGCTTTTCTACATCTGCCCCCTCTACCTGGGGATGCAACTTTCTCCAGAACCTCTCTTAAAATGGAGATGTTCTAAAGTTGTCAAAAGCAGCTGGACCGAGAAGGCTTCCTGCTCAGGGGGGACACCACAGCCCCCATCCTTCTGATCCCATGGAAATAACAGCCTTTCTCGCCTCTTTGCATGAGGTCTTCCATTGCACACAGCATCCACCAGGGGGCGCCGTCTGCAGAGGGGAACACCATGCACGTCAGCATTCGGCCACTGGAGGGCGACGGCCACTGCTGGCTGTCCAGAGGAGGGACATTCGTATGTCTTGCCTCTCTAGGAACTTGGGCTCTCTGTTTAACCCTTTGAGGTAAAAAGGCTGCCGGAAAGTCTTGCAGGGAAGAGATCCAAAGGAGGGCCTGGGTGAGCAGGGGCCTCTTCCCATGGAAAGGGAGGCAGAGGGTTCCGGGGCTGGAGAAGGGAGAGACGCAGGCCAAGTCCTCATGCGAGTTCAATCTTCTAGGTGCTGGGGGTGGCTGAGCCTGAATCCCATGTTCCCCTGCAACCCCTTTCCATGCACGTAACAGGCAGGGGGGAAGCAGAGCTCCAGACCAGCCGTGCTGCCCCCAGGAAAAAATCCAGGATCCCCTGGGAGGAGGAGGGGATCTGGGGGAGCCCTTCGCACCCCATTTCCTGGGCGAAGCCTCTGAGTGGGGTTACAGGGAGAGTTTGCATTGCAAATCTCCAGCAGGGAAGAAGAAAAGCCCTGCAAGGAAGGAGGGCTAGAGATTGTGCTGCATTCTCACCACGCGCTGATGAGGCTGAAATTGGGCTGGATCCCCTGCAGTTCGACAGGTCTTAGGAGGGTGAGTGAACCAGGAGATCCTCTTAAGCTTCGTTCCTTCACGCCCTGTGCTTTGTGTGGACTCTGCCCCTTTGGTTGGGGGATGTGTTTGGGCTTAGGGCATGTTGTCTGAACCTGCCTGCGTGTCCTGGTGTGACTTGGCTCTTAAAAGCAAACCCTGGAGAAAGGGAAGTAGAACATCCCAAGCCAGGCTCATTTCACTGGCATTGCATTTTACCTGAACTGAACTTTCATGGTTTGTTAACCTTTTTGGGGTTTGGCACACATGTTGTATGAATTCTGCTTGTAGCAAAATGTAGATACAGGATTTTAAAAAACCCTTCCTCCTGAGAAAAAGAAATAGAAAATGCTCCAAAATGCATTTATTGGGTATTCATCACTTGAGTGATGTAAACCCCCTATGTTGCAACACCCACAAATAAACATAGGACTTATCTGCTCAGTGCCACTGCCATCCTATACCAGCTCAGAAAAATAGTGCCTTCCATGGGGATGAGTGTTGTTCAATGGTGAAAGCCATCACTTTCTAATTCTTGGAATGTCTTTTCTTTTCCATCTCAGACACAGAACCTGGAAGCCTTTTGTAGGTCCTTGCGAACAGACAAAATTCTCTCTTGGGCAAAGAGGGCTGAATGGCCAGCTTTGGTTATTCCTGGGCTACAGGAACAGTCCTGTGAATGAAAAGGCATTTGGAGAGCCACAAGATTCCTCGGACCCCTTTGGAGTTGCCTTACAGGACAGAGAAAGAATGGAGACACAACCCTTAGCAAGTGAGGGAACTGGGGAAGGCCCTTTTGCTGTTCAGCCTGGGAGTTGTGGGGTGGTCTGCACAAGAACTAGGCAGAGGATCGTGGAGGAGGAAGTCAGCCATTCAGAAGTTCAGCCCCAGAGGTTCAGGAGCATCCAAGACCAGGAGGCTGAGGGTCCCCGAGGACTTTGCAGCCGTCTCCACTACTTTTGCTGTCAATGGTTGAGACCAGAAAAGCACACAAAAGCGCAGATGCTGGACCTGGTTGTTCTAGAGCAGTTCCTGACCCTTCTGCCCCTGCAGATGGCAAGCTGGGTGCGGGAGTGTGGAGCAGAGACCAGCTCCCAGGCAGTGGCCCTGGTGGAAGGCTTCCTCCTGAGCCAGGCAGAAGAGCAGAAGGAGCAGGTCGAGTTACAGGTGAGAGACGTTCATTTTAGGAGCCCAGAAGGGGTCTGAATGGAATAAACAATGAATTTCAATTCTTAACCCCTCCCAACTAGAGTTCTCTGGCATTCCTAATACGTGGAGATGTTTCACTATTTCTTGTAGGACATTGTTCCGTTATCCATTCTAGAAGAAAGATTTGGGAGAGCCGTTCCTTTATTACTTTCCAGCCTCCCTGATGGACACTTTGAAGTTGTGTTCAGAGAACAAGAATCCACTTCATGTTATGTGATGTCTGTTAATTCTTCTTTTCTCCTGCCTCCTATTTCAAGTCCTTCGCTGTGGACATCAGAGATCCTGAGGGAAGGAGGAATCCATCCAGTTCCCCTCAGGAGCTGTTTTTCAGGAGGATCTCTCAGGAAGATCCAAGTCAGGTCACCTTCAGAGGTAATCGAAGGCCCTCCCATTCCCCATAGATATCCCAGCTGTCTCCTCTATGTCTTCTCTTCTTTAGAATGCCTCCTCCTATTTTGTTAATTCTGCACTTTAAAATTCTCTCTCCCTCACAGGGAAGACTCGAACCAAGTTGTCTGCTCTTTCTGGTGGAGCTGAAACAGGGGCTGAACCTCCAGCTGAAGTAAGAGCAGGAAATTTATCTATTAGATTTCTATTCTCCCTTTCCTTCAGGCAGTCAAGCTGGTGTACATAGCACTCTCTCCTTCCATTTTTCCCCCTTTTGTGGGCCTGGGTGTTTTCTTTTCCTTGAGCAACATGGAATGTGGAATAGCAGATTCACATTACTCCCAGTCAACCTAGCTTCCCCTGATGTCTGTGGTTCAGATACAATGGTTTGTAATTTCTCCCCTGAGATTCTTCTTAGGAAATATTAAGACCAGTATATAACTCTCCTTCTGCTAGTTACTCTTCCTACTATATTTTTACAATAACTAATTTGTTAAAAAGTCCCTCAAGAGATAGGAATAATATTATTACAGCCATAGCAGTCACTAAACAGACACCCATTCTTTTCTTTTTTTTCAAGTCTTTGACTTGGAATGATGCAAGGCTGCTCAAAAATAACTAAATACGCAGATTGGCACATTGCCATTTTTAAAAAGCCTAGTTTCCAACCAGTGGTAAGGAATATAAGCACATCCGATTGAGACATAAGCCAGGTTATTAAAATCCAATGAAAGTGGCTAGAGAGAAAAGTCTCTAAGTAGAAATTGTACTGAAAAAGAATATAATCAAGGCTCCTTTGACTTGCAAAGTAATTTCTAATCCTCTGATTTGTGAATGGATTTGGAGGCCAAGGAATCCAGCTTGGCAAAGGCTGAGAAATGTCCTTCCCAAAAAATTGCCTCCGCTATCTTGTCTCCCATTCAGCCAATGGCTCGGACTACTAGCACCTTTCTTGCAATCCTTGAGGAGAAGAACCCAGCTTGTGTGCCTCTGGATATTGATGGCCCCCCACCCAAATCCGTGGCTGTGCTCTCCCAGCACTTTCATGAAGTTGTTGAGCATGGGCATGATCGGTCCTTCTGGGGACACCGTAAGCCCTTTGCTGAAATGCTATAAAGAATCCCCCCCCCATTCCGTTCTGCAAATACAGGAAGGATTGGAGACACTGATAGGTGGGGTTGCTGTAGCCCATCTGCCAGTTCCTTCTCTCAAGAAGGTGAGAGTCCTTTCAAGATGGGTGAATGGATCAACTGATGGATCAGTCCAGAAGGAAATTGGGGCTGCTTTCACTGAATGGCACTGAATGTCCTACAGAAGCAATCAAGTTGATCAAGCCTGCCAGAAATACTTCTTCAGTCAAAAGCTTTTGGCTCTTTCGATTTTCTCACCTAAACCTTGGAATCCCACCAAGCATAGCCATTTAACTTAGTGCATATCTTTTCGTTGCTCTGGGAATTTGTGAAGAATAGGACAGATCTTGAAAATCCTCCTGGCCTGTTTTGTTCTTTTTTTTTTTCCTTGTTCAGGAGGGTCTTGTGTCCTTCGAGGAGGTGGCTGTGTATTTCTCTGAGGAGGAGTGGTCTCAGCTGGATCCTCACCAAAAAGCACTACATTGGGAAGTCATGGTGGAAAATTGTAGGAATGTGGCCTCTCTGGGTAAGGGTTTGCTTCTCTCCCATCAGAGAGTTTGGGAAGATATTTGTAGCTAGATCCCATCACCTATCAATTATTCAAAAAGTCTCCAACCATCTCTTTGGGGGGAGAAGTAAAAGATCTGACCTTCTCCTGCTCCGAGGAAGGAAAGTGGTCATTGGCTCTCTGCTTAGATGCATTTCTCATCTGGTGAATTTTTCCATTTCTGTTTAAAAGTATCAGTGAGAAACTCACTCCTTGGCTTGAGGAGACGCTCAACTCCATCACACTTATTTGAGCCCAGATGCTTCCCTGTCCTCTGAAGGGTTCTCATTTATTCAGGCTGTTGGGTTAATGACTTGTCTTCCTTTTGATTTCTATCCTGAGCCTTGGGGTTAAGGGCAAAATGATGCTGTTTTTCCATTGCAAACGTGCTATTTAGGGTTAAGAGAAGAGCTCTAGAATTTTTTTCTCTGCAACCATGTGATTTTGTCATTTCAAAAATGAATAGCAAATGGAAGGTAGTTTGGGTAGGAAGAAAAGGACGAATTTCAAAATTGATTTAGTTCTCACTGGTCGTTCCTGTTATTGACCCCCCTCCAATAAATGTTAGGTTTTCTCCTAATGCCTCCTTGGATGTTTCCCCGGATTCTTCCTGAACTCAACACTGACTCTGGGTAAGGTTGACTATATAGGGATAACTGTAAATAAAGTGGATACTTTAGATATTTTCAAAGCTTTTGTGGCTCATGAAGATAGAAATTATCCATTCTATACCCTGCCATTGTAACCATGCAAACATGCAAATCCTACAGTTTGATCTTTTCTCCCAACCTTGCTATAATTTTCATTTCTCTTTTCCTTTGCAGGTGGTCATCGCTGTGAGAATAAAGATCCCAGTGAAAAATTCCAAATGATCAGGGATGGAGGCGGAAGGGACAAGGAACTGGAGATGCAACTAGAAAGGCATGAGGGAAACCAGTCAAATAGTTGGAATCAGGAAAGCTCATCTTCCATGGATGCTGAGACGCAAGGCTTTCTTGCCCAACAAGGAAAAATAAAGAAAAAGTATATGGGAAAAAGTGTAAGACTATTAAAAGACAAATTAGTGGTAAATGAACACTCTCCAACCCAAACCAAAGGAGAAGATTATATATGCAGAGGCAATGGAAAAAAACCCAATTGGACTTTCACTCTTTCCTGTGAAAATGGGTCCCTTATGTCTCATAAAAGGATCCACACAGGAGAGAAACCATATAAATGCATGGAGTGTGGAAAGAGCTTTACAACCAGAACCCAGCTTACTTCCCATAAAAGGATCCACACAGGGGAGAAACCATATAAATGCACTGAGTGTGCAAAGGGCTTCTATGAAAATACATCCCTTGTGAGACATAAAAGGATCCACACAGGGGAGAAGCCATATAAGTGCATGGAGTGTGGAAAGAGCTTTGCTCATAAGGATAATCTGAATTCACATAAAAGGGGCCACACAGGGGAGAAGCCATATATATGCATGGAGTGTGGAAAGAGCTTCAGGACAAGCAGTCAACTTATTGCCCATAAAAGGATTCATACAAGAGAGAAGCCATATAAATGCATGGAGTGCGGAAAGAGCTTCACTCATCGTTATTCCCTTACTTACCATAAACGGATCCACACAGGGGAGAAACCATATAAATGCATGGAGTGTGGAAAGAGCTTTGGTACTAGGAGTGAACTTACTTCCCATAAAAGGACCCACACAGGGGAGAAGCCATATAAGTGCATGGAGTGTGGAAAGAGCTTTGCTCAGAAGGAAAATCTGAATTCCCATAAAAGCATCCACACAGGGGAGAAGCCATGTAAATGCATGGAGTGTGGAAAGAGCTTTCGTACTAGGAGTGAACTTACTTCCCATAAAAGGATCCATACAGGGGAGAAACTATATAAATGCATGGACTGTGGAAAGAGCTTCACTCATAGTTATTCCCTTACATACCATAACAGGATCCATACAGGGGAGAAACCATATAAATGCATGGAGTGTGGAAAGAGGTTTCATACTAGGAGTGAACTTACTTCCCATAAAAGGATCCACACAGGAGAGAAGCCATATAAATGCATGGTGTGTGGAAAGAGCTTCAGTCGTAGTAATTCCCTTACTTCCCATAATAGGATCCACACAGGGGAGAAACCATATAAGTGCATGGAGTGTGGAAAGAGGTTTCATACTAGGAGTGAACTTACTTCCCATAAAAGGATCCACACAGGGGAGAAGCCATATAAATGCATGGAGTGTGGAAAGAGCTTTCGTACTAGGAGTGAACTTACTTCCCATAAAAGAATACACACAGGGGAGAAGCCATTTAAGTGCATGGAGTGTGGAAAGAGCTTCAGTCATAGTAATTCCCTTACTTACCATAATAGGATCCACACAGGGGAGAAGCCATATAAGTGCACAGAGTGTGGAAAGAGCTTTCGTACTAGGAGTGAACTTACTTCCCATAAAAGGACCCACACAGGGGAGAAACCATATAAATGCATGGACTGTGGAAAGACTTTTACTCAAAACAGTAATCTTACTTCTCATAAAAGGATCCACACAGGGGAGAAGCCATAGAAATGCATGGAGGGCGGATAGCTTCTGTGAAAATGGATCCCTTATGAAACATAAAGAAGGATAATTTGAATTCACACAAAAGGGTCCACACAGGGGAGAAGCCACATAAATGCATGGAGTGCGGAAAGAGGTTCAGGACAAGCAGTCAACTTATTTCCCGTAAGAGGATTCCCGCTAGAGAGAAGCCATATGGAGTGTGGAAAGCTTCAGTCATCGTTATTCCCTTACTTACCATAATAGGATCCACACAGGGGAGAAACCATATAAATGCACTGAGTGTGCAAAGAGCTTTTGTGAAAATACATCCCTGATGAGACATAAAAGGATCTACACAGGGGAGAAGCTATATAAGTGCATGGTGTGTGGAAAAAGCTTTACTCACAAGGGTCATCTGAATTCCCATAACAGGATCCACACGGGAGAAACCATATAAATGCATGAAGTTTGGAATACTTTTACTCAAAACAGTAATCTTACTTCCTATGAAAGGATCCACACGGGATGAATCACTCCATGGGATGGAGTGTGGAAAGAGCTTTACTACTAGTAGTGATCTTACTTCCCATAAAAAGATCCACACAAAGAAGAAACCGTATAAATGTGTGGCGCATGGAAAGTGCTTCAGGAGGAGGAAGGACCTAGTTTCACATACACTGATCTCTTTGGGTGAGAATCCATGTAAATTCTAGATTTAGTTGTTTACATCTATACATTTTCTATTTGTGTACACTGAACAGGGAAAGGAAGATTTTGTTTTTCTGACCCTCACAACCGGCAGCCCAAGGGAAATTAATTTACCAATTACAATAAATGGGCCATTTTAATTATGAACTTGATTTTTGAATGTACTGCTATTTTAGATTGCCAATGCTATTGCACACCAATAAGAGAAATTTATTTTTTATTAAGTTTATGTTTATCCCAGTGTTAGAAAGAAACCTTACAAGGTTCGTCTCCCAGCCGGGTATAAGCACACAGGCGGTTGCTTGAAGCAGAGAGAAGAGTTGATTTTCCGAGAGCCAGATACCCAAGAGGATCAGCTATGGGGCAGCCATACTAGGGTTTCCCCAGGAGTTCCTTTATAGGGCAGATCCTCTTGTTCCTGGAAAGGCGCGAAGTAATGCCCGGCCCTCGAGGAATTCTTGGAAACAGTGATTAGCCGGGATTCCGGGAGAGGTGAGATTGGTTGGATCTTTAGAAGGGAGCCTTCTGAGGGCAGGCGCCCTCCTGCGCTGGGGTTTCCTGTGGTTCCCTTACCTGGCATGGTCTAATCGGCACATAGATCCCTTCAGAGAACACATCGTTTTATGATTTGGTTAAGGCTTCAAGGAATGTTGGCCCTTCCTGCCAGGTCTTTAGTTATTTAATTTTGGGCTGAGGTAGAGGACTCCTGATTCTTCCTGCTTCTTTCTTAATCGTTTTAGGGGAGCCCATTCTTACTATAATTTAATAATATGCCTTGATTGCTGTTCAGATAAAGAATGGTAGGGTGAGACAAATGGGAAGCTTGGACTTCCTGCTGACATGGGGGGGAAGATTTGATTTCCTTTTCACACCAGTTTCTGGTTGATCCTGGTTCTGGAAGGGAACCAGAGTCCCCTATTATGGGGGAGATGGGCGGGGGAGAAATCCAATAAATAAATAAATAAATAAATAAAAATGTGGACAGGCAGAGATTTAACAGGTGCTGCTTCCTCAGGCTGTAGAATGTGCTGCATCTCCCTGTTTCATCTCTTCAAGACAAAGCTTCATTCGTGTTTCTTTCACTATAGCAGATATGCAGCAAGAAATTCAACTGATCCACAATCACTTCCCGTAATTTAAGCTTTCCTTCTTTTGCCTGGTCTTCTTACAATTGTTTCCCCCTCCCTTTCTCATTCCTTACACTCACAGTTTATCAAAGGACCCTACACTTCTCTGTCTTCCCAAAAAGTTGGAAATGGTGCAGCAGAGAGATTCTGCAGTCTGAAGCAATATTATAATCCAAAGGGAACTCAAGTTCCATCAGACTGTACAGAGAAAGATGGAATGTGATATTGAATCGTCCCATTGACTAATTGTGATATTGAATTAAAAGTGACAACTAATTGGATTTGTGCTTTACATTTCTCATGAATCGCTTTCTCCCTCCCTCCCTCTTTCTTTCTTTCATCCCAAGTTAGGGCTACTCAGGAGAATGAGAATCAAAATAACATTACAAACTGACATTACAAAGGATCAAGCCAGAAGGGAGACCTTTGGAAATCAAGGGGGACCGAGGGCGGAGCTGGCGTCGCGGCGATACGGCGGGCGATCCTGGGCTCCCAGGACCGCAGCCGATATCTCCTCCCCTGGACGGTCCCGATGGACCTAAGCCGTCCCGTAGAGATGGCGATCGCAAAGGGCGCGTCCCGCGGATCTCAGGGACGCCGCAAGTCCCAGATTGATCCCGGGAGAAGCTCTTGAAGCCGGCGGAGGAGAGGCAGCGAAAATGGCTGCGAAAGCCGGGACAGCTCCAAAGGAAGAAGGAAGAGAGGGGTGTCAACTGGGTGAGATGGACTTTTACTATTCAACTATTCTTAGAGAACACCTTAAGTAACTTAAAGAGATTTTTAAAAGTGAAGAAAAGTGGATTAAGCGGCGAGATTGAGCCTTATAAAAAAGGGGGAAATTTTTTTTCTTTTCAACTTTCCCTTTTTAGTGGAATTGGCAAGATGTTTTTCTCTTAAAAAAATATATTTTTAACTGGATTGGCCTTTTCTTTTTAATACTCAATAACTCTTTATCTTAAGCCTTTTTTTTTGACTAAGATTTCTTTATCGTTATAAGAAATTTATACTTTTTGATTTTGAAATGGGGAAAGTGGAGTTAAGAGAAAGTAAATGAAAGTTGCACTGCCATCCAGAGGCTCGACATAGTGCTTTTTTTCTTCTATTGTGACGCATGCTCAAGGACCCTGTGCTTTCTAAAAAGATAGTGGGATGTGCATGTTTATACAGGTGCCATCCGTAACTATAAACAAGAAAGCGGAGTTGAAAGCGATTTTGAAAATATCAAGATGGAAAGTTTGAGCTAGTCACAAGAGCCCTGATTAGTGGCAGTAGCTCTTCTTTCTGCTAGAAGCTCTGCTTTGCTCTCCATTCCCCCCTCAGTTGGATTTTTTTTAAAGAGACTTAGTCTTTTCCCTCCTCTTCTTTTTTTTTTTTCTCCTCTTGCTTTTTTTTTTTTTATTTTTGGCAAGAACAAAGATAAAGAATCCTTTGACTCAATAAAGGTTTATCAAGATAATAAATTATACGAGAAACACAATGCAGAAAAAGATCTTTAAACTATTGAGGATGACTATAAAAAACTGGAAGAAGAGCTGCAGAAATTCCCGCAAAAAAAAAAGAAAAAAAGATATTAAAGCTAAAATGGACTTAATTAAACATAAAACGGGATCAATGGAAAAGGAAGAAATAGCACA
Organism: Python bivittatus; assembly: GCF_059951505.1. Lineage (NCBI taxonomy): Eukaryota > Metazoa > Chordata > Lepidosauria > Squamata > Pythonidae > Python > Python bivittatus. Next base: position 4,873,230 of record NW_028277111.1, on the reverse strand, counting down.
AGAAATCAGAAACATTAAACAGAATTATTTTGAGGCTTATAAACTGAGAATTAAAAGGGTTAATCAACTGATAAATGAAGAGGGACAGACTTGTTCTTGGCACTGAGGGTGAGAAAAAGATTATACAAGATTATAATGGAAAATCGTACTAAGAGAATGCACAAAAAGGAAGAAGTAAAACAATATTGAAAGAAACTACTTCAGATGTTTAAATAAAAAACGAGGGGAATACAACAATGATGGAACTGACAGAAGCTTCAAAAAGCAGAATGTTTGAAAGGACATTTATTATTGCTTTCTCTTATCCAATAATATAGAAAAAGGAATAAACAGCTAGATATTTTGGGATATTGAATGAAAAGGGTGAACTCAAAATTATGCAAGCGCTGGAATAAAAGTATAAATCTGAGATATATAGTTAAAAATTGTATTTGATTGTAAATGTTTCAAGAGATTAGACTAAAATTTATACATGGTTGAATATAGTAACATACAGATTTTAAACTAGAGACATTTTTGTTGAAACATGTAGTGAAGAATCTGGTTAGAACTGTAACCCGGTTAGAACTGTAACTGATATTGTAACTGATATTGGTTAGAACTGTAACTTTTAAGAATTGGAAAAATTAAAAAGCACTTATGCAGGAGGAAGTTATTGAAAATTATGGAATGTGCAGAGATGAGTTAAACTGAGATTTGAAATTAGAGTAAGAAGATAAGTAATTTTATATGACACTGAGAAAATATAGTAATGTAATGGATTAGGAAATTTTATAATAGAAATTTGATATTAATTATTATATATATACACATATAATCGATAGATGAAAATGTATTACTAATCCTATTGAAAGTTAAAATTTCTTGTAAAAAATGATTCTATAGATTAGCTATGAATGATTAATAATTGTTAATTGATAAGTATACAAGTATATTTTGAATAGATGATATGAGAATTTAAGATTATGAAAGGGGCACCAACGAGTTGGTAACTGGTTGACACACGGTATAAAATGGAAGATGCTTTTTTTATGCCTTTCTATGTTTTTGTTTGTTCATGTATGTTTTGTGTTTGTTGTAAAAATAAAAAAATATTAAAAAAAAAAAAAAGGAAATCAAGGGGGACCAAAATAAAATAATATGAAATTAAGAAAAGCTACTTCAGGAAATGACTTGAGTTCCTCCTGACCAAACAGACAGAAATGAGAAAGGGAACCACCTCTGTGATGTGAAGATACCAAAGAATAATCAGACTTATTTCTATGGTGTAGAACTGAGACCTGAGTCAACCAGTATAAATGCAGAAGCATGGAACATTTTTCCATCAAAGGCCTCTCATTATGTGAGAGAATCGTCACATACATATCAATGTAGGATGTATGGAAAGAGCTTCAAGATGAAGAATTCCTCTCACAAAAGGAGCCAGAATGATGAGAAGCCCCCCAAATGCATGTGGAAAAGACTTTTTTTTAAGCATTAGGGCCACTTTTGCGTTCTTGTGGTGTGACAAGGGCTAGGAAAAAGTCTAAATCTGACTTAAATAAAATTAATTAAACATCAGTTGTGTGCTTATTTTTCAGACATGCATTAAATTCTCTTTCTCCTTGGTTGTAATAAAAATGACTAAAAAATTGCAAGGATTTGGGGAGGGCCATACTTCAGGGTTTCAGAGGCTCATGCTGGTTTGAAGCTGAGGAACCTTGATAGGTAAAAGAAATGGGCTGAAAAGGTTTCTGCAAGAGTGAGCAGTTAACTGCGTTCTATTCAAATGGCTTTTTAACTGCTTCTCCCCCCCCCCCCCATTTAAATTCTTTGTTTCTCCCACCTAAATCTCTTTTTTCTTGCATTGTCACTTCCAGATGCAGAGGAACCTCTTCAAACCAGTGGAGTGGCTAGAACAATTTTAAAACAATTTTTTATTCATGTTTATCCATAATGTAAAGATATTCTGGTTGCCTTAAATTCTCCAAAGGTCTTAAGCTTCCTACTCATATTTCCTGAGGCATATTCCTTACTCAACCCCTAAGTAAAACAAATTCTCCTCCTCCTCCTCCTCCTCCTCCTCCTCCTCCTCCTCCTCTTCATGGTGTTTCAGCATTATATTAACTTTTCATTATTTGCCTTCATTTTCTAATTCCATCTTTTCTCGAATCACATAACTCTTAATTTCTCCACCTCAGCACCTTGTTTTAAGGTAAAATTTCTAGAATGTCTATGAGTTTTGAGCTTTTCCTTCAATTTTGGACTTGTTTTCTTTTGAAATTTAATTTTCTTCAGGATCTTCAGGATTATTGTTATGGGCTGCTACTTGGTGTTTCAAACATTTATTAGCTGCCCAGAGTCATGAATTTGAAAAGGGCAGCTGTATAAATTGTATATTGTTGTTGTTCAGTCGTTAAGTCGTGTCCAACTCTTCGTGACCCCATGAACCATATTGCGCCAGGCCTTCCTGTCCTTCACTGCCTCCCTGAGTTTGCTCAGTTTCATGCTCATTGCTTCAGTGATGCTATCTAACCATCTCATCCTCTGCCGTCCTCTTCTCCTTTTGCCTTCAATCTTTCCCAGCATCAGGGTCTTTTCCAAAGAGTCCTCTCTTCGCATTAGGTGACCAAAGTATCTGAGCTTGAGCTTCATTATCAATCCTTCCAATGAGCAATCAGGATTGATTTCCTTTAAGATTGACTGGTTTGACCTCCTAGCAGTCCAGGGGACTCTTAAGAGTCTTCTCCAGCACCACAGTTCAAAGGCATCAATTCTTCGGCGCTCAGCCTTCTTTATGGTCCAGCTCTCACAGCCATACATTACTACTGGATAAACCATAGCTTTGACTATGCGGATCCTTGTCGGCAAGGTGACATCTCTGCTTTTTAATATGCTATCTAGGTTTGCCATAGCTTTCCTCCCAAGGAGCAAGTGTCTTTTAATTTCATGGCTGCATTCTCCGTCTACGGTGATCTTGGAGCCCAAATAAATGAAGTCTGTTACTGCTTCCATTTCTACCCCTTCTATTTGCCAGGAATTGATGGGTCCAGATGCCATGATCTTAGTTTTTTTAATGTTGAGTTTCAAGCCAGCTTTTGCACTACTCCTTCACCCTCATCAAGAGACCCTTTAGTTCTTCTTCCCTTTCTGCCATTAGGGTGGTATCGTCTCCATATCTCAGGTTATTGATGATTCTCCCTGCAATCTTAATTCCGGCTTGTGATTCTTCCAACCTGGCATTTCTCATGATGTACTCTGCATATAGGTTAAATAAGCAGGGTGACAGTATACAGCCTTGTCGTACTCCTTTCCTTATTTTGAACCAATTGGTTGTTCCGTGACTGGTTCTAACTGTTGCTTCTTGGTCCGCATACAGATTTCTCAGGAGACAGGTAAGATGGTCTGGTACCCCCATCTCTTTAAGAATTTGCCACAGTTTGTTGTGATCCACACAATCGAAGGCTTTTGCATAGTCAATGAAGCAGAAGTAGATGTTTTTCTGGAACTCTCGTGCTTTCTCCATGATCCAGCGAATGTTGGCAATTTGATCTCTAGTTCCTCTGCCTCTTCGAAACCCAGCTTGTACATCCGGTAGTTCTCGGTTCACGTACTGCTGAAGCCTAGCTTGTAGGATTTTGAGCATAACCTTGCTAGCATGTGAAATGAGTGCAATTGTGCGATAGTTTGAGCATTCTTTGGCGTTGCCCTTCTTTGGAATTGGAACGTAAACTGACCTTTTCCAATCCCGTGGCCACTGTTGCGTTTTCCAAACTTGCTGGCATATTGAGTGCAGCACTTTAACAGCATCATCTTTTAGTATTTTAAATAACTCAGCTGGAATACTGTCATCTCCACTAGCTTTGTTGTTAGCAATGCTTCCTAAGGCCCACTTGACTTCACTCTCTAGGATGTCTGGCTCAAGGTCAGTGACCACACCAGCATGGACATCAGGGACATTAAGATCTTTCTTGTATAGTTCTTCTGTGTATTCTTGCCACCTCTTCTTAATCTCTTCTGCTTCTGTTAGGTCCCTGCCTTTTTTGTCCTTTATCATGCCCATCTTTGCACTAAACGTTCCTTTGATATCTCCAATTTTCTTGAAGAGATCTCTAGTCTTCCCCGTTCTATTGTTTTCCTCAATTTCTTTGCACTGTTCATTTAAGAAGGCCTTCTTATCTCTCCTTGCTATTCTCTGGAAATCTGCATTCAGTTGCTTATATCTTTCCCTTTCACCCTTGCTTTTCACATTCCTTCTTTCCACAGCTATTTGTAATGCCTCATCAGACAGCCATTTTGCTTTCTTGCATTTCTTTTTCCTTGGGATGGTTTTAGTTGCTGCCTCCTGTACAATGTAACAGACCTCCGTCCATAGTTCTTCAGGCACTCTGTCTACCAAATCTAATCCTCTAAATCTATTCATCACCTTCACTGTGTACTCACAAGGAATATAATCTAAGTCATACCTGAGTGGTCTAGTGGTTTTCCCTACATTCTTCAATTTAAGCCTAAATTTTGCAGTAAGAAGCTCATGATCTGAGCCACAGTCAGCTCCTGGTCTTGTTTTTGCTGTCTGTATAGAGCTTCTCCATCTTTGGCTGCAAAGTATATAATCAATCTGGTTTCGGTATTGACCATCTGGTGATGTCCATGTGTAGAGTCGTCTCTTGTGTTGTTGGAAAAGAGTGTTTGCTATGACTAGCTTGTTCTCTTGACAGAACTCTATTAGCCTTTGCCCTGCTTCATTTTGTGCTCCAAGGCCAAACTTGCCTGTTATTCCGATTACTCCTTGACTTCCTACTTTAGCATTCCAATCCCCTATGATGAAAAGGACATCTTTTTTTGGTGCTAGTTCTAGAAGGTGTTGTAGGTCTTCATAGAACCGGTCAACTTCAGCTTCTTCGGCATCAGTGGTTGGGGCATAGACTTGGATTACTGTGATGTTGAATGGTTTGCCTTGGATATGCACTGAGATCATTCTGTCGTTTTTGAGATTGTACCCCATTACTGCCTTTCCCACTCTCTTATTGAGTATGAGTGCAACTCCATTTCTTCTAAGGGTTTCTTGGCCACAGTAGTAGATATAATGGTCACCTGAATTAAATTCACCCATTCCCGTCCATTTCAATTCGCTGATTCCCAAGATGTCGACGTTCAATCTTGTCATCTCATGTTTGACCACATCCAGCTTGCCTTGGTTCATAGATCTTACATTCCAGGTACCTATACAATATTGTTCTTTACAGCATCGGACCTTCTTTTCGCTTCCAGATACATCCACAGCTGAACGTCCTTTCAGCTTTGGCCCAGCCGCTTCACTCTTTCTGGAGCTACTTGGAAATGCCCTCCGCTCTTCCCCAGTAGCATATTGGACACCTTCCGACCTGAGGGGCTCATCTTCCGGCATCGTATCTTTTAGCCTTTTAACATTGTCCATGGGGTTTTCTTGGCAAGGATACTGGAGTGGGTTGCCATTTCCTTCTGCAGTGGACCACATTTTGTCAGAACTCTCTGTCATGACCTGTCCGTCTTGGGTGGCCCTGCACGGTATAGCTCATGGCTTCACTGAGTTACACAAGCCCCTTCGCCACAACAAGGCAGTGATCCATGAAGGGGCTAAATTGTATAAATACTGTATAAATAAATAACAATACAATAAATGCTGCATAAATACTAAATGAAAATCAGTACAAACCTTGATTTTCCTAACCTGTCACTTCCCTCCCTGTGTCCCTTCTGGCCTCCATCTTCCAACGCTTCAGGCCTGAGTCTGGAAACAACTGGAAGGCACAAGCCGTGTTTCAAAGAGACGATCCTTATTCTTTTCGTACCACCCTGCCATTTCTGATAGGACTTTGCTCGTTTTTGAGGCCTCCTCAAATCTCTAGCGATCCCTCAGAGCGGCTGTTGCTGAGGAAAGCGAGTTTTCATCCTCCACAGAGAGTGTCTCAATCTTCACAAGATAACAAACAGTTCCTAGACATTAATAATAGGAAGATCTACAAACTGCGATGTTCCGGAGATGCCCCCCCCCTTTCTTAGACAGCCAGTACTTTAGAGGGGCCCTTTCCTTCTACCCCTGTTGGAATATTTTCCTTATTTGCATGCAATGGTGGCTCTCATTTTTCAAAGTTGTGAGGTAAAAGAAGGCACGCTTCAGTCATTCTTGTCAACGTACAGGTTTCCTCAGCATCCAATCCTTCTCCCCTCGCCCAATTATCTTTTTAATCCTTGTCATTCCCAGTCAGTTTCCCCTGGGTGCACAGCCAGGGAAGAAGCGGCAGCTCTGCTATCAGGTCAATCTCAATCTCACAAGGTTTGCACTCTGCACAGGTACAGACACTCAGTGAATGCTTGGGGCAAACTCAAAGATTGGATTGTGATGATTAGGAGGCCTGGAAAGCAAGGAGCATATCTCAGGAAGCTATAAAGCACCGTTTGTAAACATAGGGCAAATGCCCTGAAGGGGGGACGGGAGGTCAGCTCACATCGGTTGTATACGAAGGCCATGCATTCTCCCTCTGTCATTCATCTTCCCCCCATTGGTCCTGACCTCCAGCCATGTAACTAGCAGGCAAGAATTGTGCCTAGCATGGATGAAGGAGGAGATGAAGAGGAAGGCAGGAGAGAAAGTGGATGGAGAGAATCAAGAAGATGATTCCAGGATGGTCACTGGAAGAGCTATAATTTGATTTTAAAATAACCAAATAAAAGTAATAGCTTGAAGGCTGCACTCACGTTGAGAAGCTTATTCCAGTTCCAACCAATATGTCTCCCAGTTTTCTTTAGCCTATGTCTCCAAAGACAGAGGAGACGCTTCAGATGAATTTCCCCTTCCTTCTTCCTACAACCTGTCTTATATTGAGAACTGCGTTGTTGTGATTAGGTAATGAGTGACTGTGAGCAGGGCCTCTCAGTGAGTCTAAGAGAGACCTCAAATTGTGGGTCATTCATTGGTACATCTCTGTTCAAAGACAAAAATAAAATTTCCCTGGAATCTCAAGGTCCACAAACCTAAAACAACTCCATTTTGCAGAGATTCACTCAGTCTGTTCCCTTCCCATTCAGACTCCAACAGCCGCTAGCTCAGCACTTCCACCACATCACCTGTTTGGCCTGGGGATGTGAAAAATAACTGGGTATCACCAGCATATTGAGGATGCCAGAATCTAGGCCAACGGATGACCTCCTCCAGCAGTTCCATGTAGATCTTGAAAAGCAGCAGTAAGTGGAGAGATCCCTGGAGCATGCACAGAATAGATATCTCTGCACAGATCTCTCTTCCACCATCACGACCTCAGGAAGGAGGAGAACCACTGCAAAACAGTGCATTCTCTCAGACATGTTAGAGAAGAAGGCCATGGTCAGGGGAACTGAAAGCCTCTGAAAGATCAAGGAGGGTTGCACTCCCCCAATCCTAGTCTTTCCATAAGTCATCCATAAGTGCAACCAATGCAATTTCCATCCTGTATCCCGGCCGGAAACCGATTGCCAAGGAGCCAAATCGTCGGCTTCCTGTAAGGCTCTCTGCACTTGCAGAGCATCAGCCCTTTCAGGCAAGCCTTTCAGGAATTGGACACCACAGAGCCTGTTGGAGCGCTACGATGCACCCCTTGTGGGGTACAAGAACAGAATCTTGAAAGCCTGTCAGAGTTTCCCACTGATGTCTTTTATGGGATTCAGAATCAAGACAGGATTATTTTTACTCTCTTAAGCAAGCAAAATGCTGAATTCCATTTCCTGTCTGCTGCTTTGCTCCACCTGCTCCCTCTAAATGAGGATGCAACTTTCTCCAGAACCTTTCTAAAAATGGAAGGTTGGAGATGTTCTAAAGTTGTCGAAAGCAGCTGGATGGAGAAGCCTTCCTGAGTGGGGGTGTGAGAAACAAACCTCAAGTTCCAAAGAATTAAGACAAATATCCACTGAAACAGCAAGGCATGGCCATTTATTGAAATAGTACGTTGTTGCAACAGTGGGTGTCCAACAAGTAGGCACACCCTGTGATAAGGTTCATGCACTTTTTATTCCCTATGCCCGAGCGAAAAGACCCTCCTCCATTTCCCCATTGGTTAGGTACTCAGGAGTTTACAACCTATCTGAAGTGCCTAAACTACCCACGTGAATCTCCGCCCTTTTTACATCTCCCATTACCCTTATTTTAGAAGCCCCTTTCCCATATTTATTTCCTTCTATGGCAGTTTTTGACATTACTAGTACGTGCTCAGCGAGGTGGTTTCAGATCTTGTGTAACTATTACAAAACCAACTCAGGTCGGTTTGTTAGCTCTCTATTCAGAGACTCACGTACACAGGCTTCCTTGCATGTTACCACATCTTCTCCATTTCTTCTGCTTATTTTAAACAATCTAGCACTTCTTTACACTACCCCCCCCCCCGTGCAATTAAGGACCTTGATTGTATCACTATATATGTTTTGCTTAGAAAATCAGGGGCCTGAGAGATCCCCTTCCACTACTAGTTGCTCATTTTATTTTAAAGCATATATGGTCAAATTAGCTTACTTGCAAAAACAACACTTTTATCATTTCTCACAGGGGGACACCACAGCCCCCTTCCTCCTGACCCCATGGAAATAACCCCCTTTCTCCCCTCTTTGCACGAGGTGCTGCATTGCACATGGCATCCACCAGGGGCCCCCCTCTGCAAAGAGGGGAACAGCATGCGCTTCACCGTTGGGCCACTGGAGGGCCACTGCCACGGTGGCTTTCCAGAGGAGGGTGGGAAAAGGAGTGACATCATTACTCACCTCTCTAGGAAGCTGCACTCTCTCTCTTTAACCCTTTGAGGTAAAAAGGCTGCAGGGAAGTCTTGCAGGGAAGTGATCCAGAGGAGGCCCTTGTGCAAAGGGAGGCAGAGGGTTCCCGCGCTGGAGAAGGGAGAGACGCAGGCCAAGTCCTCATACTGGTTCAATCTTCTGAGTCCTGGGTTTGGGCGAGCCTGAATCCCGTGTTCCCCTGCCACTCCTTTCCATGCAGTAACAGGCAGGGTGGAAGCAGAGCTCCAGACCAGCTGGGTTGCCCCCAGGAACAAATCCAGGATCCCCAGGAAGGAGGAGGGGATCTGTGGGAGCCCTTCGCACCCTATTTCCTGGGAAAAGCCTGGGGGGCGGCGAGAGGGACATTGCAAATCTCAAGCAGGAAAGAAGAAAAGCTTTGCAAGGAAGGAGGTGCCCGAGATTGTGCCTGCATTCTCACCATGTGCTGATGAGGCTGAAATAATGTTGGATCCTCTGCAGTTCAACTCATCTTAGGAGGGTGAGTGAACTAGGACATCCTCTTAAGCTACATTCTTTCAAGCCCTCTGCTTTGTGTGAACTCGGCCCCTGCAGTTGGGGGATCTGTTTGGGCTTAGGCCATGTTGTCTGAACCCGCCTGGGTGTCCGGGTGTGACTTGGCTCTTCAAAAGCAAACCCTGAAGAAAGGGAATTAGAACATCCCAAGCCAAGCTCATTTCACTGGCATTGCATTTTACCTGAGCTGAACGTTCGTGCTTTGTTAACCTGTTTGGGGTTTGGCGTGTTGTGTGAATCCTGCTTGTAGGGAAATGTAGATATGGGTTTTTAAAAAGCCAGCCCTTCCTTCTGAGCAAAAGAAATAGAAAATGCTCCAAAATGCATTTATTGGGTATTCCAAAATCTTCAGTGATTTCAACCCCTTTTTGCAACACACACACACAAATAAACACAGGACGTATCTGATCAATGCCACTGCCATCCTCAGAAAAATAGTGGCTTCCGTGGGGATGAGTGTTGTTCAATGGTGAAATCCATCACTTTCTAATTCTTGGAATTTATTTTCTTTTCCATCTCAGACCCACAAACTGGAAACCTTTTGTAGGTGCTCACATACAGACAACTTCTCTCTTGGGCAAAGAGGGCTGAATGGCCTGCTGTGGTCATTCCTGCAGCTACAGGAACAGTCCTATGAATGAAAAGGCATTTGGAGAGCCACCAGGTCCCTCAGACCCCTTTGGAGTTGCGTTACTGGACAGAGAAAGAATGGAGACACAACCCTTAGCAAGTGAGGGAACTGGAGAAGGCCCTTCTGCTATTCAGCCTGGGAGCTGTGGGGAGATCTGGGCAAGAACTGGGCAGAGGATCCTGGAAGAGGAAACCATCCGTTCAGAAGTTCAGCCCCAGAACTTCAGGAGCATCCAATACCAGGAGTATGAGGGTCCCCGAGGACTTTGCAGCCATCTCCACTACTTTTGTCGTCGATGGTTGAGACCAGAAAAGCACACAAAAGCGCAGATGCTGGACCTGGTTGTTCTGGAGCAGTTCCTGGCCCTTCTGCCCTTGCAGATGGCGAGCTGGGTGCGGGAGTGTGGAGCAGAGACCAGCTCCCAGGCGGTAGCCCTGGTGGAAGGCTTCCTCCTGAGTCAGGCGGAGGAGCAGAAGGAGCCGGTCGAGTTGCAGGTGGGAGACCTTCATTTTGGGAGCTCAGAAGGGGTTTGAATGAATAAACAATGTATTTAAATTCTTAACCCCTCCCGACCAGAGTTCTCTGGCATTCCTAATATGTGGAGATGTTTCATTAATTCTTGTAGGACATTGTTCCATTATCCATTCTAGAAGAAAGATTTGGGACAGCCGTTCCTTTCTTACTTTTCAGCCTCACTGATGGACACTGGGGGCTTTGAATATGTGTTCAGAGAATAAGAATCCACTTCACGTTGTGTGATGTCAGTTAATTCTTCTTCTTATCTCCTGCCTATTATTTCAAGTCCTTCGCTGTGGGCATCAGAGATCCTGAGGGAAGGAGGAATCCATCCAGTCCCCCTCAGGAGCTGTTTTTCAGGAAGATCCCTCAGGAAGATCCAAGTCAGATCACTTCAGGAGGTAATCGAAGGCCCTCCCATTCCCCAGAGAGATCCCAGCTGTCTCATCTTCTCTATGTCCTCTTCTCTAGAATGCCTCCTCCTATTTTATTAATTCTGCACTTTAAAATTTTCTCTCCCTCACAGGGAAGACTCAAACAAAGTTGTCTGCTCTTTCTGGTGGAGCTGAAACAGTGGCTGAACCTCCAGCTCAAGTAAGAGAAGGAAATTTATCTATTAGACTGTATTCTCCCATTGCTTCAGGAAGTCAAGCTGGTTTACACAGCAGTCTCTCCTTCCATTTTCCCCCCTTTTTTGGGCTTGGGTGTTTTCTTCTCCTTGAGCAACATGGAATGAGGAATACCAGATTCAAGTTGCTCTCAGTCAGCTTAGCCTCCTGTGAAGACTGTGGTTCGGATACAATGGTTTGTAATTTCTTCCTGAGATTCGTATTAGGATATCTTTTTTTTAAGACCAGTACTTAACTCTCCTTCGGCTATTTACTTTTTCTACTATTAGTTTACAATAACTATTTTTTAAAAAAGTTCCACAAGGGATAGGGATAATATTATTACAGCTGTAGCAACTGCTAAACAGAGACCCATTCTTTTTTTAATTCTTTGACTTGGAATTGTGCAAGGCTGCTCAAAAATAACTAAATACTCAGATTGGCACATTGCCATTTTTAAAAAGCCTTGTTTCCAACCAGTGATAAGAAATATAAGCACATCAGATTAAGACGTAAGTCAGGCCATTAAAATCCAATGAAAGTGGCCAGATAGAAAAGTCTGTAAGTAGAAATTGTTCTGAAAGAGCATATAATCAAGGAACTTTTGCCTTGCAAAGTAATTTCTAATCCTCTGTTTTCTGCCTGGATTTGGAGGCCAAGGAATCCAGCTTTGCAAAGGCTGAGAAATGTCCTTCCCAGAAAATTGCCTCCGCTGTCTTGCCTCCCATTCAGCCAATGGCTCAGACTACTAGCAGCCTCCTTGCAATCCGAGGAGGAGAAGAAACCGGCTTGTGTGCCTCTGGATATTGATGGCCCCCCACCCAAATCCCTGGCTGGGTTCTCCCAGGACTTTCATGAAGTTGTTGAGCATGGGCACGATTGGTCCTTCTGGGGACACCATAAGCCCTTTGCTGAAATGCTAGAAAGACCCCCCCACCCCAATTTCACTCTGCAAACACAGGAAGGATTGGAGACACTGATAGGTGGGGTTTCTGAAGGCCATCTGCTAGTTAGTTCTCTCAAGACACTAAGAGTCTTTTGAGGTTGGGTGCATGGATTGATTGATAGATCGATCGAGAAGGAAATTGGGGTTGTTTTCACTGAATGGCACTGAAAGTCCTGCAGAACCAACCAAGTTGATCAAACCTGCCTGAAATATTTCTTCAGCCAAAAGCTTTTGGCTCTTTCTATTTTCTCACCTAAACCTTGGAATCCTACCAAGCATTGCCATTTAACTTAATGTATATCTTTGCTTTGGGAATTTGTGAAGAATAGGACAAATCTTGCAAATGCTCCTGGCCTCTTCTGTTCTTTTTTTCCTTGTTCAGGGGGGTCTTGTGTCCTTCGAGGAGGTGGCTGTGTATTTCTCTGAGAAGGAGTGGTCTCAGCTGGATCCTCACCAAAAAGCACTTCATTGGGAAGTCATGCTGGAAAATTATAGGAATGTGGTCTCTCTGGGTAAGGGTTTGCTTCTCTCCCATCAGAGAGTTTGGGAAGATATTTGTAGTTAGATGCCATCACCTATTACTTATTTAAAAAATCTCCAGCCAGATGTCATCTCTGCTCAACTCCATTACCCTGATCTCAGCTTTTTGGGCCCATATGCTTCCCTATCTGTCCTACAAAGGATTGTCATTTATTCAGGCTGTTGAGTTAATGACTTGTCTTCCTTTTCATTTCTATCCTGAGCCTTGGGGTTAAGGGCAAAATGGTGCTGTTTTTCTGTTGCAAACCTGCTGTTTACGGTTAATAGAAGACCTCTAGAATTTTTTTCTCTGCAACCATGTGATTTTGGCAAGAGAAAAATGAATAGCGAATGGAAGGTAGTTTGGATAGAAAGAAAAGGACGAATTTCAAAATTGATTTAGTTCTCACTGGTTTTTGCTGTTATTGATCCCCCTCCAATAAATGTTAGGTTTTCTCCTAATAGCTCCTTGGATATTTCCCTTGATTCTTCCTTAACTGAATGCTGACTCTGGGTAAAATTTGGTTATATAAGTATAATTCTAAACAAAACGGATGCTTCAGATGTTTTCAAAGCTTTTATGGTTCATGAATATAGAAATTATCATTTCTATACCATGTGATTGTAAGCATACAAATGTGCAATATATTGGAATTTGGCAAAATTTCAAAAAGAAGTTCATATGACTTCCTACTGTTTGATCTTTTTCCCTAACCTTACTGTCATTTTCATTTCTCTTATCCTTTGAAGGTAATCATAGGCAGGAGAATAAAGATTCCAGTGAAAAATTCCAAATGGTCAGGCATGGAGGCGCAACAGAGAAGCCTGCAAGTCAAATGGAACCAGAAAGGCATGAGGGAATCCAGTTAAATAATTGGAATCAGGACAGCTCATCTTCCATTGATGCTCAGATTCAAGACTTTATTTTCGAACAAGGAAAAATAAAGAAAAAGTATGTTAGCAAAAGTGTAAAATTATTAAAAGACAGATTAGATGTAACTGAACACTGTCCAACACAATCCAAAGGAAAAGATAATATATGCAGAGATAATGGAAAAAATTGCAATTGGACTTTCACTGTTTCTCATGAAAATAGGTTCCTTACATCTCATAAAAGGATCTACATAGGAGAGAAGCCATATAAATGTTTGGAATGTGGAAAGAGCTTCAGAACAAGCAGTCAACTTACTACACATAAAAGGATCCACACAGGGGAGAAACCACATGAATGCATGGACTGTGGAAAGACCTTTGCTCATACCAGTCAACTTATTGCCCATAAAAGGATTCACATAGGAGAGAAACCATATAAATGCATGGAGTGTGGAAAGAGCTTCAGCCAACTCAGTAATCTTACTTGCCATAACAGGATCCACACAGGGGAGAAGCCATATAAGTGCACTGAGTGTGGAAAGAGTTTTACTCAGAAGGATCATCTGAATTCCCATAAAAGGATCCACACAGGGGAAAAACCATATAAATGCATGGAGTGTGGAAAGGCCTTTACTAACAGCAGTCAGCTTATTGCACATAAAAGGATACACACAGGGGATAAGCCATATAAGTGCATGGAGTGTGGAAAGAGCTTCTATGAAAATGCATCCCTTACGAAACATAAAAGGATCCACACAGGGGAGAAACCACATGAATGCATAGAGTGTGGAAAGACCTTTGCTCATAGCAGTCCACTAATTGCCCATAAAAGGATCCACACAGGGGAGAAGCCATATAAATGCACTGAGTGTGGAAAGAGCTTCAGGCAACACAGTAATCTTACTTCCCATAAAAGGATCCACACAGGGGAGAAGCCATATAAGTGCCTGGAGTGTGGGAAGAGCTTTACTCAGAAGGAAAATCTGAATTCCCACAAAAGGATCCACGCAGGGGAGAAACCACATAAATGCATGGAGTGTGGAAAGGCCTTTGCTAATAGCAGTCAACTTATTGCCCATAAAAGGATTCACACAGGGGAGAAGCCCTATAAGTGCATGGAGTGTGGAAAGAGCTTCAGCCAACGCAGTAGTCTTACTTCCCATAAAAGGATCCACGCAGGGGAGGAGCCATATAAGTGCACAGAGTGTGGAAAGAGCTTTATTCAGAAGAGTAATCTGAATTCCCACCAAAGAATCCACACAAGAGAGAAACCATATAAGTGCATGGAGTGTGGAAAGGACTTCTGTGGAAATGATTCCCTTGTGAAACATAAAAGGATCCACACAGGGGAGAAGCCATATAAATGCAGAGAGTGTGGAAAGAGCTTTATTCAGAGCAGTCAACTGATTTCCCATAAATGGATCCACACAGGAGAGAAACCATATAAGTGCATGGAGTGTGGAAAGGACTTCTGTGAAAATGGATCCCTTATGAGACATAAAAGGATCCACACAGGGGAGAAGCCATATAAATGCAGAGAGTGTGGAAAGAGCTTTATTCAGAAGAGTTATCTGACTTCCCATCAAAGGATCCACACAGGGGAGAAGCCATATAAATGCACAGATTGTGGAAAGAGCTTTATTCAGAAGGGTCACCTGAATTGCCATAAAAGGATCCACACAGGGGAAGAGCCATATAAATGCACAGTGTGTGGAAAGACTTTTACTCACAACAGTAATCTTACTTCCCATAAAAGAATCCACACAGGAGAGAAACCGTATAAGTGCATGGAGTGTGGAAAGGACTTCTGTGAAAATGGATCCCTTATGAGACATAAAAGGATCCACACAGGGGAGAAGCCATATAAGTGCATGGAATGTGGAAAGGACTTCTGTGAAAATGGATCCCTTATGAAACATAAAAAGATCCACACAGGGGAGAAGCCATATAAATGCAGAGAGTGTGGAAAGAGCTTCATTCAGAAGGGTTATCTGACTTCCCATAAAAGGATCCACACAGGGGAGAAGCCATATAAGTGCACGGAGTGTGGAAAGAGCTTTACTCAGAAGGGTCATCTGAATTCCCATAAAAGGATCCACAAAGGGGAGGAGACATATAAATGCATGGAAGGCAGCAAGGGCTTTACTACTAGCAGTGATTTTACTTGCCATGAAAGGATCCACACAGAAGAGAAACCATATACTGTAAATGTGTGGAGCATGGAAAGAGCCTCAAGAGGAGCAATGACCTAATTTCCCATACACAGATCCATTTGGGTGAGAATCCATGTAAATTCTAGATTTGTTTAAAACTATGTATATCCTGTTTGCATATACTGAACTAGGAAAGGAAGATTTCTTTGAGTCTGACCCTCACAACTGACAGCCCAAGAGAAATGAATTTACCAGTGAAAACAACAACAATGGGCATGTGCTATTTTAATTAGGAAGTGTGGATTTTTGAAGGTACTGTCATTTTAGGTGGTCAACACTACTGCACATCAATAAGAAAAAATCTTTTATTTTATTTTTTTTAATTAAGTTTACGTTTATCCCATTTTCCAGTTGATCCTGGTTCTGGGAGGGATGTGAACAGGCAGAGATTTAACAGGTGCTGCTTCCTCAGGCTGTAGAATGTGCTGCATCTCCCTGTTTCATCTCTTCAGGACAAAGCTTTATTCGTGTTTCTTTCACTATAGCAGACATGCAGCAAGAAATTCAACTGATCCACAATCACTTCCCATAATTTAAGTTTTCCTTCTTTTGCCTGGTCTTCTTACAATTGTTTCCCCCTCCCTTTCTCATTCCTTACACTCACAGTTTATCAGAGGACCCTACACTTCTCTGTCTTCCCAAAAAGTTGGAAATGGTGCAGCAGAGAGATTCTGCAGTCTGAAGCAATATTATAATCCAAAGGGAACTCAAGTTCCATCAGACTGTACAGAGAAAGATGGAATGTGATATTGAATCGTCCCATTGACTAATTGTGATATTGAATTAAAAGTGACAACTAATTGGATTTGTGCTTTACATTTCTCATGAATCGCTCCCTCCCTCCCTCCCTCCCTCCCTCCCTCCCTCCCTCCCTCCCTCCCTCTTTCTTTCTTTCATCCCAAGTTAGGGCTACTCAGGAGAATGAGAATCAAAATAACATTACAAACTGACATTACAAAGGATCAAGCCAGAAGGGAGACCTTTGGAAATCAAGGGGGACCAAAATAAAATAATATGAAATTAAGAAAAGCTACTTCAGGAAATGACTTGAGTTCCTCCTGACCAAACAGACAGAAATGAGAAAGGGAACCACCTCTGTGATGTGAAGATACCAAAGAATAATCAGACTTATTTCTATGGTGTAGAACTGAGACCTGAGTCAACCAGTATAAATGCAGAAGCATGGAACATTTTTCCATCAAAGGCCTCTCATTATGTGAGAGAATTGTCACATACATATCAATGTAGGATGTATGGAAAGAGCTTCAAGATGAAGAATTCCTCTCACAAAAGGAGCCAGAATGATGAGAAGCCCCCCAAATGCATGTGGAAAAGACTTTTTTTTAAGCATTAGGGCCACTTTTGCGTTCTTGTGGTGTGACAAGGGCTAGGAAAAAGTCTAAATCTGACTTAAATAAAATTAATTAAACATCAGTTGTGTGCTTATTTTTCAGACATGCATTAAATTCTCTTTCTCCTTGGTTGTAATAAAAATGACTAAAAAATTGCAAGGATTTGGGGAGGGCCATACTTCAGGGTTTCAGAGGCTCATGCTGGTTTGAAGCTGAGGAACCTTGATAGGTAAAAGAAATGGGCTGAAAAGGTTTCTGCAAGAGTGAGCAGTTAACTGCGTTCTATTCAAATGGCTTTTTAACTGCTTCTCCCCCCCCCCAATTTAAATTCTTTGTTTCTCCCACCTAAATCTCTTTTTTCTTGCATTGTCACTTCCAGATGCAGAGGAACCTCTTCAAACCAGTGGAGTGGCTAGAACAATTTTAAAACAATTTTTTATTCATGTTTATCCATAATGTAAAGATATTCTGGTTGCCTTAAATTCTCCAAAGGTCTTAAGCTTCCTACTCATATTTCCTGAGGCATATTCCTTACTCAACCCCTAAGTAAAACAAATTCTCCTTTTCCTCCTCCTCCTCCTCCTCCTCCTCCTCATGGTGTTTCAGCATTATATTAACTTTTCATTATTTGCCTTCATTTTCTAATTCCATCTTTTCGCGAGTCACATATCAGACAACTCTTAATTTCTCCACCTCAGCACCTTGTTTTAAGGTAAAATTTCTAGAATGTCTATGAGTTTTGAGCTTTTCCTTCAGTTTTGGACTTGTTTTCTTTTGAAATTTAATTTTCTTCAGGATCTTCAGGATTATTGTTATGGGCTGCTACTTGGTGTTTCAAACATTTATTAGCTGCCCAGAGTCATGAATTTGAAAAGGGCAGCTGTATAAATTGTATAAATACTGTATAAATAAATAACAATGCAATAAATGCTGCATAAATACTAAATGAAAATCAGTACAAACCTTGATTTTCCTAACCTGCCGCTTCCCTCCCTGTGTCCCTTCTGGCCTCCATCTTCCGATGCTTCAGGCCTGAGCCTGGAAACAACCGGAAGGCACAAGCCGTGTTTCAAAGAGACGATCCTTGTTCTTTTCGTACCACCCTGCCATTTCTGACAGGACTTTGCTCGTTTTCGAGGCCTCCTCAAATCTCTAGCGATCCCTCAGAGTGGCTGTTGTTGAGGAAAGCGAGTTTTCATTCTCCACAGAGTGTCTCGATCTTCACAAGATCACAGACGGTTCCTAGACATTAATAATAGGAAGATCTACAAACTGCGATGTTCCGGAGATGCCCCCCCCCTTTCTTAGACAGCCAGTACTTTAGAGGGGCCCTTTCCTTCTACCCCTGTTGGAATATTTTCCTTATTTGCATGCAATGGTGCCTCTCCTTTTTCAAAGTTGTGAGGTAAAGGGAAGGCATGCTTCAGTCGTTCTTGTCAACGTATCGGTTTCCTCAACATCCAATCCTTCCCCCCTCGCCCAATTATCTTTTTAATCCTTGTCATTCCCAGTCAGTTTCCTCTGGGTGCACAGCCAGGGAAGCAGCAGCAGCTCTGCTATCAAGTCAATCTCAACCTCACAAGGTTTGCACTCTGCACAGGTACAGACACTCAGTGAATGCTTGGGGCAAACTCAAAGGTTGGATTGTGATGATTAGGAGGCCTGGAAAGCAAGGAGCATATCTCAGGAAGCTATAAAGCACCGTTTGTAAACATAGGGCAAACGCCCTGAAGGGGGGACGGGAGGTCAGCTCACATTGGTTGTATACGAAGGCCATGCATTCTCCCTTCGTCATTCATCTTCCGCCCATTGGTCCTGACCTCCAGCCATGTAACTAGCAGG
Organism: Python bivittatus; assembly: GCF_059951505.1. NCBI lineage: Eukaryota > Metazoa > Chordata > Lepidosauria > Squamata > Pythonidae > Python > Python bivittatus. The sequence continues at coordinate 4,854,442 of NW_028277111.1, read as the reverse complement.
CAAGATGAGAGCACGTCCTGCAGAAGCTGAGGCAAACAGGAGACACAACAGGAAAGGCTGAAGTGGGGACGTCGGATGGAGCAAAGCGTCTTGGCTTGGAGTTAAGGCAGGAAAACATGGAGAACAAAGTCAGGTGCCACCAACAAATCTCTTCTCCTTTTGAGTGCTGAAGCTGTTTAGGAGAGACAGCACACACTTAGCCACTTACTCACAAGCCACACATCTTAACGGAGTACAGGACTTCCCACTTTTTTCAAAATTGCAACCAATGCATTCACACATTTTCCTGAACAACTTTTCCTAAGCACCACATGAACATTTTCCACGACATTCATTAGTTTCTTTCAGTTCAACAGCAACATGGTTTATCTGTTGTTTTCCTCATGTATTCAATAACAAAGGGGAGGAGAAGGAGAAGGAGAAGATAGAATCCCAGGTTAAGGAGAAGACACACTCTTTCACCCAAGTCCCAACAAGCACAGCCCGCTGAGGCATGGACAGTCTTAATTCCTCTCCTGCAGCTGGGAAATCAGACAAACAACCCTGGCCAGCAGAGGTGAGAGCTTCTCACTTATCCTCACGCAGCTTTCTTAGGGTGGCAGAGAGGAGAAGTTGTTCGATATGGCATGAAAACAACACGCACACACACTTCAAACAATGAAAAGTGAGCAGCAGACAGCAAACAGCCTCCCTAAAACAGGAGGGCAACAAGATGCCTCTGTAGTAGCTGCCACAGGACACAGATCCTCGCTGTTTGTTTCAGAAAATCCATGGGTGAACACACCGACTCAGTGGTCTTAGTAAAGGATGCAGAGGCTGCTTATTAATAATCAGCTGATGATGATTATTAACAACCCTAAGGGCCCAGAAGGAGCCAGAGCAGAAAACAAAGGTAGCTTACGCTGGAACTGAGACGTGCACTAAAGGGGCCATTGCCTTGGAACTTGGACTCCATCAACCTATGCAATCGCTGCCGAAATGCATTCTGTGGTTATAAATGCATTCTTCCGTGGTGGCTGTGCCCGCTGGGAACAAAGATCCTAAGTTGACTTAAACCTCGAAAGCCCAAGAAAGGTCTCCAGTTCTGAAGCAATGGTCAGCCTGTGGAAAGTGAGGGGAGTAAAGGTCAACTAGAAAAAAAGAATTGTCCCTAGTATGGATGAAGGAGGAGATGAAGAGGAAGGCAGGAGAGAAAGTGGATGGAGAGAATCAAGGAGATTCCAGGATGGTCACTGGAAGAGCTATAATTTAATTAAACAATAACCAAATAAAAGTAATAGCTTGAAGGTTGCACTGATGTTGAGAAGCTTACTCCAGTTCCAACCAAGTTTAAACACCTTCCAAATGGTTTTTTGTCCTGCTGTCTAGAGGTTCTCCTAGACTCATGACTCTTGCTCAAAGAGCAAGTGGCAGTTGTGGCTAGGAGGGCCTTTGCACAGCTTTATGTTGTGTACCAATTGTGCCCCTTCCTAGATCGGGAGGCTCTGCTCACAATCACTCATGCCCTAGTCACCTCCAGATTGGACTACTGTAATGCGGTGTACATGGGACTGTCCTTCAAGAGTATCTGGAAGCTTCAACTGGTGCAGAATGCGGCAGCGCAGGCAGTGATGTGTGCTCCTAGAAGTGCACATATCACACCTCTGCTTTGCGAGCTGCATCGGATGCCAGTTTGCTTCCAGGTCCAATTCAAGGTGCTGGTTGCGACCTTTAAAGCCCTTCATGGCATGGGGCCAGGTTATCTGAGGCACCGCCTGTCCCCAAACACATCAGTCCATCCCATTAGATCCGGCAGGGAAGGTATGCTACGCGTTCCATCAGCCAAGGACTTGCATTTGCTGGGTCCCAGGAGGTGGGCCTTCTCTGCCATGGCTCCCCCCTTGTGGAACATTCTCCCCCCTGAGGCGAGGCGAGGCTCACCCGTTCCCTGCAATCTCAATCTGAATGTTTACTGTCCAGACCCTCATTGCATTTTCTGGGGCAAATTGTTCTTCACATAGATCCTTTGCTTAACTTACATTACAAATGAGATATTACCATAGGGCTGTACAACTTGAAGGCATAGTACCTCTCCTCTGCCTCTCAGGATGGAGGAAGATTCTAAATAAATTTCCAAACTCATAATAGTATATTTTATACTTGGTCATTAAAGTATTTTTGTATTTGTATTTTGTATTGTATTAAAATAAATAAATAAAAAATACTTCAGGACAGCCTGTGAAGGGCTCACAGATGCAAAGAAACCTGAAGAGGCGGATGTCCTTTTCCCTCAGGGGCCTCCTTTGCCTTCTTGATCCCTCCATTTTTCCTCCTCTTCCACCTCCTCCTCCTCTTCCCTCAGTAGCTTCTTTTGATTTCTCTTCATTGGCTTGTATTTGTTCTCCTGCCTCTTTCTCTATCTCACTTTGCAAAATGGGGTGTTTTCTATGCAGGAGAAGCCTCATCTTTTCTCCCCTCCAGGCCTTGAGGAGGGAAATGTCTCTCCCCACATGCTTAATTAAAGCCACCTAGTCCCTTGATCAAGATTTGGCATTTTTCCCTCAAGAGCCTCTGCTCTAGCTTTCAGATTTCCTCCAGTTAGGCCCCTGCTGACAACTTTTACCTCACAAATTCTTTGATTGATTCATACAATTTATACGGCCGCCCATCTCACAACAGGGACTTGGGGCAATGTATTATTATTATTTATTTATTTATACTTATTGGCTACCCAACTCCAGTGGACTCCAGGCAGCATACAAAACTAGAGAAAACATAAAAACAGCTATAAATATTAAATCAAACAGACAGCCCAGACTAAAATAATCCAATAGACAACAAAATCAACAAAACAAAACAGGGGCCATTAAGTAAATGATAAACATGAACCCCAGGCCTGGGACCAAAGATGTACAAAGTTTAACAAACACTTATTTTATTCTGCTTCTCCACTTAGAGATCCTTCTCCCTGACTATTCACAGGGTCCCTTCAGGCTCCTTTCTGGATTACCTTTTGGTGCTTTAAAATTAAGCAAAATTTCTTAGACACTGGAAGATCTGCAACGGATCCTAGCTCTTGCTGGCCCCACTGAACCCTTTTCTGAGAGAGAAATTCTTCTTTTTCCACCTTTTATTTCTTGATATCTCTGAGAGAATTGGGTGGAAGATTTAGGACAGTTAAAGGAACTAGTTTAGGAAAGTAACTGAAAGAATTATTATTATTACTATTATTTATACTGTACCTATATATCTATATCTATATCTATATCTATATCTATATCTATATCTATATCTATATCTATATCTATATCTATAATGGAGAAAATCTATCTGTGTGGTTGCTAAGAGTCAACAACAGCTTGATGCCACATAATCATTCTATATATAATCAGAGCGGCTGGATAGCGTAGTGGTTAGAGTGCCGCCCTCTCATGCAGGAGACTGGGGTTTGACCTTGTTTTTTCTCAGGGTCATAAGTTCACACACATTCTCCTCCAACACTGAAAACATTTGTAAATCATTGCATTTTCTGGGGCAAATTGTTCTTCACATAGATCCTTTGCTTAACTGAATTCAAAACCTTAAGCTTACATTACAAATGAGATATAACCATAGGGCTGTACAACAGTATCAGACAGAGTCATAGTATGAGAAAGCATTCTCCTCTGCCTCTTAGGATGGAGGAAGATGTTAAGTCAATTTCAAAACTCATAATAGTATTTCAAAATTTCTTCAATTTCATTGATTGCCCACATTTTTCCTTCCAATAGCTTTGCAGTTTCTTACCTTGATTGCCTGGCAAATGGAGCTGAGTCCTGTATCTCACTTGGTGCTGATCCCAGGAACCATACCAAGAGTTGTGCCCTTATGGGCCCAAGCGAGAGGCAATCTGGTGTAGATATATTTTCTCCAAGAGAGCTTCCCTGTTTGTGGGTAGACTTAAACCTAGTCTTCATAGTTCTAGTCCAACATCTTGAACATCTCCAGCATCCCTGTGAGACTTTAGCACAGAAATATTGCTTCCCAGGACAGAGAAGTTACTGATACAGACAATCAACAGTCACAAAGGCTCCAATGAAACATGTAGGGGAGAAAGACAACGATCTGCCCTGTGGTGTACAAAGTAATCTGTCCTACCTCTATGACATATGGCCATCACCTGCTTCCTATGCTTTCCTCCTGATGGGCTAACATTGTTAGCCTGGTGAGATGATATGGTCTGTCAGAGAGCCTCTACCCAAGTTCAAGCCTAGCAGTCCAGCAGAACCATGCAAAGATGTGTGTCCAGAAATTCCTGCCAAGACTTGGACAGGCAGCCTGAAAATCCCACCACACTCGGTCTCTATATCTTCCATTCAGTAGCTGATGTCCTGGTAGCCTTGCATTTAGATCACTCGCAGTCTAGACCACTATACAATTTGAACATTCAACTAGTACCAAATTCGACAAGTAATGTACTGACTGGAATTAGTCTCCATTGCCATAGGATAGCACTTCTACACCAACTTTACTAGCAGTTCATTTCCACACCAGATTGATGCTTTTGATATTGTGTGAAACAAGCATCACAAATCTCTCTGGGTTAGTCAGAAGTAAAGTTTATTGGAAGCATTTGCAAAGGCTGGTGGACTTCGTTGCAAATAAGAAGCCACACCCACATACACACTTGGTCCTAATTATATACCTTCCCGATCGCAAGTCCTTCCCCTTTTCCCCATTGGCTAAGGTACTCTGGATGTACAGTCTTTCCGGCCGCTCTAGGATTTCTCCCTGGTCCCTCCCACCTCATCTATGGTAATTGCTCAAGGTTTCAGCTAATTGCATTATACTGATAAAGATTGCTCCAAATTAATTTGTATTTACATTGTCCCACACAAGGAGACAACTTCCTCTCCATCTGCCACTATTTGATAACCATAACACTTAACACTACTTCCTTATCTCTCACACAGCTGCACTCTTAGCATGCCCAAGTTACTATTTCTTTGTCAATAATAACATATTTTATCCATCTCTCACAATATTAACCTGGGAACTCTTCACCTGAAGGATCTCATCTTCTCATTAGTTCCTCTTTGAAGTGGATTTATATTTTGTTTATTTATTTGATTCAATTTGTCCATTCGTTCATGGGCAAGTTCTTTCAGCTTTGGGTGCAAGTCCTCACCTGTGGCTCCCTCTTCTCAGGCTTCAACCAGCACCCTGGTCTATAAGCAATCAGAGAAGCCCACAAGAATCCAACATCTTTGGAATTGTTCATAAAAATCCAACAACTTCTGAATAGTTATTATTAAGAAATACAGTATTAATACAATACAACACAAAAAACATTCCAGGCAGGACAGTGTTTCAAAACCAAAGTCTGTTCGTGAAATAGGATTCAAATCCTATTTCTCTTGCCTGCAAGGCACAAAGGACTCCTTAGCACTTCTTTTAGATGGGAGGCCCTGTTCTCTGAGGTGTGCCAACCCGAGGAGATCTCACAATAGCGAGTCTCCAGTCATGCCCCAAATTCAAAAATTCCCTCCTTTTGGTTTGTTTGTTTGTTTATTTATTTATTTATTCATTTATTGTATTCAATTTGTATACTGCCCGACTCCCAATGACCCTGGGTGGTTCTGGTATCTGTTTTAGTATCTTTCTAGTTACAATCAATTGTAGTTATTCTGTCCATAATTTATAACTAAAATACGAATTTAATAAGCTGAAGGATCCATTGTCATATTGTTTTCTTCCAAAGTTATATGAAGGGCCTTTTTTTTTACTTCAAAGCTTGTTCTTTATTAATTCTTCATGAAGTATTTTTTAACCTTATTAAAACTTTCTTCATCCCTGGGATTGTAGAAATCTGTCTTCCTTGTGGTTGAAATACAATTTGCTTGAATGGGAATCTCAATTTATAACTTATATCTTGTTTTGGTACTTCTTCTATTAGGGGTTTGTAGGGTGGTAGGACTGATATCTTGAAAAAGTAACACCTTACCACCATCCCAACTGATCTCTTTTAGTTCATGAGCTTTTTTTTTTAATAAGAACTTTATTATATTATAAAGTACAATTAAAAACAGAACAGAGAATACAGTAAAGATAGAAAATAGAACTAAAAGAAAAGACAAAACCTAAAATAGTGAAAATAGAATGGAAGGTGACTTCTGACTATCTCCCATACAGATATAAATACAGATTAGGGTTAGGGTTAGGGTTAGGGTTAGGGTTAATTAATTAATTAATCTAAAACTAATTAATCCAAATTCACATTATTTCTATGAACACAAACCTCCTAATTATTAAAACCCACAATCAAAACTTTCATTTTTTCCCACACAATCTAAGAAGGGTTGCTATGAGGAGACAAATTTAGAAACAATGTTATCTCTTATTAATCTGTTAGTTTCACCATTTGAGCCAAATCTATTCGTTTAATAGTCCATTCTTCCGCTGTAGGTGTTTGTGGGTCCTTCCATCTTTCTTGATTTGTTCATCTTCCAGATTCATCTATAACAACATCTTATACATTTTAATCATAACATATTCATCATTTATACAAAGTTGCATCTCAAGGTAAATTATTTCATTAGCAAATCTATAATTCTTTTTATCCAACTTAAAACATTCAAACAGTTGCATATAAATAAACCAATAACATATAAAGCCTTCTAACTCTAACCATTCTTTTATTTTAAAATTTAGTTCATCCTATCCCTTCTAAATTTTCCCAACGAAAAAGAATTTTATTCTTTTTTAAAACATCTGTCAAAACAGCATAATCCTTTCCCTTACTTAAAATCCTTACTGGTATTTCTTTAGGCACAGTTATATCCACATTTTCGGTATTAAGTTTAGAACCAAAGTGTACTTGGAAGACCAACACATCTCCTGGCTTATCACATACAATTACATACTTAGAATTTATACAAAGAATTTTCTCTATTTCATCCATCATATTTATTAAGTTTTCTTCTTTAATCTCAGGAATTTCCGTGGACCTTAAACAAATTTCTTTATCTCTCAATTCCAGTAATGCAGATTTATCCAGCTCTTTGTCCCTTTCACTTTCCAACAAATCAACTCTATCATTAACTGTTTTGGCTTCCTTCTTCCAGTTCCTGTTCAATTTTGTCCAATTTTTGGTCCAGCCTTTTGTCAAGATCAGCAAAACTTGAGTCAAATATTTGGTTAACACTTTGGATAATGGTTTGTGTGATTTTAAGAGTATATTCTTTAAACATGGCTTTCATCCAGTCAAATTCACCAGACCCGTGTCTTATATGCTTTTGGGTGGCCGTTATTTCTATTTCTTCTTTTCCCCCTTACTTAAAAATTAAAAAAAGGAGAAAAGGAAAACTGTTTCTTCCTTTCGATAGTTTCCGATTTAATACTTTCACTTCCTCTTGTGGCCAAAAGTAATATTTCCCAAATGCAAATGAAACCGGATAGCCACAACAAACAGCAAGATGAGGAGCCAAATCAGCAACCAATCACAGCTTAGAAAAATCGGCAGACCCAAACTTTCTCACAGCTAGCAATAAAGCAAGGGAGGGTTAAATCTGTAGCGGATCATAACTTGAGAAATTTGCCAAACCAAAACTTTCTCACAGCGTCGAAAAATAGATCGCTCTCAATTCCACGAAAAAACACTTATATAAAAATATTCCTTTTTAAAATCAAAAGTAAAATACAGATAGAAATAGTTTCCTAAAAGTGTAGAAAACTTCTTACAAAACATTAAAACTTCCAGATTGCATGCTCTTATTTCAATCCTTCAAATCCAGTGCAACACACTTTAAAAGTCCCCAAAAATAATGAAAGTCCAACCAAGAGAAGAAATATTTCTGTAGTGGGGATAGCCTCTTTAAATTCTTTAAGTAACATACAGTAAAAGTGATTTTAGAGGTGGGGTGGCCGGAAGTAATGTCTCTTTGAAGAGGTTTTAAATGCGACACCGACAAGCTGATCCCCCCTCTTCCCAGCCAATTGCTCACCGTTCATTCGTGATCCACGTTTGATCAATAAGTTATAGCTGTCTGGAAGATGCAAGGCGCGATTTGATGGCTTCTCATTGCCCAGAGAATGCTTCGTGTTTCAGAATAAATTCCTGAGATGCCGAATTTACCGCGTTTAACACTCCAGCTTCAGCAGAGCTTCAGCCGGAAGAACCTTCCACCATTATTCCTCCATCAGAAGTTGTTGAAGAATTCTTTCTTTCACTTTCTTTCACCTGACAGTTTACAAATCTTATTAGTGTATCTCTTGGGTTTTGCATTTGATTGGCCTAATGAGATAAGACTTTATGGGAAAATTCTAATGAAAATACATGTTAAAAGAGAGAGAAAGGGAATAAGCTGGGGAAATCAGTGTGAGAGCTACAAACTACCTGAAGAATATCAAGTGAGCAGAAGAAGTGAGGAGTCACGAAATTCTAAGAAGAGAATTCTGGCCAGTCAGGATACTGAAGCACAACAGACAAATCCTTTCAGGTATACTTCCAACTCTATGGTTTAAGCCATAAACAGCTCATTCAATGTGATGGCTTCACATTCTCCAGATCAACTTGTTGAACAAACCATTTCAAGAAGAAAAGAAATATGGCTGCAGAATTTAGGTTCCACTCTCACATCCAAAAGACAATTGAGAGATAGGAGAACAGTTAGGACCGGATGGATGGGAGGAGTCACAGAAAACCACAGAAGTGATTGGGGCCTCCAATTTCCCATCACAAACCAAAGCATTTTGGTCCAAATACAATGCACCCATGTACATCAATGTTGCAACATGCCGGATCTGGAACTAGAAGACACCATTTCCAGAGTGGAGCACCTAAAGCCATCCCTGGGTTGTTGTAAATGAAGGGGGAAATGATGAATCCCTATAGATATGAAGGGCATTGTTTTGATACACAATTGTATACTCTCTCATAATGTATAAATATGCATGTAACAGTGCACTCTATCTTACTTATAAAGGGTTAACTTGCTTTCGCCTTCCAAGAGAGCACACCATTCCCCCACCCCATTTCCTTTAGAAGCAATTAGCTAGATGCCTGACTGCTTTTTGAAGCTATAAATTAGCTCAGTACCAGGCTGGGACTAGCAAAGAAAAAGTATCAGAAGAACTTTCCAATTCCAAAGAAGAGATAAGGACTGACATGGGGTGTTTCCTTGGTAACCAGAAGAAAAGGTTAAACTTAGATTCACCTCTTTAGGAACCACCTTTATTCCTCCTTAGACCATCCCAAAAATCCCTTGTATGGGTATGGGGGAACGTACTATTTGAATACATTTGTAACTGTCTATAAATTCCTGATGTTTACTTTTGTAAGGTGTGATTCCATCAGCATTCATTGCCACTATGTTGATTGGGTTCACCCAGATGTGTCTTGGCCAAAATATATCTGTTTACTTTCAAGGAAGCCTTGTCTCAAGTTCTATTTGGTTCTCTGAACTTGGGCAAACAAATAAACAAAGGCTAGTGCCTAACATTTTCTGGCAAGCCAGCCAGGACTCCCGAAGGCAGGGATTCCTTGGGGAGGCTGCTTTTAGCCCCCCTCTGCATTGCCTTCACTACAGCGGACAGAGGAAATTGATGGAGACCATTCATCAATGTCAAGCGCACGCCTGGAAAGTTTTCCAGTGACCTTGTGCTGGCCACCGTCGGCAGACTCCGCTCCAGCTAAGCATGAATGCTCAAAATCAAGGCTTCTCTTATATCTGTTGTATAAAGATGGATTTGGGGAAACCAGAAAAGGGTGAGTATACTTTCATTAGGTGGGGAGAGCTGCCTTGTGAGTGCTTGAGTGAGACGTGGGAAATTTCGTTAGGGGCTTGCCCACGAAGTGAGTGCGGTATGTGTGCTTGTTGGAATATATTATCCTAGAGGAGGATTTTGTATTAGGAGGACCCACCATTTCACGGAGGAGGATTTCAGATTAGGGAGGGGACACTGGCCAGACCCCGAGCCGATAAAAGAAAAAATCGGCCCGAGAAATCCCTAGAAATCCCGAGCTGAAACCCTGCGTCGAGGGAAAGACTGACAGGGAGGAAAATAAAGAGCCCGAGAACTTCTCCGGTGCGGTCCGCAGGAATCCCGAGTTGAAGGAAAAACCCGAGAAATCCTCTAGGTCACGCCAAAAACTGAAGCCGACGGAAAGGCTTAGGAGAAAAAGAAAAAGAAAAAAAATAGAAAAAAGATAAAGAAAAGAAAAGAAAAAAGTGGCAAGATTTTGTACTCTTTTATTTTGATGTCAGCCTTCTTATCACCAGAAGAAAAATGCCAAGTGCTTGAAGCAGCTATTGACGCTCACACAGCTGCAAAAGAAATTTGGATGCACAGGCTGGGCGCCCACTGGGTGCCTGACCAGCCGCCCAGGATGTCCTGGTGCCCAGTTATGAGGCTAACCCTAATACCACAGATGGAGCACTTGTTTTGGAAAGGATTAGAACTGCTTTCCTTCAGGGACTGCGATTGGGTGTGCTAAAGACAGTGAATTTTCATCATGTCCATTAAATTGTTCAGGAACCTAAAGAATCCCCTATGGAATTCCTGACACGCCTTAAAGATGGCCACCGCTGCCTCACTGATCTTGACCCAGAGGCCCCTGCCAATGAAGTTATGATCAAAGCTGCTTTTGTTGGCCAAAGTGCTCCAGATATTAGGAAAAAGCTCCAGAAGTTACCTGCTCCATCAACCCAAAATTTTGAAACTCTTATCCAGATGATGATGACTGGTGTGGGTCTTCCGGGCTGTGTGGCCGTGTTCTGGAAGTTTTGTTTCCTAACGTTTCGCCAGCACCTGTGACCGGCATCTTATCTCAGAGAGAGCTCAAAGAAAAAAGAAGATAAGAGAATGCATAAACAAGCATCTCTTCTTGCACTGGCCATTCGCCCACAAAGCAAAGGGAGGCAGGAATCCTCCCTCTCAGACTCATACAGAGAGATCAATGTGCAAAATGTGAGCAAATTGGCCACTGGAGAAATGAATGTTTGTGGAATGCCAAGCCTGATGCCCAACCTTCAAGGGCCAATAAAGGCCGAAAAGGACCAACACTGCAAGGCCAAGAACCACAGAGAGGCAGACCTCAAAACTCCCAGCAGAGGTCTGGACCCCCTTTTTCTTTTTTAAGTGTTCAAGCCTCTAAATTTTACCCTGAGAACAGTTCATATTGAAGGGACTCCAGAGGACTTTTGTTTTCCCCCGATCCTCTGGTTGAGTTAAATGCCAACCCTATCATTTTCTCATTGATACAGGTGCAACTTATAGTGTTTTAAATGACAACAATATTTCTTGTCTGACCATTTCCTCTGTTCCTGTAATTGGTGCAACAGGAGTTATGGAAATGGCACCAATCAGCCAAACTTTTTCAGTTGTTGCTCCCAGGGACCTCAATTGGATCATTCTTTTTTTGCTCATGCCACATTGTCCCATCAACCTCCTTGGTTGGGACCTATTAGGAAAATTAAGAGCTACCATTCAATTCAATGATCAAGGCTTGAGTCTTCACATTCTCCCAGAACAGGCTTATCTCTGTTTTTTATCCAAGCCAACTGAAGCCAGCCCACTTGATAACACCCAGATTGACCCACGGGTGTGGTATCAAGGGAAACCAGGGTTTGCTCAGTTTGCCAAGCCCCACATGGCTCACTTGTTCCCTGAGGCACAACCCATCTCAATCAAGCAATATCCTATCAGACGGGAAGCATGCCTGGGAATTAAAACATTAATTGACCTTTTTTGGAAAATGGCCTGTTGATTCCTATTCAATCTTATTGGTCAACACCTATCACCAGGTTGTGGCCAACCCTTACACCTTATTGACCACCTTGTTTAGTGACCAAGTATGGTACATGGTTATTGATCTCAAGGATGCCTTTTTCTGCATTCCTTTGGCTAAGGAGTGCCAGCAATATTTTGCTTTTGAGTGGGAGGATCCCACTATAGGACAGAAATGTCAGCTTTCCTGGACAAGGCTCCCCCAGGGGTACACAAACAACCCTACAGCTTTTGCTGCTGCTTTGTCCCAAGATTTAAAGGACTTTTCCCCCAGTGGGAATTCTCTGCTTCTTTATGTTGATGATCTCCTTTTGGCTGGAAAGACTAAAGAAGCCACAGAAACCACCTCTGTACTTTTCTTCAATCACCTTGCTGTTAAAGGATATTTCTGGGTATTCCCTCCTTGCCAAGCCTCTTTACCAACTCCCTCAGAAGGATATGGCTTGGGAATGGACTGGAGAACATCAATCTGCTTGGCAGGACCTAAAAGACTCTCTTGCTAGAGCTGTGGCCCTTGCCCTTCCTGATCAGTTTAAAGGCTTTGATTTGTTTGTTACTGAAAAACAAGGATGCACACTAGGAGTCCTTACCCAGAAATTAAGACTTGAAAAGGATTCCTATTGCTTATCTATCCAAAATCATGGATGCTGTGGTAAAAGGCTGGCCTTCCTGCCTTCGTTCAATTGCAGCTACAGCGCTTTTAATTCAAGAGACAGAAAAGATGTCTACACCCCCCACTCTGTTCAAACATTGCTGGAACAAAAACTTCCTGCATGGGCTTGTTGTTGTTGTTGTTTAGTCGTTAAGTCGTGTCTGACTCTTCGTGACCCCATGAACCATATTGCGCCAGGCCTTCCTGTCCTTCACTGCCTCCCTGAGTTTGCTCAGTTTCATGCTCATTGCTTCAGTGATGCTATCTAACCATCTCATCCTCTGCCGTCCTCTTCTCCTTTTGCCTTCAATCTTTCCCAGCATCAGGGTCTTCTCCAAAGAGATCTCTCTTCACATTAGGTGGCCAAAATATCTGAGCTTGAGCTTCATTATCGATCCTTCCAATGAGCAATCAGGGTTGATTTCCTTTAAGATTGACTGGTTTGACCTCCTAGCAGTCCAGGGGACTCTCAAGAGTCTTCTCCAGCACCACAGTTCAAAGGCATCAATTCTTCGGCGCTCGGCCTTTTTTATGGTCCAGCTCTCACAGCCATACATTACTACTGGAAAAACCATAGCTTTGACTATGCGGATCTTTGTCGGCAAGGTGACGTCTCTGCTTTTTAATATGCTATCTAGGCTTGCCATAGCTTTCCTCCCAAGGAGCAAGCGTCTTTTAATTTCATGGCTGCAGTCTGTTGGAATAAAATGCTTGCTTATCAGAAACTTGATTCAGGCTTCTGCAGTGTGGCCAGGCCAGTGGCCAGCACACGAACCAGAAACCTAGGATGAGGGAAGGTACCAGATAATAAAAGCACCTAAAAGCACGATAAGGCGATCACTGCTTGAGAAATACCTGATGCCACGTAAGCAAGTAGGGAAACGTATAACCATGACAGGCTATACAGGAAACATAGAATAAACCAATAGTGTTGCTTAAAGCTGTTGCATGACTATAAAAGGCTATATGCCCCCACAACCTGCCCCCACAACCTGCTTCCTGACTTGTAATACCCAATAAAAGAGTAGTTCAGAACACGCTCTGGGCTCACTCACCTCGAGGAAAACCTGCGTGTTTGTCTTCACTCTCGCCTGTCGAGACCCCATGAGTGGCCCACCCTGATGCGGACAGCAAAACCGCATTGTGGTGACCCCGACATGATCGCGTGATTTCACGAGGTGCGTCTCGGACCGTCCTTACTTATTCGCTCGAGGGGAGCTGTGCACTCGTCCTGTCTGAAACACGGCTGGATATTCGTAAGTATGGGCGGAAAATTCTCTCAACAACAGACAGCGCATCTGAAGGAATTGAGGGAATTAACCGAATCTTCCTCTAAAATTTCTTCAAACGGAGGCAAAACCCTCCCCCGTTTGAAAAACAAAGAATTAATTGGCCTTTTGTCTTACATTTGGCAACAATGTCCATCATACCCTGAAAAAGGGTCACTGAAAATATCCACATGGACAAAATTGGGGGAATACTTCCACGCGGCCCCTAGGGCCCCGGTCCAAATTCTGACCTCATGGCGTGTGGTCATGGAATGCTTAATGATTCACCATAAATTCGAAAACCAAATGCCGGCAGAACCCATACCACCCCCGTATGATTCTGTTAAAAATTCTCCGGCCACTTTACTTCCCATGTCAGCAGGTTCTGGGTGCCTTGATCCAGCCAATGGTCCCACGGCTCCCATGGCTCCAAGTCCCCCCCTGACTATAAAACCTCAAAAGGGGGGTCACATAATCAGAGCTATGCAGACTGCTCAGCAGTCAGGTCAACTCTCTGCTGAGGATCTTGAAGCGTGTGCAATGTTTCCGGTGACCTGGGTGGTGCCCGCCGGAGCTGCTGCGGGCGCTCCTGGCCAGCCGGTGCATACGCACATAGATTACAAACAAATCAAAGAGATTAAAAGTGCTGTTAGAGATTATGGCCTGCAGTCGCGTTATGTTATGGGCTTGCTTACTTCGCTTTCTATTGCTGCTGTGGAAATGCTGCTTGCAGATTGGCAGTCGCTTTTTGGCATGATTTTAACCCCTGCTCAATATGTAATTTGGAATTCGGAGTACGGCAAACAGGCTGCCGTTGCCATAAATGCCGGACTCCCTCAAAATGTTACTGCTGACGATGTCCTGGGGACTGGCACCATCAGCACTATCGCACAACAGCAAAACTCCGATAGAGCTGCTTTTCCTATTATTAAAAATTGTGCCTTAGCAGCCTTACGAAAGGTTGATGACAATCAGGGCAAACCTTTGCAAACCTTTTCTAAAATAATTCAATCGCCTACAGAAGACTATTCTTCCTTTATTAGTCGCCTTCAAGTTGCATTAGAACGCCAAATTGACAACGTAGATGCTAGAGGTGAACTGTGTATGAAATTGGTTTATGAAAACGCTAATTCGGACTGTCAAAAGGTGCTCCAGCCCATAGCTAACAAACCTGGCATCACCCTGGCTGATTTTCTCCAAGCATGTCGTATTGTCGGAACCACCAGCCACAAAATGGCTGCGCTGGCCTCCGCCATTACCACAACCTTGCTTCCGCCTTCTTCTTCCTCCCTCACGCCACAAGACGCACTTCCTGTGTCACACCCTGCCAGACCCAAATTATTTCCTCCATTTATCAAGCCTATTTATCCCCTTCTATCGAACCAACTCTTCTATCTTTGTTTCTGTCCTTACAACACCTCATTTCTAAAAGGACTCATTCTTTCCATGTTGCACACATTCGTAGCCACCAACCGTTCCCTGGTATCCTCCAGGAAGGAAATAGCGTGGCCGACGCTGCGGCTGCGGCTGCATCCTCCTCCCCACTCATTTTTGCCTTTTCCTCTCCCACTCCGTGGGAAAGTCATTCCTATTTCCACCAGAATAAAAAGGCGCTCATTAAGCAGTTCAAAATTTCTGCTACAGAGGCCACTGCAATTTTACAGCAATGCCCCACCTGTAGCAAACAAGCGCACTCTGTGCCCATGGGAGTTAACCCCAGGGGGACAGAGTGCAACCAAATTTGGCAAATGGATGTTACCCAATATGCTTCCTTTTCCCCATGGAAGTACTTACACGTTTCCATTGACACTTACTCGGGGTTCATCATGGCCACCCCTCAAAGGGGCGAAGCCTCTAAACACATTATTAATCATTGTATTCGAACCTTTGCAACGCTGGGACGCCCAAAAGAACTTAAAACAGACAATGGGCCTGGCTATACAGGCAGTGCTTTTGCCGCCTTTTGCCAGAAATGGGGAATCACACACAAATTCGGCATACCATACAACAGCAAAGGTCAAGCCATAATTGAAAGAGCAAATCAGACCTTAAAACATGCTCTTGACAGATATATAGAAACAAAGGGGAAAGGGCCCCCTAGCCTCCCAGCGGTGCAAGACATTCTCAACCTTTGCCTCTATACTCTTAACTTTCTCAACTTGACTGGACTACCTGCCACTTCTGCTGCTTGTTGTCACTTTGCCTCACAACCTGCCGCTGACCACCAACGACCACTTGTCTACTATCGTTGCCTGCGAGACCCCGCCTGGAGAGGGCCTGCGCAACTCATCACCTGGGGTCGAGGTTACGCGGCCATTCAGCTTCCCGATAAGGTTCTGTGGGTCCCTGGTCGCTGCGTCCGTCCTTGTCATCTCCCGCTTTCGCCGGACGCCCAAGACGCCCCTCCTCCTCCCCACATAAGAGGCCTTACTGGTGTCACTCCGGAAGCTGACCCTCAACGTACGGCCGAGGAAGAGGACAGCAGGGACAACAGAAGGTAGACCAAGGGAAGGGCCTCAATCAAAATGTCACATCTGCCTCAATTGGGAAGAATACTGTGGTTCCCGGTTGCCCTTCAGCTACTGAGCGTTGCCCTCTGCGCACCTAACTATGCGCAGCACAATCCCCATCAACCCCAGAACCTAACGTGGGCGGTACTGGACGCACACGCAGACATCCTGAACTCCACTTCATCTATGGCGGTGCCGGGGTCCTGGTTTCCTGACCTGTACTTTGACTTTGGTGTGATGATGGACACCACCACTTCTCCCAACAGACCGGGTATGGTTAGCCACAGATGGATCAAGAGATGGCCCCTTTATGTCTGCCCCAGCCATGTCAGGGCAACAACATACCGGAAGAAGTGTGGTGGGGAAAACGATTACTTTTGTGCGGACTGGAGCTGCGTCTCCACGGGAGAAATAACATGGAACCCCCCTTTCAGAGGTGATCTTATTACGCTCAGACGGACTGGTGAGAACGTACGATGTGAGCAAAACCAATTTGGAACATATGTTAATTGTAATCCGGTTAAAATCTCTTTCACCGCTGAGGGAAAACGACACATGGGGTGGCAGTCAGGGGTCACTTGGGGAGGCCGAGTTCATGATAAAACCAGGGAGCCAGGGAATATTTTTACTATACGCCTAACACAAACCCCCATAGAACCCCCAGTACCGGTGGGCCCCAAGACAATACCAGCCAACCGCAGGGAGCCACCCCCACAACCCACCCCCACTCCCGGGAAAAGTTCGCCTACTTCCATCGGTTATTCTTTTTCCCCTTCACAGAGCCGCCCTGGGAACCCTCTTTGGGACATCGTCACAGCCACCTATCACATGGTCAATGACACCAATCCCAACCTTACTACAGCCTGCTGGTTTTGCTACGATGTTCGACCCCCATATTATGAGGCTGTAGGGCTTGTTTCTCCATACAACACTTCCTCGAATGACAAGGCATGCAGATGGAAACATGGCTCACAAACATTGCAGTCAATCTCAGGCAAGGGAACCTGCCTTGGACAGGTTCCCACACAGTATAAACAATACTGCAACACAACACATAGTGAGGTTGATACAACACTCTTTTACATACCACCCACAGATGGATGGTGGGCTTGCTCTACAGGCCTCACGGCCTGTGCCCATGGTCATGTAATAAGCACCAAAGGTTTTTGCATCCTTGTCCAGGTCATGCCACGCATATACTACCACACAGAAGAAGAAGTTTACAATACTTACTCAGGGTCAGAACTCACAAGACACAAGCGTGAACCCATTTCCACCCTCACAGTAGCTCTCTTGGTAGGACTTGGCCTAACAGGAGCAGGAACTGGGATAGCATCCTTTGCAAATCAGTATGTCCAATACCACCACCTTAGGGCAGCCATCGATGAAGACTTAGAGAGAATAGAAACTTCGATCTCTCACTTACAAAAATCCCTAACCTCCCTCTCAGAAATGGTCTTGCAGAACAGAAGAGGCCTTGATTTACTTTTTCTAAAAGAGGGGGGGTTATGTGTGGCTTTAAGAGAAGAATGTTGCTTCTATGCAGATCACTCTGGCATAGTGCAGGACTCCATGACCAAACTCAGGGAGGGCCTGGATAAACGTAAAAAGGAGAGGGAGGGTCAGCAAGGATGGTCTCAATCCTGGTTCAACTTTTCCCCATGGTTGACCACCCTGATAGGTACCATAGCAGGACCACTGATATTGCTACTCCTTGCATGTACATTTGGCCCCTGCATTCTATCTCGCCTAACAAAATTTGTGGAAACTAAAATAGGTGCCTTGGAAAATATGGTACTGGAACGCCACCATTACCAACCAATACGGTCTGGAGAAAATATGGAAAAAGCATCCCTCCGCATATTAGACTCTGACGAAGAGTTGGAATCCACCAGTTTTACTTTTAAAACAAAAACGGAGGAGATGTTGGAATAAAATGCTTGCTTATCAGAAACTTGATTCAGGCTTCTGCAGTGTGGCCAGGCCAGTGGCCAGCACACGAACCAGAAACCTAGGATGAGGGAAGGTACCAGATAATAAAAGCACCTAAAAGCACGATAAGGCGATCACTGCTTGAGAAATACCTGATGCCACGTAAGCAAGTAGGGAAACGTATAACCATGACAGGCTATACAGGAAACATAGAATAAACCAATAGTGTTGCTTAAAGCTGTTGCATGACTATAAAAGGCTATATGCCCCCACAACCTGCCCCCACAACCTGCTTCCTGACTTGTAATACCCAATAAAAGAGTAGTTCAGAACACGCTCTGGGCTCACTCACCTCGAGGAAAACCTGCGTGTTTGTCTTCACTCTCGCCTGTCGAGACCCCATGAGTGGCCCACCCTGATGCGGACAGCAAAACCGCAGCAGTCTCCGTCTGCGGTGATCTTGGAGCCCAAATAAATGAAGTCTGTTACTGCTTCCATTTCTACCCCTTCTATTTGCCAGGAATTGATGGGTCCAGATGCCATGATCTTAGTTTTTTTAATGTTGAGTTTCAAGCCAGCTTTTGCACTCTCCTCTTTCACCCTCATCAAGAGGCTCTTTAGTTCTTCTTCACTTTCTGCCATTAGGGTGGTATCGTCCGCATATCTGAGGTTGTTGATGATTCTCCCTGCAATCTTAATTCCGGCTTGTGATTCTTCCAGCCTGGCATTTCTCATGATGTACTCTGCATATAGGTTAAATAAGCAGGGTGACAGTATACAGCCTTGTCGTACACCTTTCCCTATTTTGAACCAATCGGTTGTTCCATGACCGGTTCTAACTGTTGCTTCTTGGCCCGCATACAGATTTCTCAGGAGACAGGTAAGGTGGTCTGGTATTCCCATCTTTTTAAGAATTTGCCACAGTTTGTTGTGATCCACACAATCAAAGGCTTTTGCATAGTCAATGAAGCAGAAGTAGATATTTTTCTGGAACTCTCGTGCTTTCTCCATGATCCAGCGAATGTTGGCGATTTGATCTCTACTTCCTCTGCCTCTTCGAAACCCAGCTTGTACATCCGGTAGTTCTCGGTTCATGTATTGCTGAAGCCTAGCTTGTAGGATTTTGAGCATAACCTTGCTAGCATGTGAAATGAGTGCAATTGTGCGATAGTTTGAGCATTCTTTGGCGTTGCCCTTCTTTGGAATTGGAACGTAAACTGACCTTTTCCAATCCCGTGGCCACTGTTGCGTTTTCCAAACTTGCTGGCATATTGAGTGCAGCACTTTAACACCATCATCTTTTAGTATTTTAAATAACTCAGCTGGAATACTGTCATCTCCACTAGCTTTGTTGTTAGCAATGCTTCCTAAGGCCCACTTGACTTCACTCTCTAGGATGTCTGGCTCAAGGTCAGTGATCACACCAGCGTGGACATCAGGGACATTAAGATCTTTCTTGTAGAGTTCTTCTGTGTATTCTTGCCACCTCTTCTTAATCTCTTCTGCTTCTGTTAGGTCCCTGCCTTTTTTGTCCTTTATCATGCCCATCTTTGCACTAAATGTTCCTTTCATATCTCCAATTTTCTTGTAGAGATCTCTAGTCTTCCCCATTCTATTGTTTTCCTCAATTTCTTTGCATTGTTCATTTAAGAAGGCCTTCTTATCTCTCCTGGCTATTCTCTGGAAATCTGCATTCAGTTGCTTATATCTTTCCCTTTCACCCTTGCTTTTCGCATTCCTTCTTTCCACAGCTATTTGTAATGCCTCATCAGACAGCCATTTTGCTTTCTTGCATTTCTTTTTCTTTGGGATGGTTTTAGTTGCTGCCTCCTGTACAATGTTACGGACCTCCGTCCATAGTTCTTCAGGCACTCTGTCTACCAAATCTAATCCTCTAAATCTATTCATCACCTTCACTGTGTACTCACAAGGAATATGATCTAAGTCATACCTGAGTGGTCTAGTGGTTTTCCCTACATTCTTCAATTTAAGCCTAAATTTTGCAGTAAGAAGCTCATGATCTGAGCCACAGTCAGCTCCTGGTCTTGTTTTTGCTGTCTGTATAGAGCTTCTCCATCTTTGGCTGCAAAGTATATAATCAATCTGGTTTCGGTATTGACCATCTGGTGATGTCCATGTGTAGAGTCGTCTCTTGTGTTGTTGGAAAAGAGTGTTTGCTATGACTAGCTTGTTCTCTTGACAGAACTCTATTAGCCTTTGCCCTGCTTCATTTTGTACTCCAAGGCCAAATTTGCCTGTTATTCCGATTACTCCTTGACTTCCTACTTTAGCATTCCAATCCCCTATGATGAAAAGGACATCTTTTTTTGGTGCTAGTTCTAGAAGGTATTGTAGGTCTTCATAGAAGCGGTCAACTTCAGCTTCTTCAGCATCAGTGGTTGGGGCATAGACTTGGATGACTGTGATATTGAATGGTTTGCCTTGGATACGCACTGAGATCATTCTGTCGTTTTTGAGGTTGTACCCCATTACTGCCTTTCCCACTCTCTTATTGACTATGAGTGCAACTCCATTTCTTCTAAGGGTTTCTTGCCCACAGTAGTAGATATAATGGTCACCCGAATTAAATTCACCCATTCCCGTCCATTTCAGTTCGCTGATTCCCAAGATGTCGACGTTCAATCTTGTCATCTCATGTTTGACCACATCCAGCTTGCCTTGGTTCATAGATCTTACATTCCAGGTACCTATACAATATTGTTCTTTACAGCATCGGACCTTCTTTTCGCTTCCAGATACATCCACAGCTGAACGTCCTTTCGGCTTTGGCCCAGCCGCTTCACTCTTTCTGGAGCTACTTGGAAATGCCCTCCGCTCTTCCCCAGTAGCATATTGGACACCTTCCGACCTGAGGGGCTCATCTTCCGGCATCATATCTTTTAGCCTTTTAACATTGTCCATGGGGTTTTCTTGGCAAGGATACTGGAGTGGGTTGCCATTTCCTTCTCCAGTGGACCACATTTTGTCAGAACTCTCTGTCATGACCTGTCCGTCTTGGGTGGCCCTGCACGGTATAGCTCATGGCTTCACTGAGTTACGCAAGCCCCTTCGCCACGACAAGGCAGTGATCCATGAAGGGGCTGCATGGGCTACTTCAGCCCAATTGACTAAATATGCCAGCTTAATTTTGGAAAATGATTCAGTTAAACTGTTTCGCTGTGAATGGCTCAACCCAGCCACCCTTCTGCCTCGACCACCAGAAGAGGCTAACACATCAGAAAGCCCTAGGATATGTGGGGGCAGATGGCAAAGCTCTAAAGATGAAACCTCTTCTTGAAAAACTAGCTATTGCTGTCCGTTTACCTACCAAATTAGCCATAGTTCATTGCAGAGGCCATCAGACTGATCGAGGTAAAATCTCCCATGGCAATCGTGCTGCTGATTATTGGGCAAAACAAGCTGCTCGTGGGGGTGATGTCATGCCTGCAGAAACTCACCAACTTTTGCCCCTCATTCCTGTAAAGCCCGATCACCCACTTCCCCTCTCTATGATCAGAGAGATCATCTTGATCCACAAGGAAAGTGGAAGGATGGGTGGTAGATTGTTGACAATTGTGTTCAACTGCCTCTTCAATCCTGTGGATGGTTGTCAGAAGAAGTCATGCCATGGCCCATTGTGGCCCCAAACCTCTTTTCAAGTGGCTTTCTCAAAGATACAGTAACAAGAAGCTGAGGCACTTTTGCCAATCAGCTGTGGCTCAATGTACTATCTGCCACAGAAATAACCCAAAGAGTGATAAACCTACCCCTCCAGGCCACCTCCCTACTGCTCAATACCCAGGGGAAGCCTGGCAAGTGGACTTTACTGAACTTCTCAAAAAAGGGACCCAAAAATCATCTTTTGGTCTTTGTGGATTTGTTCTCCGGATGGCCTGAAGCCTTCCCTGCTTCATCTCAGCATGCAGGAAAAGTGGTTAAGGCCCTAGTGGAGTACATCATTCCAAGATTCTCGGTCCCTAAAGGGTTAAATCAGATAATGGCTGGCACTTCACCTCTGAAGTCACTCAGCAAGTCAGTAAATTCCTGGACATTCCTTGGTATTCACATTCTAATTACAGACCTCAGGCTTCAGCCAGGGCTTAAGAGGGCTGAAGACATGGATCGTACTTTAAAAGCTCAGCTTGCAAAGCGTTGTCAGGAGACTCAGTTGCCGTGGCCCAAAATACTGCCCCTTGCTTTAATATGTATCAGGGCTATGCCCAGAGGGCCACTATTGCTGTCCCCCTTTGAAATGCTTTATGGGAGACCGTTTGTATCTCATGAAGTGCAAACTGCCTGGACTGGTGAAAAGAACATTTCTCAATACTTGCAGAAGCTGGCGCACGTTCTATCCTCTATTTCCCTGCAGGTCCGAGACGCCCTGCCAATTGCTCCTGACGTACCACCCATTGCCCAGCCAGGCCAGTGGGTTAGAGTGAAGGAGCTGGTCCCATCCTGCACTGAGCCGAAGTGGTCTGAGCCGAAGCAAGTCCTACTGAGCATGCCAACTGCTGTGAAAGTCGAGGGCATCAAAGCTTGGGTGCATGGATCCAGGATCAAGGAAGTGAAGGAACCCCCAGACATTTGGCAAGTTTCCTCGGTCGATGGACTTAAATTAAAATTGCAGCATTCTTTAGCTTCACCAGCAGATCTTTTCAAGGACTAATTAGATCCACCGGTAGTGGTGGACAAATAAACAAAGGCTAGTGCCTAACAGATACATCTTCTGAAAACATTTACTGGGCTGTCCTCATGCCAGCGAAGGGAGCCTATGTTGATTTGCCCAATCTCTCACTCCTGTTGTGATATTTAGATCATTCAATCTTAGGGAAAAGCATGGAAGACTTCATGAGGACAAGCTGGGATACATATATTGACAACATTAGTATGATTCAGATAGGGAGGACTCATGGAGCTAAATTTCATACCTCAAGCCACAGGAACTGAATGGAACACAGGAGATCCCACAAGCTTCTTCAGACCCAAGAGAACCTCAGCTACATGGCTAGCTGGTGGTTTCTTATGTACCCTAAATGTGAATGTAATAATTCAAAAATAATTGTGATAAGAATGCAATTTGCTTGACAAGCTTGTCACTAAATGTAATAATGATCATCAGTTCATTGGATCCTTTTAACGAAACCCTCAAATGTATGAAGTCAACTGCCATCTTTCTCCGTTGCTTCAGAATCCTTTTCTGTGGAAAAAAGTTAGCTAAACTTTGTCCCCTCAAAAAACCATCTGAAATGAGGGAGCCACATCTGGGAACTTTGGAAAACATGTTTTCTCTGGCTTCACATGCAAGTACAATGAATTCAGGGTGCCACAGAGGTCAAATTTTCAAAATGATGGTGATTTGCTTTGCCTTTTTAATGAATCTCTAGGGATGTTTCCCAAGATTGCCTTTGAAACAAACATCAGGATACAGAGGAACCCTGGATGACATCTTGCCCCCAGGTCTGAACGGATAGCATCATATATGCCTTTTGCACCACTGAGAGTTGAAGTTGAAGACAAGGACACCTGAGAAGGATTCATTCTGTAAGATCTCCTTCAGATCTAAATCTTTTCCTGGGTTCCCTTTGCATCCAGAAACCCATCGAGGCCTCAGATTTGAGCTCTTTCTAATCCCTTTTTTTTTTTTAATTGCCTGTGTGGAGCAAGAGGGTGTGCCAGATATGTACAGAATGGTTCTCCTCCTTTTTCTGCTTCTGCTTCCCCACCTAACCTGGGAGATGCCAAAGAGAAAATGCCCCTTGACTTTAAAGGAACATGGAGCAGCATGGAAAAATCATTTCCGGCCAGGCCAGGTTGTCATCGGTGGCGTCATCTCTGCAAGAAAAGCTATACGACCACCTTACAATTTCAGCGTGATTCCCTCCAGCAAATCTTTTCTCTGGTGAGTCATTATGTGGAGATCGCCTTGCTGCCAATCCGTCCATAACTGATTTTACTTTTGCCTAATTTAATACGACTTCTTCCCAGGCTCTAAATTGCTGTCAGAGAGGCAGAGGCTTTGGGGATGCATCAAGGCTAAAGCACCGCCTAGGGTAAAACTTGTTTCTTCAGAGTATGCAGCTGGCTCAACTGCAAACAGAAATGTGCAAATAGAACAATAACGCATCCTGCCGTTCAGCTCCAAAGCAAACATCTAAGCCTGCTGTTCAGATAGGCAGAAAGGGCTCTTTGCATATATACTCTGGCAAACCTCTCATGGATTTTCTGTTCCTATTAATCTCTAAGAGTTCTGTGCACGTTGAAGGAGGACCTTTCTTCCCCTCTCAGAAGTTTCCCATCATTGAAAAGAGGAAAGGGGTTCTCTTTGCTGTGTTCAGCAAACTGTGCAGCCAGAGGCAGAGAGAGGCTTGCAGGAGAAATGAAGAAGCACCAGGAGGGAGAAGAGAAGAATCAGAAACTGGTAATGGGGGGAGTGAGGCAGAAGCAGAGGCCCCCACTTGGTCAGAAAAATTGGGGGGGTTGGATCATCTGTTCTAATATCAAAAACTGTGTCTCACCAGATAGAGAGACTCAGCAGAGAGGAGGGGGGCAAAAAGTGGACACTGACGGTCACGGCAAGGAAGTATATCTGCTGAGGCCAGCATTCTCCTTCAGTCTTTTGCAGGTGAACCTGAATGGTTGCTTGAAATAAGGGACATATTTCCCACTGGATGAAAATTAAACATGACAACCCATATCTAAAATCTATCTCTGGGATTGTGAAGTTCTTCAAACATGAACAATGAGCTCACCACATTTATTAGTAACCACAAATTAATCAGGAAGGTAAAATCAAAACAAAGACCTCCCAATGTCAAAAATAAGTACTAAAGGGGGAAATGATGCTGGTTCAGGTGAATCGTGGATGTGTTTGGTTCCCTATCACCTGTTCTTCAAAATGTCAGTCAAGAACCTCTCACTTTTTACCACTTCTTTTAAGGAAGGATGGAGAGTTCCTGAGGATTTGAAAGGCTGCTTGGCTTAATAAAACCACAGCCTTAATATGAACTTGTGAATTATATGCCTCATGTACATCTTGAACTGTGGGCAAAGTTACTACAAAGGGAAAATAAAATCACTATTCAGGTGGGGACAATATTCAATACAATAGTTTGCTATCATGGAACTCTCCCAAATATTAAAACCCAGCAATAGTGCTAAGAGTTTTAGAGTAGCAATGAAATCCTTCCCCTGCCTGAATCTCCATGTCATTTTAGGATACAGGGAAATCGTGATATAAGAAACCCTGATTTGTAAGTTGCACAGATTTCAATTCCAATATATATCTAAGGAGACAAACAAAACACAAAAAAACCAAATTCTTAGAGAAAGAGATTGGAAAATCTCTTTCCTTTCTCAGGCACCGACATAGACATATATGATACGCTCTGCCACCATTACAAAAGGTCATCATAAGTATCTCCATAGCTTAATAAATCTTTTGAGAACTTCCTTTTTCTCCTAAAGCTGTTGTCGGGAGGTATGCGTGGAAGAGCTCCAAAATGCCCATCTCTGTTATTTCTCTTTTAAAGGAGATCATGGTGTTGAAACCTGGAAAAAGTCTTCGTATTAAATTTGAAATAATGATGGGGTACATCATCCATTTTGCAGGCATCCAACACTAAATATATGGAACCTCTTGTCCTTCCTGATTGCTGTCCGCGAGATCAACCAGAATCCCCTGATCTTACCCAACATCACTCTGGGCTACAACGTCCAGGACAGTAATTCCAATGCAGAGATGAATGCTGAAGTCTTGCTGGACCTGCTTTCTGCTGGAGAAGCAAATGTTCCAAACTACAAATGTGGAAGACAGAAAAATCTGCTGGCTCTCCTTGAAGGGACTGATTCTGACCTCTCCCGCAATACTGCAACCATGCTCAGTATCTACAAAATCCCACAGGTACGTGTGGTAAGTTGTGGGTTCGAGGTAAGGTCATGGTTGATTTTGATTTAGGAATCCCCCAGAGAAGTTAGCAAATGGACAAGAGATATCTCCAAGCTGGACTAGGGACAAAAAATAGTTTCTAAAAGGTGATCATAAATGCTTTTACAGAGCTTTTCTGCTTTCTGGCAGAAATTTGTCTTTCATTTTTCTTCTTTATTCCAATGAATTTGTGGAATCAAAATGCAGGAAATTTGAAATGCCAAATCAGTGCCCAAAACAATATTACTCAACAGTTGAATGAAGGGATATATTAGAAGCACCAATCAGCCTTCTGAGGCATCTTCAATCCAGTGAAAAATACTATGATTCCAAGTTCTGTTAATTAATTCCTACATTGAATTGAGTCCATATAACAGCTGGGATAATGTCTTGGCTTCAAAAAGCTTAAGGGCAGCTTGTGTTGGGACTTTCGGTGGCAAACTAGATGTCCCTGAAGGAGCAGGGAAGACATTGTGGTGGTGATCAGCAGCCAGATGGTGAATTCCAGCTGACAAAGTCCCTCCAGAAAAAGGAGAGATCATGAGATTGCCCACTTGTACCCTGGCTGCTCCTTGTGAGTAGACTGCAGGAATTGAGGGTTTTGTGGTCAGCTTGTAAGTTGAGCAGCTGGGAGTCAACTCATTTCAGTCAAGCTCACAGCCATAATGCAGCGTGTACGGACATAAGGTCCACTGAGCCTCATTTCTTAATCTCTCTTGGAACTTGCTTCATAACTGCTTTTCAGGTAATAGGAACATTTGAATCAATACGTTTTATAGCACTGGGTGAGTTTCCTTCAATCCTTAGCAAAAGAAGTTTTAAATACAAGTTTAAGGACTTAAAAAAAAACCTCTCTTTTGTTGGAATAAACAGAAAAAGTGTGATCAGAACGTTGATTTTGGAAAGTTACAAATGGACTAAGGGTCCAGATGGATTTGAAATAAGATTTTGAAATTAATTATTAGAATCCTTCCCTGTGAGAACCCTGTGGGAAAATGCTGTTGTTTTGAATTCTTAAAAAAAAAACATGATAGGATGAGATTTTGAAGGTTGTACATTAGAGGGAACCAGAATGAACTAAAGATTACTATTAAAGGAGAAGAACACTTAAAATTGACTTGCTAATTCAGAATGGAGCAATATACTTTAACATTAGACATATTGAAGGATATTTGTGAACTATGGACTCAGAAGATAACTTTAAGAGTGTCTACCATTATAGATAGACAATGTTTAAAAGATGTTATGGCAGAGAAACAAGTTTTGCCAGAAAAGTCTGAGACCGATTTGAAAGTGAGAGGCTACACAAACGGTATGCAAAAAGGTGCTACACTGGATATACAAATGAAACTAGCTAATGTCTTAATGATTAAAAGGGATATGCAAATAACAACTCAAAAGAGAGACCTGGATAACTTTCCTATAAAAGAAACTTGTTAAGGTTTTGAAGGATTTTGTGACAAGGGACAAAGAAAAAAATGAAAAGAAATCAATATTGTGGAGTCCTTGGGGTTCTCTGAGCTTGGTTCTTTTCTTGCAAACATTTCATTACCTGGCTAGGTAACATCTTCAGTGCTAAAATGGGATGAGGTTTGCTCTCTATTTATCTGCTGTGGCCTGCTTTGCCAGTGCTGGTAGGGTTGGGGGTTCTGTTTTGCTCTTCTGGTAGTTCCTTGATTAGCATCTGTTGACTGCTTGATTGTGTGCCTGGTGGTGACCTTTGCTTATCTGGGTGATGATTGCTGGAGATGATTGCTGGTGATTGAATGCTGGTGAGGTGATCTTCTGGTCTTTTGTCTCTTTTGAATAGTATGTAGGTGTTGTTAATCTCTATGTGTCTTTTAATTGCTGCCTTATCTGAATGCCAGGGTTCCAAGAATTCTCTTGCATATTTGGATTTGGCTTGGTCTAAAATGCTGACAGTTTCCCAATTAAAACTGTGGTTGAGTCTGTCCATGTGTTGTGCAATTAAGGAATTTTCATCACGTCTTCTGACTCATGGTTGGTGCTCATGGATGCGTTCTGCTAGTCTTCTGCCTGTTTGTCCTACGTAGTGTTTGTTACAATCCTTACACTGTATGTTGTAGATGACTCCTGTTTTTTCTTCTTGGGCAACTGGGTCTTTTGGTTTACTTAGGATATTTTGGAGTGATTTTGTTGGTTTGTGTGCTACAGAGATGCCATATGGTTGTAATAATCTGTTGGTGGTTTCTGAGATGTTTCTGATGTATGGCAGTGTTATCCTTTTCACAGCTTGTGTTGGTTGTGTTGTAGTAGGTTGAGTGGTCAGGCACTTTTTGATAAAATTACGTGGGTATCCATTTTGTTGGAAGATGTTGTATAGGTGGTCTTTTTCCTTTTTCTGCTGTTCTGCGTTGCTGCAATGCATTTGTGCTCACTTGAATAATGTTCTTACACAGCTCCTCTTGTGGGAGGTTGGGTTGTTGCTTTGGTAGTGGAGTACTTGATTGGTGTGAGTTGTGTTTCTAATTTCCTGTTGTTTCCTTTGTTGATGAGGATATCCAGGAAGGGTAGTGTGTTGTTGTTTTCTTCTTCTCTGGTGAATTTTATTCCTTTGAAGATGTTGTTAACAGTTTCATGTGTCTTCTCTAGTTGTTTCTTTTTTATTATAACAAATGTGTCATCTACATACCGGATCCATATTTTAGGCTGTATGTGTGGCAGTGCTATAGCTTCTAGGCGTTGCATTACAATCTGTGCTGAGTCCTGAGAGTGGTGATCCCATGGGTGTGCCTCTGATTTGTTGGTATATTTGTCCATCGAATTGAAAATAGGTGGTGAGGCAGAGGTTGATGAGGTCCATGATTCTGGGTATTTCAATCTGGGTGTATTTGGTTAAGTCGGGTGTGTTGTGTAGTACAGCTGATACGGATTCTTTCGCTAGTTCTGGACTGGTTTATGGACGTGAAGAGTGCTTTGACATCAAATGAGACCATAATTTCATCTTCATCTATGTGCACATCTTTGATTTTCTGGAGACACTGCAGTGAGGAGTTGATAGAATATTCACTGTTCTCTGTGAGGTGTCCAAGCTTTTTTGTCAGTTCTTTCGCTATGTTGTAAGTTGGAGTTCCTGGATTCAAATAATCAATATTATTTGAAGGGGTTAAAGGTCAAGATTGTTAAAAGTAA
Source organism: Python bivittatus (assembly GCF_059951505.1). Taxonomy (NCBI): domain Eukaryota; kingdom Metazoa; phylum Chordata; class Lepidosauria; order Squamata; family Pythonidae; genus Python; species Python bivittatus. The sequence goes on along the minus strand of NW_028277111.1, from coordinate 4,825,258 downwards.
AAGGGAGGAATTTAAAGTTGGTTTATTAGATCAAGGTTAAAATAGATATGTTGTTATCTCTGGTAACCCTTAATGGACTTTTGCTGACCAGGACTGAATGATGAGATTTAGGCATTAGTTTATAGATAGGAGATGGGATATGGGAAGAAGAGATTATTTGTTATATTTTAAGAGAAGGTGATATTTTCCAAAAATGGTTTATAATTGTTGTGATGAAGGGGAAGTGGGAGTCATTTCTTTATATACTTTTTTCTCTTTATTCTTATTTTTTCTTTTTTTCTATTTTTCTTTCTATTTTTTCTTCTTTCCTGCACTTTCTATTTTTTCTTTTTCTTTTAGTTTTCTTAGTTATTTTCTTTTCTTTTTAGTTTATATTAGTTTTCATCTTTTTATTTGTAATGTTTAATAAAACTACTATATAAAAAAGAATCATTGTGTTAAAAAATGAACGATGTAAATGAATCTACACAAAACAATAAGAATGTAAAAAAAAAAAAGTTTCAGGGCACCTGGTATATATTGGGCAACTCTGAAGAAGAAAAATAAAAGAATTGCTCTTTAACTCTGGGCATTTGAAACAACCTGAGCAGTGTGCATATGATGCTTCCCAGAGCAGTGCCGCACAAAACCCCAGTACGGTGGTACCTCGGTTCACGAACTTAATTCGTTCCGCGACTCTGGTCGCGAACCGAATTGGTCGTGAACCAAATCAAATTTCCCCATAAGGTTCAATGTAATTACTGCTAATCCGTTCTGAACCATGTTGTGTTTTTTTTTAAACCGCAAAATATGACACAAAGTACAGCACAAAGAGAGAGAACACTAACCTTGCTCGACGCGACTTCTGGCATGGAGGACAGGAAGCCGGGTGGGGAGGCGGATATTGCTTGGAGGGAGAGTCCGCCTCCCTACAGGAAGCCATGACCACGTGTCACGGGAGGGAAAATGGCCACGGAACCTGTTCGTAACCCGATCCGGCGTTCGCGGAGGCAAAATTTTGCAAACGGAGCTGTTTGTGAACCGAATTGTTCGTGAACAGAAGCGTTCATGAACCGAGGTACCACCGTATTTGAAACTGGGGACCAGCTCTATTTTCTGTCCTTCCAATTTACAATTTAGAAATAATTACGATTTAGAGTGAGAAACATATGAAATTTAATTTCACTATTACCACTTCGTTCCATTTTCTCCAGATCTCGTACACTTTTGTTTCTGATGATATGAATGATAAAACCCAGTTTCCTTTCTTCTACCGGATGCTCCCAAAAGAAGGGATCCAATACGCAGGGATGGTTAAGCTGCTGCGCTATTTCCAATGGACCTCAGTGGCTCTTGTTGCTCCAGAAACTGACAATGGAGAAAAGTTCTTGAAAACTCTAGCACTTTTACTGGCCAGAAATAGCATTTGTGCTGTTTTTGTGCAGAGGATCACAATGGTGAACACGAATCCATTTAACATAAAAACTGGTTTATTCCACAGATGGAAACAAGTCAACGTATATATTTACTATGCAGAGTCTACTTTGCAGAATATCTATTTCTATGGGATGCACGTAATTGACCAATTATTTCAATTCATGTTAAAACCTTCCATAAGAAAAATCTGGGTGATAACAGCTATGTGGGACCTCACTTTGCATTTGAGTCATAACACTTTCCGACACATTGACAGTATTTTCTCCTTCTCCATCCAAACAAAGAACTGGATAAAATATGACAAAGCTGAAGTCCTTTACTCTTCAATCACTCAGTTTGCCTTGAAAGCTTTTCCTTGTTCATCTGAAAAGCATTCCTTCCCTGCTAAAAGGTGGCTTAGGTGCAAAGAGAGAGAAAAACTGGATACTCTATTGCAGGAGGAGATTGAAGACACCCTTTCTCTAGATAGCCATCATGTTTACAACACCATCTGGGCTGTGGCGAGGGCCTTAGATGCTGCCTGCTTCTCCAGATCCAAGGGGAGGATGCTGGAGGGAGGTGGAAATGCCGGGCAACTGGAACGGCTGCAACCTTGGCAGGTATTTCTTGCTCCATCAAAGAGACCTCAGTGAAACACAACAGTCACTATCACTATCGATAAGGCTATTGGTTACGATCAGTTGTGGAGGATGGTAAGGTAAATAGAGCATATTCATACGGGGGCATCAGAGTTTTCTCTAGAAGTATTTATTCTAAGAACTAGTTTTGCATACTATATAGGTTGAGGTTGAGACAGACATGGCGTAGAATAGTTAGATTTGGGGAAGAAAAGAGGCCCTATGAAGTGGATCTCTTACTTCTGTATTTGGAAGAGTTCCTGCTCTGTAAATGGACTCCTTCAAGGGAAGCTTTTGCCTCTCTATCAACACCGCATATTTCTCCAGTTTATTGAAAACCTTCATGGCTGCCTTAGCAGAAAGTGTAAAATCATTTCCAGCCATTGAGAGAAAGGTGTTCCTAGTAGTTGCTGCTTCTTTCCATCACTACCATCTCTGATCTGGGAACTTCTGGGTCTTGGCTTAACTCTCAGGGTAGTGGTGAAGATGTTGGACTAGAACTGTGGAGACCGAAATGGTTGTTGCTATGGGGAAAAGCCAGAGGAGGGGATGCTACTGTATGTAAGCATCCTTAGGATACTGAATATGAGGCAGCATATTAACTAAATAAATAAATAAATAAAATTAAAGCTCAGTATAAAATAAATAAATTAAAGCAAGTAGGATTGGGCCTGTTGAGTACTTCAGTGAGAGTTCCACAGAAACTCCCAGGGCTGCAGACTGAACTAGAGAGTTACGAAGCACCTCAGAAGAAAACAATGGCAAACTATTTTCATGTCCTTGCAAGACAATTGTATTGATATGTCCAGAAAGTGACCAGAATGGAAGGTCACCAAGAAAGGAAGAAAGAAAGAAATTGATTGAAGGTCTTTACTCATCTAGTGAATCAGAAGACGCAAGCTTGAGAATGGCGTAATGGAGATCAAGCTATTCTTCCATAAAAGGCTGCAGGTTTTTCTTGCTGATGATATTGTTCTTCCCATTCTAGCTTCATCCTTTCCTGCAAAAGCCCCAGTTTCACAACACTTCCATGGAGGGGGTATATCTGGACAAGAACCGACAGCTGGCAGCTGACTTTGACATTATGAACTGGTTGTGGTTTCCCAATGGGTCTCTTGCCAGGGTGAAATTTGGATGTTTTGCAAGGCAGAAATCCCAGGAACCCAAGTTTGCCACTGACCAAGATGCCATTATGTGGCCCCAAAGGTTTAACAAGGTGGGAAAAACCATTTCATTCACTGCATTTCTATTTTTTGTCACCACAGTCCTAATAAGAGTAACACCCTCTCTGTGCACCTCACTTAGAAGAGTCTGTGAAGACTTCCACAGTCACTGGAGAGAATCTCTCCCTAAAGTGTGTGTGTCACCTGTTCCACTGTTTTACCCACTTCAGGGACTTGGGTTTGGATTCCTGGTTAAAATGCTGCCATTGCTTGTTTATTTTTATAACTCTTTCCAAATGTCGTACCTTATACATTCGTTTGGGAAGCTAGCAGTCCTAGGACGCCTTCAGAATAAACCCAAAAATGAAGACTGTATTAGAAAAGATGGAAGAGGCAGAAAGATGTTATGTTTTTCTTGGATATTTTAGACAACCACAACGATGCAATTCTCAGTTTAAGAGGAATAAAGCATCCATATTACAGTAACATGATCAGAATAAATACAATCATAAAAACGTTCACAGTTGTTGCAGACTTTAAGTTAAATCAGGTTTGACCTGCATTCCCATCCTTCAATAAGCCAGCCCTAAACTGTGTTCCTTTCCCTTCCCCATTTTTCTGTTCAGAGTCTGCCTTCTTCCAGATGTGTGGAAAGTTGTTGGCCTGGATTTTTCAAGGTGCCTCAGGAAGGGGAGCTGGTCTGTTGCTACGACTGTGTTCCCTGTGCAGAAGGGACCTTCTCCTTTCAGGAAGGTGGGTGACTCCAGAGGACATGGGCAGCTCTTTGGTGAAAGGTGAATATTTAGCAGATACTGTACTTCATGTTAATGTTCTGCCACCTTATTCTACCCTGCTTGCTCTGTTCATGACACAAAAGATGATGAACTGGGGAAAGCACAGCCCCTCGTTAGCCTCAGTTCCTACCAGGATTTAAAACCACATAGATGCGCACGGTGTGTAATGAAAGTGGCCAGTTCCTGACATCATACCTCCCGTTTGCTATTCTCTTCCTTCTACCTAAGCAGTTACCCTAGAAAATATTTTAGTGTCATGGAAAAGAATAAATCAGTAGATGAAAATATTGTGACTGTTCTTTTCTTCAGATGCAGATTATTGCACCAAATGCCCAGAAGATCAGCATCCAAATAAGGAGCGAAATAAATGTCTGCCTAAGAAAGTAACTTTTCTCTCCTACAAAGAATATTTGGGAATCACCTTGGCTTTACTTGCACTCTTCTGTTCCTTAACTACAGCCTTTGTGTTTGCAATCTTTATTAAATACACAGAAACTCCCATTGTCAAAGCCAACAACCGGGACCTTTCCTACATCCTCCTGGCCTCACTCCTGCTTTCCTTCTTGAGCTCCTTCCTCTTCATTGGCCAGCCCAGGAGAGCCACCTGCCTTCTCCGACAAACAGCCTTCAATATCATCTTCTCAGTGGCCGTCTCTTCTGTCTTGGCCAAAACGGTCACAGTTGTGCTGGCCTTCCTGGCCACAAAACCTGGAAACAGAGTGAGGAGATGGCTGGGAAGGAGTTTGGCCAACTCCATCATCCTTTGTTCTTCAGGTGTCCAGGTGATCATCTGCAGTATCTGGCTGGTTGTCTCCGCCCCATTTCCTGGTTCCGACATGCATTCCCAGCCTGAAGAGATTGTGTTGAAGTGCAATGAAGGGTCTATCTCCATGTTTTATGTTGCCCTTGCCTACATGGGATTCCTGGCTGCCATCTGCTTTACCATGGCTTTCCTGGCCAGGAATCTGCCCGGGGCCTTCAATGAAGCCAAGCTGATCTCCTTCAGCATGCTGGTCTTCTGCAGCGTCTGGATCTCCTTTGTGCCAACCTACCTGAGCACCAAGGGCAGGTACATGGTGGCCGTGCAGGTCTTCTCCATCTTGGCCTCCAGCGCTGGCCTGCTGGGCTGCATCTTCCTCCCCAAGTGCTACATTATTTTGCTAAGACCAGATCTGAATGTAAAGGAGCAGCTAATAATGAAAACATAAATCAACATCTGATTCTTTTCTGCATTTTTTTTTTTTTTTGGTCATTCTCCTCCATTTTTAAAGATGTTTATAATCAATCAGGCTTCAGAGGTTCCTTCTCCAAATCCCCTCCGGTAGGGTTTGTTCTACCTCCAGCAGAATTGATGGTTCAGTAAATCAGCTGCCACCACCTAACTTCTGGAAACCAATCGGCCAGTCCCACCCTCCCCCAACCCTATGGGTTTCTTGTCTGGGGCAAATAGAAGATGACAGCAAATTATGCTTACATCACAAGTGAGGAATAGTCCCAGAGCTGTAGGACTTAAGACATGGTATTAGAAGATCCCCGTCTCTGTCATTTGGGATGGAGGAATTTTTTAAAGAGCTGTCAAAACAGATTGATCATCTATTTCCAAATGCATTAATTCAATGAACAAGGCGGATAAAAATAAGAGCAAATTTACAGAATGCAAAATACACAACGCAGTAAAGGGAGAGATATTAGTTGACACATATATCAATCTAGACCAGTGTTTGTCAACCTTGGCGACTTAAGATGTGTGGATTTCAACTCCCAGAATTTCCCAGCCAGCATACACGTGCAAGAAAGAGAGTACTTAAAGAAATGAGGGAATTTATTCTAGACACGAATCTGCTAATAAGGAAGTATGATCTAATATGTACAAGTGAAAATGTTATTTATAAAACCAGTATGCACAGAAGAGTATAAGACATATATTATAAATCAAGTCTGAACCTACTTGATTTTCCTCCTTTTCAAGTCACTTTCTGGTTGTGCTTTGTTACAGCTTCCCTTCCCCTCCTAATCTCAGTGATTGATACTGGAGTGTCTTGTGAGTTCTCTTCTGGCTGTCTTGCTGCCAAACAAAGCCTTTCACTCACGGAGTTGCACTGTTCAGCATCTGATTCTCCTTACACAACACAGTCCGTCTCCTGGTCTTTCAAAATTTTCACAAGCTGCTCCAGGATTTTCCTCTCGGTCTTCCTCCTTGTCCCAGGGCTGGAAGGAATCTCTGGGCTTGGCAGGTCCCACTCCGCTATGTGTTTACCAGGTGACATCCTCTCCAGCAGATGTCCTGCAGCCCCTGCACTCAAAACACATCTTTCCTCTGCTTTTCCTGGCTCTTTTTATACTCTGTAACCAAGACATATACAGATGTGCCGCTATACAGGTGCCTTTTCCCTTATCTGCCTATGTGCTCTCGGTCTTGTGCTGAGTCATCTGCAATCACTCCCTTCAGCCAGGCACTTCACCCTGTCACATAGGCTTCAGTTGTTCATCAGCACTGGGTAACAGTCTGCTATGAATAGGCAGACTTCACAATCTGACATTCACAACTCAGCAGTTTCATGCAGGATGGCCAGTCTGTATCTCTGAGTGAGGCATGATGTAATGGTGCTCTCTCAGCCTGAGGAAAGGTGAGGATTTTGGACACTATTTCAAGTAGAGAACATCTGGAGAACCTCCCTTATCCACTCAGTCATTAGATCCATTTTCTGATCATTGAGAGAGGTCACCAAGAGAATAAAATAAAATTCTATCCTATTAAACTCATGGATAAATGCACTTAGTTGCTGAGATTGCAGAAGTATTATGCCACCTTTTCCCTTTCAAGAAAGCGGTTAAAGAAGCTTCTGTGAATATCTTGCTTTTGGGGCTCAAACTGCTCTTGAAACATTGGCAACGCATCTCTTGATCCTGCACAGGGTCAGCTTCACTAGCCCCGCTCTCTGCCGGAGGTAGAAGGAGATTGGTTACCGTACAGGATTTTCAAGTTTTTATGAAAATACATTTCATACATACCCCCAATCAAAGAAGTCTATTTTATATTATTTCCCTGTAGCCTGTCTTCTAATAGATGTTTCTTTGGGCAGGATTAACTTGGTACTGAAGTATGGTTGAATAACTTGATCTCTTGCTGTCTTCCTGGCAGAGTGCACAGGTCTATCTCCTGAAACACTTTTTATCTTTACACAGTGTGTGTTGGTTCTGTGCCCCCGTCCGCTTCTGCACCCGCATTTTCCTCTTCCCTTTCTGTACTTTCTGTTCGAGCCTCAGCAGCCCTCTCCTTAATGGCTTCCCCAGGTTGTTCCAAATCTACTCTCAGTCTCGGATGGATTTTTTTCTCTCTTGGTTCCAGTGATGCCACATCCAGGTCTTCATTCATTTCTCTGGTTATTTCCATCTTATTTTCCTGGATCTCCATTTTGTCCTCGATTTGTTTAACTCCTCCAATCATTTGTATTGCAGATTCGCCCACTTTTTTATTTATTTTCTCTTCCATACTTACTAATCTTTCAGCCAGGTCTTTCTTAACAAATTCAGTCACTGAAGTTGTCCCTGACTTCATAATCTTCTTCCCCAGTTCCTCAAACCTTCTTTATAACATCCCTGATGGAACCCCTTTTCCTGGTATTTGCTGGGTTAGTGATCCTCTCCTCCCTTCTATCACGGTTTTCCTGATAATAGCCATCTCTCTCTCTCTCCCTCACCCTTAAGTTGTCCAAAAAGAGAAAGCCACAGCCAAAAGGGAGCCTTTCTTTTCCTTTTTCCCTTTCTCTATAGCCTTAACTCTTTCGTCCCATTCAACACATTCTACAATCTGTGCACTTTCATGACCTTGTCTTTTTGTTTAGAAAAATCCACCAATCATTTTTCTTTGGAAACCCAAACAGTCCTCTTTCTTATGGAGGTTCATGCTATTTATTTATTTAGTTTGTTTAATTAATTTGGAAATGCTTTAAAAGAAGCAAAGTCCAAATTCAGCTAACCCTTTATCTGTTTTAAATTTTCATGGTCCAAACTCTTAGCAAGTTTTTTCCTGTAGATGATTTTTGAATCCTTGTTCTTATTTCTTTCTGTTTCCCTTTATTCAGGTCATAGGAACACTTACCAGGAGGTTTATTTATTCTGCTGCTCTGAAACCCTCTATAGCTTTTCAATAGTTATAATTCAAATGTGTTTTAGAAAGTGGAGTTTGGGTGGACCCAGTGTCCTTTACAGGCTCCGTTTGAGGCTCTGAGCTTGATCTTTCTCCCTTGGTTCCTGGTGCTCTACTCACGAGGTCTCTGCAGGTTTCCTCATGAGGAGATGCCTTCCAGAGCACACATGGGTGATCTCTTTGGCTTCTCCTTGTCCAGAGAAGCTCTGCTGGTTCAGGCTCACCACCTGGTTGCAGTTCTCTGCCTCAGCATCATTCCCCCTCTTTGGAGGTGCATCAGTCTGCCATTTTCCTCCACTCAGAAGCCCAGAATAAATTTTGTTTTGGAAAATTTCTTTGGAAAAGTGGTAAAAGTCTAGCAAGGATTTTTTTTCTCTTCTTTTCTTCTCTTTTTTTATATGGAGCTAAATCAAATTAAATGTTCTTATTTCTGTGTGCAAATTAGGATATTGAGTATATATCTCAGACTTGCATACTCTTCTTCTGACTGGTAGGAAGTTGTTAATTTTACTTATAAACTTCTGGTAGTCAGTAACCTCAACCTGTAACATCCCCCATTTCACAGTGACAATATTCATTGGTGGCAGGGCACCAGTATCCTGTGGTCTCCCTGGAATACGGCATATCTATCAGATTTTCTGTCTGGAGGTTGTAGCTAATAAACACAACAGAACTGTATTTGCATTGTCTCTTGGAGTTCTTTGGGCTGAACCTGACATCAATCTCCCCAGACTGAACCCTAGTTCCCAAGCCAGCCAGACACAACACCATGAATTCCTTAGGGAGGTGCCAGCCTCATCTTCTTGAACTTCCCACGCTCCTGATGGGGGCTAAGAACATGCTTATCTCCCTGAGCCTGGCCTTCATAAGTCCATTCCATCACAATATAGACCAATGTTCCTCAACCTTGGCAACTTTAAGATGTGTGGACTTCAGCTCCCAGGATTTCCCAGCCAGCAGGAACGGAATGGAAGATGGGAGATTCCACAAGGTTTCTTCAGGTCCAAGAGAATCTCAGCTACAGGGCTGGCTCATGGCTTCTTATGTACCCCAAATTCGAGTTTAATAATTCAAGCAGGAACTATGGGAAGAATAGGATGTGCCTGACAATGTTGTGACTAAATGTAACAACAAGCACATTTCATCAGTCCTATTAACTTGTTCCTGTCCAATGTTGGGATTCTGAAATGTTAGTAACAGAAGATCCCATGCAGCGTTCAGCTAGTTTTAGTAGTTTAGCGGAGTAGAAGCATTCCGACTTGCACAAAGGCTTAACTAAGTTCAGATCAAAATAAACACTCTCCACACATTAGTAAAAGAGAAATAAAAGATAGCTCAGAGTTTATTTTCAGATCTTCATACAAAGCAGTTTCATAGTAGAAATGGTCCTGTGTGTGCGAGTGATAAATTGGGACGAAACCTACATGCTTCTGAATGTAGGCAACCTGAATGGAAGTAAGAAAGCCATGAGGAGGAGAGAGGATTCCCTCATGCAGGGCCATGAGGTAAGGAAAAAAAAGAGAAACGGGAAAAAGGCGGGATTCAAGCCCCTCCCACACAAAGCAGCAAAGCTAGACCGCAGTGGAGCCGCCCCTCCCTCTGTGCTCGTGTGAGACAGGCTAGGTTGAATCCCCATATTTTTCCAACATCCAAGACCTTCAAACCTATCAGGTCGAGTTATCCTAAAATGCCCATTACTTCAGAATCCTCCTCTGTGGTGAAAAGGTAGCTAAAATCTCTCCCTTCAAAAAAGCATTGGAGATGAGGGAGACACATCTGGGAACTTTGGAAAACACATTTTCTCTGGCTCCACAGGCAACCACAGAGCAAATTCAGGATGTCCCAGAGCTGAGATTTTCAAAATAATGGTAATTTGCTTTGTCTTCTTAACCAATCTCCAGGGACTTTCCCCCATGGTTACCTTTGACGAAATCAGAACAGGGGGAACGTAGAATGGTGTGTTGCCTCAAGTCTGAAAGGTCAACACCATAAATGCCTTCAGGACCACTGAGAACTGGAGCTGAAGTCCGTGCACATGAGAAGGGTCCACGATGTCCAACTCTCAGTTCTGAAGCATTCTCACACAACCAGGCTTGGGTCAGATAAATACTTCTTTATTAAGAGGTACATGTAGCTTGTAAACAGAACATTGCTAAAACTAACGCCTTGGGTAAACCTCCCTCTATTTATCCCCCCTCCCCTTATTGCCTGGCGTCGTGACTCCTCTTCACCTGTTGTTGACCGCTCTCCTTCCTCCCCGAGCTTCTTCCTGGTTCTTTGGGCCCCAGCTGCCTGGCCGGCAATCAAGCCAGTCTAAATTGCCCATATATGGTTAAGCTGCTTCCCAACTCCCCTTACAACCATTAACAGCCACCCCCCTCCTTATTTACAAGTGGCAGAAACAAATCAATCCAACTCCCAACGAATGCAATACAATGGAAAACAACAACAGTTGGGTAATGCAGGTTCTGACATACTGCTCCCCCAAAAACCCCTCTTCACTACGCTGGCCAGGAGCCCTAGAAATAAGAAAAGAGGAACTGGAATTATGAAAACATACATCCTATAGAGTTCAACACATTCACCTGGGTTTTTTAGGATACTTCTTATAAAAGTCCAAAATTAAGTCAGGAGCTTTAACATGTCTTTTGGAGACCCATTCAGCCAGAGATTTAGGGAAATGTTTCCAATGTACTAAATACTGAATGTCTCCTTTGAAGTTTCTAGAGTCCAATATTTCCCTGATCTCAAAGTGTTGTTCCCCCTCAATCATAATAGGTTCAGGAGGGGCCACTACCGGCCTCCATTTATCAGATTCCTTGTAGGGTTTTAATAGTTCACTGTGGAAGACAGGATTAATCTTCCTGAGGGGTTTGGGGAGTTTCAAGTGTACAGACAGAGAGTTAATTACTCTATCCACTGTGAAAGGTCCTATGTATTTATTATCAAGCTTTCTACAAGGCCTGGAAGATTTCAGATTCTTGGTAGATAACCACACTTTGTCCCCCACTTTCCACGGTTCATGTGGTGCTCTCTTCTTATCTGCTTGTGTTTTATAACTTTCTCTAGCTTTTGCAATCGCTTTTTCTGCGATAGGCCACAATCCCCTTATCCTGTTACCCCATTCATCTACTGTTTTAACCCCTGTTTGAGCGTGGGGAAGTTCAGGTATAGGTACATATCCTTGCCCTGATACAATCTGGAAAGGGGACAGCCCAGTACTATCGTGTACAGCATTATTGTAAGCCACTTCAACATAAGGTAATAAGTCCACCCAATTGTCCTGTTGATGGTTTATGAAGCATCACAAATACTGTTCCAACCCCGCATGCCTCCTCTCTGTCGCTCCGTCCGTGTGAGGATGAAAGGAAGAGCTCATTGCTTGCTTAGACCCCAAAAGGGTTAAAAATGCCTTCCAGAATTTAGAGGAGAACTGGACCCCCCGGTCGCTGATCACTCTTTCAGGACAACCGTGTAATCTGTATATGTGTTGTATAAACAAGGCAGCCAGTTCAGGCACTGAAGGAATGGCTTTGCACGGGATGAAGTGAGTTTGTTTAGAGAAGAGATCAGTAACAGTCCAAATCACAGTCATTTTCCGGCTCTCTGACAGGCCTACAATAAAATCCATGCTTATTTCTTTCCATGGTTTTTCAGGGCAGGCCACAGTTTGTAATAAACCACGGGGTTTCCCCCCTTGCCTTTTGGCCATAGCGCATACAGGACAGGTATTTACATATTCTGCCACATCTCTCCTGAGCGAGGGCCACCAAAATTGCCTGCGGAGTAAATGTAAAGTTTTGACAAAGCCAAAGTGTCCTGCTGTTTTATCATCATGGCACCTTTGTAGTACCATTTTGTGAGCCTCCTGGGGCACGTACAGTCTATCTGCATTCCACCATGCCCCCTCCCTCTGGGTTAGTTCCTCCTTATTCTCCTGGAACCACTCATCCTGTTCCAGGAATCGATTTAAGTCCATTAAGAACTCTGATTTGGGGAGGGTTTTGGTGGCATTACTTTGTGATCTAGTGACTGCAGCTGCCAGTTCTGGCCCCTGCCGGTTTGGGATTACAGCTGACACCACCTTCTCCCTTTGGCTATTGTGCTGGGGCAGCCTGGAGAGCGCATCTGCTAAGAAATTCCTCCCTCCTGGGATGTATTTTAAAGTGAAATTAAATCTGCTGAAGAATTGTGCCCATCTTATCTGCTTAGGAGACAACTTTCTGGGGCTGTCAAAGCCTCCAAATTTTTATGATCCGTCCACACCTCAAAAGATTCTTCCGCTCCCTCCAGTAAATGCTGCCAATTTGTTAAAGCCCATTTCACTGCGAAAGCTTCCTTTTCCCATACTAGCCACCTCCGTTCAGGTTCAGTGAACTTGCGAGATAAGTAAGCACATGGTTTTAACACACCTTCCTCATCCCTCTGTAAGATGACTGCTCCAATTGTCAGGATCTACGCAAACCAGAATCTTCAATTATTTTAATGTGCTTTTATTACTAACCATACTTTTGCTTTTATTGCTAACCATAGATCAATAGTGAAATGTTGGGAATGTTATTCTAACCGTTTGCTTGACCTGCCATAAAAAGGAGGGGAAAGAGGAGGCCAGGTGCCGTTATCTCTATCTTGAACCAGACATCCAAGGCCAGGAGGTGTGAGAACCGGAGCAAGGCACGAAGAGCTGCAAGCGGGAATAGAAACCTAGAAGGGGGGGAAGTTGGGCTTAAAAAGACAAGGCTTTGCTATGTTGAGTCAGACTCAACAAACTATGATGCTGTGTGCTTCTCCTAAATAAAGAAATCTCTGATGGAACTCTGACACCAATGGCTATGTCTGAGGCATCTGCCTGAATAACAAAAGGCTTTGCTGGGTCTGGGTGTTTTAGGATGGGTTCAACAGTGAATAATTTCTTGAGGGTTTCAAAAGCCTCATGACATTCTGCTGTCCATTTTAAAGAGGCGCTGGGGGCTTTTGCAGCTGCCAAGGGTTTGTCCTTCATTTTTAAAAGATCAGTCAGAGGGAGGGCTACTTGTGCAAAATTAGGAATAAACTGTCTGTAAAAGTTGGCAAAGCCAAGGAAACTTTGCAGTTGTCTCCTGGTTTTGGGGGCCTCCCAAGCTAAGACATCCCGCACCTTATTGGGATCCATTTCTACTCCTTTATTAGATATTCTGTAGCCCAGATAGTCAATGCAATCCTTATGGAACTCACACTTTGGATAATTTTACATACAACTGCGCATTTAGCAGTTTCTCCAGCACTTTCCTGACCAATTTCACGTATTCCTCCATTGTTTCGGTGTAGATTAAAATGTCATCCAAGTATACCAACACTCCTCAGTAGAGGAACTCGTGCAAGACCTCATTAATCAGCTGCATGAATACCCCGGGTGCGCCTTTTAATCCGAATGGGAGGACTCTATACATGTAGTGTCCCAGGGTGCAGCGGAATGCGGTCCTCCATTCGTGCCCAGCTTTTATACACACCCTGAAATATGCCTCTCTCAAATCTAGTTTGGTAAAAAAATTTCCTTTTGCCAAATGGCCTAACAAATCTTTTATTAATGGGAGAGGGTATTTGTTCTCTGTGCATATTGCATTTAACCCCCTATAGTCCGTGCATAAGCGTAAAGTCCCAACTTTCTTTTCTCTGAAAAGTACTGGCGCTGCCAGGGGGGATTTGGCGGGCACTATGAAGCCTCTGCTCAAATTTTTGTCAATGAATTCCCTCAACGCCCCCATTTCCTTTTGGGTCATTGAGTACATCTTTGGGGTTGGGTACTTTGCTCCTGGCACCATCTCAATTTCGCAGTCTGTGGGGTGATGTGGTGGTAGCTGGTCGGATTCCTCTTCGCTAAAGACTTTCGCCAAGTCCCTATATTGCCAGGGGATTTCCTCCCCTCCCCCCGCGTGGGGCTTCCCCCCTTGGCGCTGCTCCTTCAGGGCTGCTGCCCCCAGCTCCCCTCGTGGGTTGGGCTCCGCCTGCACAGTCCCACGCCCGCCATCCAGAAAGTCCAGAGTCTTCTCCCGCCAGCTGATGCGGGGGTCCCACCGTTCCAGCCAGGACATTCCCAGAATGAGGGGGTAACTAGCCAGCGGCGCGACCAGGCACTTTAAAGCCTTCCGGTGCGTTCCGACTCTTAACTCAAAAGCCTCTGTGTAGTAGCGGACCTCACCTCCCCCCACCGCTGTTCCATCCACTTGCCTGAAGATTATGGGCGTCTTCAGCCGGTGCACTTTCAAATTTAAACCAGTGATGAGCACGGGGCTGATCAAACTCCAGGAGCAACCTGAATCAAGCAATGCTGTGAGCCGGGCCCAATGAGTCGATCGCGGAGCACGGATCACTACCTCATACATCATGGGACTCACCTGGATGTCCTCGATCGATTTGCTCGGGATCGGCTGGTCGCGCCTTGGGCTCTCCTCCCTTCCGCCGGAGCTCTCCCGTCCGTCCTCGCTGTCTGAGAGGTAGGCCATTCTCAGCGTCTCTTCTTCGCCTCTCGCCGCTGTGCTTTTCCGTGGGGCTTTCATCGCTCTTGCAGGTTTCTCGGCTTTTTTCCCTTTCTCCGCGGGTTGTAGCCTGGGGTTCTGGGGGCAGGCCGCCACGAAGTGCCTATTCTCGCCGTACATGAAGCAGGCTTTCCCCGTGGCCTGCGGCCTTGCTGAGGGGGTTAACTCCTTCCTTGCCGCTTTCCTCCCCGTTTGCCGTGCTGCGCTAGGGGGCCGCCATCTCGCCTCCGCGCCGTGCGGTTTGACTCTGGCCAGTTGCGCCTCCAACACGGAGACGTGGGTGATCCATCCCACCAAGGTCTCCGGGCACCCTCGCACCACGGCCCTCTCGAAGAGCCATGGGTCCAGCCCCTCCTGGAACAGCCGCACGAGGAACGCTTCTGGCCAGTCGGGCAGCTTCGCCACCAAGCGCTTGAACTCCAGCGCGTACTCTGTCACCAAGCGCGGCCCCTGCTTCAGCTCCCGGATTGCCTCCGCTGCATGCGAGAGGGCACATTGGTCCTCGAACCAGTCCCGTAGGGCGGTGATGAAGCGGTCGAAGTCCCCCAGTTCTGGGGCCTCTGCTTCATTCAAGTCGTTCACCCACTCAGCTGCCACGCCCACCAGGAAGCGGGACACATACAGCACTCTCCAGGCATCGCGCCCGCACGTGCCCATGCAGATTCTCACCTGGTTCAGGAAAGCGGGCAGTTGGGCAGGGTCTCCGTCGTACTTCTCTACCAGCCCCCATCTTCGCAACAGGTCCCTTTCCGCCTGTTGAGGTCGTTGGGCGGCTTGCTCCTGGTCCGCTCCCCCGCCGCGTCCTGCGGGGGTTTGGACCGGGGCCCGATGAGGGGGAAGGGTCGGTGGTTCCAGCGGAGCCATTGGGGAGGGCTGGTCGATCGGCGCTGGCCCCTGTAGGGGGTTGGGCGGTTGCACGGAAGGTTGCGCCAGAATCCTCAGCTTGTCCAATTCCTTCCTCAGTGCGCGCACTTCGTCTTCCAGCTCCCTCACCCGTTGTCCCTCGCCCCATGGCCCTCACCCCATGGCGTTGTCACTTTGGTCGCAGTCCCCATGGCCTTCGACCATTGAGGGCAGGCTGGTGAACCCTCCAGCGTCTTCCCAGATGCTCCAGTCTCTCGGTGAGTCCCAGCGGTGGGCCAGTCGCCTCGTTGGGGTCTTCGGTCTGGCACCCACTAGAGCTTCAGTGAGGGGGATTGTTCCTCCTCTTCTGCTGGTGCCTCTGGTGAACTTTTCTGCAGTTCCTCAGAGGCCATGCTAGGTGGCTGGAAATTCCTCGTAGAGTTTCCTCTCAGGTGAAATCCAGTATCAGGGAGTTTTAGCAAAATGTCAAGTCCACGATGTCCAACTCTCAGTTCTGAAGCATTCTCACACAACCAGGCTTGGTTCAGATAAATACTTCTTTATTAAGAGGTACATGTAGCTTGTAAACAGAACATTGCTAAAACTAACGCCTTGGGTAAACCTCCCTCTATTTATCCCCCCTCCCCTTATTGCCTGGCGTCTGACTCCTCTTCACCTGTTGTTGACCTCTCTCCTTCCTCCCGGAGCTTCTTCCTGGTTCTCTGGGCCCCAGCTGCCTGGCCAGCAATCAAGCCAATCTAAATTGCCCATATATGGTTAAGCTGCTTCCCAACTCCCTTTACAACCATTAACAGCCACCCCCCCTCCTTATTTACAAGTGGCAGAAACAAATCAATCCAACTCCCAACGAATGCAATACAATGGAAAACAACAACAGTTGGGTGATGCAGGTTCTCACAGGTTCCTTCCCTAAGAACCCCTTCACATATAATCTTTCCCGAGTTCCCTTGGCATCAAGAAAGCCACCAAACATCAGACTTGGACAACTTCTAATCCTCTTTGTAATTGCTTGTGAGGAGCAAGTGGCTATGCCAGATAGGCAAGGAATGATTCTCCTTTTTCTGCTTCTGCTTCCCCAGATAAGCTGCGAGATGCTAAAGGCAAAATGCCCCTTAAGTTCACCACAAGTGAATTAAACTGGAGGAATCATTTCAGACCAAGTGATTACCTTATCGGTGGGGTCATCACAGCAAGGAAAGCTCTATCTCCACTTTACAGCTTCAGTGTGACTCCCTCCAACCAACGTTTTCTCTGGTCAGTTATTATCTCACCAGAATAGATTGCATTTCTCTGTTTGGGGATGGAGTTGCTAGCTTATTTGCAGATAATTTTCTTTATCCCTAATTTACTTTGGTTTCTTCCAATTATCTGGTCCCTCCTAAATTGCTGTGGGAGGAGGGGAAGGCTTTGAGGATGCACCAACACCAAATGGATGACCTTCTTTTGTAAGTAAAAAGGAGATCAGTGGTCTGGGACTTACAGGTGGAAGCAGAAAAGCTATATATGAGGTTGAAACCATCTGGAACGTGGACCCATGGCCAAAATGGCTCTTCCTTGTTTTTTCAACCCCCAAAACTCTATTGATAACTTCCCCTGATATCGCTTCCTAATTCCTGGGATCTGAAGCATGGCCTTCTCACACATTTTCTAACTTGGAAAATAAGGAAGGTGTTCAGATTAATTTTTCAGAGACAGGCATAAGAAGGCTTGTGAGAGAAATAAGGGTCACCAAGGTGGGAGAGGAGAGGAATTGACAAATGATAACATTTGGGAGGGTGTCACTAAGATAAAAAACAGTTTCTTCTATAAAAGGCTGCAGGGGTTTTGTTGATGATGTCGTTCTTCTTACCATTCTAGTTTCACCCCTTCCTGCAAGCTCCCCAGTTTTGCAACAATTCCATGAATGGGGTATATCTGGACAAGAATGGAGAGCTGGCAGCTGATTTGGATATTGTCAACTAGTTGTGGTTTTCCTGTTAGGATTTTCTCATGGGAAAGGATGCAGCTCGTTATCTTCACAGAAAATGTTATGACTAGAGAGAGATCGTATGACTTGTGTGTTAGCATGTATACTGCTATTTACTGCCACCTATTGGCGTGTGAATGCTAGTTACCCAGTGGGGGGGTATGGAGTGGCAATATAACTGGAGCATTGTATGCCCAGCCTCGCAGTTCTTTTAGCGTTAGCCACCATGTAGTTATGTAGTTTTATGGGTTATGTAGTTGTAACTAATAGTAGTGTACCTCTTCTCTGAGAGTTTTTGGCTAGAGACTTTGTGTTTATAGATAAATCTTGGATGCTGAATTTATGAGAAGAAGTGTTTTTTCCTATATTTTGTATACAACTTGTATTTTATGAAGTTTTGCATTTTTGTCAATAAACAACCAGATAGTATATATTTTCTGTCTGAGTTTCTTTGGAGAACAAGATATGGACATTGCAGTTTGCAAACCTATCATGCTGGTGTGTATTTCTTCCTTGGGCAAAAGTTTTTCTGGGAGCATTGCTGTACTCTTCTCAACAGGTTATGGGCCCAGGACCCAGAACCAGAGCCCAGAACCAGGATCCAGGCTTGAGGTCCCAGAGGTCCCAGAGTGTCCAGGCATGAGGTTCCAGGACTGCTGTTCCAGGACTGTGCCCCGGACGGAGGCCAGGAGTGATGCAAGCCAGGACTGAGATTCCTGAGTGAAGGGTGATTTATGGATTTATTACCCTGCCTGTGAACATTTCGTTTGAAGTTTCGATTTTTTCCCTGTGTTTGGAGTGCCTGTTTTAAGTGAAACATGGCGACTGCTGCGGTAAGCCTTCCGTTTGAAAGATTGAATCCAAAGAATTACCAGACATGGAGTATAAAGATGAAATCATTCTTTATGAAAGAGGGGCTCTGGCGTTTTGTAAACAACCCCCCTCCAGCCATACCCACGGTTGCTGAGCAAGTCTTGCTGGACCGGGTGTATGGTAATTTGATTTTGGGACTTGAGTCTTCAGAACTAGTGCATGTTTGTGATTTGGAAACTGCTAATGGATGCTGGGTGGCTTTGCGTAACATCTATGCAAGACAGACTTCGGCTGCCATCGTAAGTTTGTCAAAGCAGTTGTATAACCTTAAATTGGAGCAAGGAGCTAATGTAATTGAGCACCTGCATAAGATGAAGACTTTGTTTGCTGAGCTGGCAGATCGTAATATGCAACTTCCAGAGCAACAAAAGGCATGTATAATTCTTTCGAGCCTGGATGATTCATTTGATATGCTTGTAGAAGCTGTCCAAGCCCTACCACCTGCCGATCTGACCGTTGACTATCTGACCAACAGATTACAAGAAATTCAATGCTCGAGAGATTTACAGATAACATCAAAGAAGAAACTTGATAATGTAAAGCAGCCCCCTTCTACTGGCACAGAGACTGCGTGCATGGTGAGGAAATGCTTTTGTTGTCAGTCTACCAAACATCTTCTAAAAGACTGTCCTATGAAAAATCAGCCTACTGAGAGTTTCAGAAGGTTCAACCGTCGTGGGAAAGCACCTATCAAACAAAAAGTGAGTACTAGACTGGTGTCTGCTTTGATTTCTAACAGAGACAAACATTGTGCTGATAAGTGGTTGCTGGACTCTGCTTGCAGTGAAATCATTGTGAACAATGAACAGTTATTACTGACTAAATGCAAGCCTAAAATTCAACAAGTTAACTTGGCTGATGGTTCTGTAGCTAAAGTGACCCTGCAAGATAAAGTGTTCATTCCTTGTTTGGGGGAAGTGATTTCTGATTTACTCTGTGTTCCTACACTTGATTTTTCCCTTCTCAGTGTCCCTGTATTAACTAGCATTGGGTATACTGTTACGTTCCAAGGTTCTGAATGGTATGTTATCAAAGAGGGGGCTGAGTGTGCTAGAGGGAAATTGGTTAATCATTTGTATGAAATGCTTCCTAAACAAGATGTGTTAATTGGAAGTTGTGCTGGCAATGTGCCTTTACATGATGATTGCATTCATTATTATCAAAGAGTGCTTGGTCAGCCTGGATGGAAATGTTTGTCACAAATGGCAAAACTGTATCCAGATTTGAGATTCAAGAAGTGTGCAAAGTTTCTTGATTGTACTGTGTGTAAGCAATCTAAGATAAAATCTGCACCTGTTGCTAAGAAAAGTAGCAGAATTTCCAAAAGGCCGTTTGCCCTTGTGCATGCTGATTTAGCTGGTCGGTTTACTCCAAGTGAAGGTGGAGCAAGATTTATGTTTGTTTTAGTGGATGATAAAACACATTTCACGTTTTGTTATTTGCTTAAACAGAAATCTGAAGCTTTCTCTCGTTTCAAAGAGTTTGTGGCTTTTGTTGAGAGAAAACATGGGCATAAAGTGGGTAGTTTACAGACAGATAGAGGGGGCGAGTTTATGAGCAATGAGTTCCAAAACTGGCTACGTTAAAAAGGCATTTTTCACAGATTAACAAATTTCTGCATGTCTGCAGAAAACGGAATCACTGAACGCAAGGTGGGCGTTCTGAAAGTGTTAAAGGATAGTTTACTGCAAGATGCTCAAGTACCATCCCACTTTTGGGGTGAAGCAATGTTAACAGCAGTGTTTCTCACTAATAGACACTGGAATTCAGCTGTGAATGAAGTTCCTTATTTTTTGCTGTATGGTAAATATCCATGCTTAAAGCATTTGCGTACGTTTGGAACTTTTGCTTATATACAAATTCCTTAGTCTCAAAGAAGAAAAAACCAACCAAAAACACAGCGTTTGAGATTTGTTGTTTATTCATCTGAATCTAAAGCTTATCGGTTTTCTTTGGGCTGTGGCCAAGTGGTTATCTCTAGAAATGTTAGATTTGAGGAGCCTTCCAAATGGCAAAGGCTGCATGCAAATTCAGAGGTTTTTTTGCAGTCACACACAGAGTTAGCTAGAGAGCAAACAGCACCTGTTGCACCCCCCCTCTCCGCAGATTAAACAAGAAGCAGCGGAGGAGTTGCTGAAGCTGAGCAATTAGAGCAGGCAAAGGAGAAAACCGAGGAACAAGAAAAAAGTGTTTTTGAAATTCCTCGTAGGTCAACCCGTACAACAAAAGGGGTTCCGCCTGAAAAATTCATTGTTCAACAAGTCAGGGTGTGTCATATTACCTGTGAGCCACAGAATTTTAAAGAAATTTTAAGCTTGCCTTTTGATGAGCAAGAGAAATGGAATGTTGCTATGGATACTGAGTTCGATGCATTAGTAAAACAGAACATTTTTGAGCTTGTTGATTTACCTGCATCAGAAAAAGCCATAGGTTCCAGATGGGTGTTTAGAAAGAAGCTTTTACCTGATGATACTGTTCAGTATAAAGCTAGACTGGTGGCACAAGGTTATTCACAAGAGCAGTTTGTGAATTATAATCTTACATATGCACCTACAGTTAGGCCTGAGTCATTGCGTGTAATGTTGGCCTTAGCTGCACAAAGAAACATGGTTGTTCATCATTTTGATGTGGATACAGCTTATTTGAATGCTGAGCTTCCTGAAACTGTGTATATGAAACAAGCTCCAGGTTACACATGTGATGATTCCCAGAAAGTTTACAGATTGCGTAAAGCACTGTATGGGTTAAAACAAGCTGGGAGATGTTGGCATCAATGTTTAGATAAAGCTTTGTTGGAAATTGGTTTCAAGAAATCATTAGCTGATCCATGTGTATATACCAGAGGAACTGGGGAAGATTATACAGTACTTCTCACTTAAGTTGATGATTTTTGTCTTGCCACTGGTTCTTTAAACTTGATAAAAGAATTTGCCAAGCAAGTGGAGAAATATTTTAAATTGAAGGATCTAGGTATGTTAAGATACTACCTTGGGATTGAAGTGCATAGAGCTGAAAATGGAGAAATCTATCTAAGTCAAAAGAAAAAGATAGAACAGTTGTTAGCACAAATGGGAATGTCAGATGCAAAACCTGTAAAAACCCCAATAACTTGTGATTTTTTAAAACATGAGATATGTGAAAAGTTGTGTGAAAAATCTGAAGTGTACCATTCTGTGATAGGTTCAATCCTTCACCTAGCACAATGGACACGTCCTGATTTATCCTATGCTGTTGGGGTTTTGAGCCGTAAAGTGGCCAAACCAACTGAACATGACTGGCAAGAATTAAAAAGAGTAATGAGATATTTAAAAGGTACAATAGACCTTTGTCTCAAAATGTCAACTAGTGAGCGTGAAAAGCCTGTAATTTTTGTTGACAGTTCATTTGCAGAAGAAGGTGACAGGAAGTCCATAACTGGGTTTGTTTGTAAATTTGGTGAATCCACAATTGCGTGGAAAGCAAAGAAACAAACTTCCATTGCCTTGTCCACAGCAGAAGCTGAATTCGCAGCTTTGTCAGAAACAGTTTGTGAGTTAAGATGGTTTCATCAATTATTCACTGATTTGGAAATAAAGGTGTCATTGCCTTATACAGTGCATGAAGATTCCCAGGCCTGTATAGGGTTAGCTAAAACAGAAAACCTAAGAGCTCGTACAAAGTATGTTGATGTAAAGTACAAAAATGTAAGACAAGCTATGTTAGAAAATTTCATTGATCTTGTGTATTGTGTATCTGAATCAAATCTTGCAGATGTATTTACCAAACCATTGCCTATTGTATAATATGAAACAATGTTAACTAGACTTGGATTTGAACAAATGTAATTGTTTCTGTATTGTTGTAACCATTTGCCTGTACTACCCTGTAACGTGTAATGTTGTTTCGAAAACGAGCTGAGAGGGGTGTTAGGATTTTCTCACGGGAAAGGATGCAGCTCGTTATCTTCACAGAAAATGTTATGACTAGAGAGAGATCGTATGACTTGTGTGTTAGCACGTATACTATTTACTGCCACCTAGTGGCGTGTGTATGCTAGTTACCAAGTGGGGGGGTATGGAGTGGCAATATAACTGGAGCGTTGTATGCCCAGCCTCGTAGTTGTTTTAGCGTTAGCCACCATGTAGTTATGTAGTTTTATGGGTTATGTAGTTATAACTAATAACCAAGTAGTGTACCTCTTCTCTGAGAGTTTTTGGCTAGAGACTTTGTGTTTGTAGATAAGTCTTGGATGCTGAATTTATGAGAAGACATGTTTTTTCCTATATTTTGTATACAACTTGTATTTTATGAAGTTTTGCATTTTTGTCAATAAACAACCGGATAGTATATATTTTCTGTCTGAGTTTTTTGGAGAACAAGATATGGACATTGCAGTTTGCAAACCTATCATGCTGGTGTGTATTTTTTCCTTGGGCAAAAGTTTTTCTGGGAGCATTGCTGTACTCTGCTCAACATTCCCAACATGTCTCTTGTCAAAGTGAAATTTGGGAGTTTTGCAAGACAGAGATCATAGAAAACCAAGTTTGTCATTGACCAGGATGCCACTATCTGGCCCAAATGATTTAACAGGTAAGGAAACAGATTTCATTCATCGCACTTCTAATTTTTGTTGCCTCCTTTCTAATGAGGATAATACATTCTCTGTGGAGCTTCTTGCAGACACTCTTTGAAAGTTTCAGAATATTCTCAGAGAATCTCTCCTACACTGTGTGCCTTCATGTTCCATGCTTGAACCAACTCAGGGCCTTTTATTTGGATTCCCAGTTCAAATACTGCCATTTCTTCTTTATTTTTATAACATGTTCCATCTGTCAGATTCAGCCGGCGCGACACGACTAGGGACTTGCCCAGCCATGCTTGGTCAGTTTCACCGCCCGAGCACCGGCAAAGGAGAAGGGGAAGTGAGAAACCGTGAACTGATTAATGGGCCAGCTGAGGCCGCTTTACTAAACCACAAGCGGATACTTTGTGTCAACACCAATTTGCCTTGAGCGCTGCAGACAAAGGAGTGAGCAGCGGCTCAGGGCAAAGCAATCAGCTCGTGATTGAGAACCCCCGGCTTTGCGCGCAACAGAAAGACCCAATGAAGACAACGACCATGCCATCGGGGTAAAGCAATCAAGAAACAAAAGAACTGGACTGAATCTGCCATTTCGGTGAAGGGGGGGATTACTGCGGGTAATTTGTAACCAAGCAACGGAGCTAAGCGCGGGAACGGGGGGGGGGGGACTATAAATTGTGCTGTAAGATGTGCCAAGCTAATCCTGGCTTTGTCTGTAATTACATATGTTACGCTTGAGTAAACTTCCTTGCTGAACACACGTGTCGCGAGAGTTTCTGAGTCAAACAGGGTAAACCTTACACCATCATTGCCACACTTTACACATTGACCAGAGAATGACCAGTCCTAAGATGAATACACCCTCAAACTTATAAGCAGCAGTAGAAAAAGCATAAAGCCCTTTATGGCTTAGAGCCTGGATATCTGCAGGACCACCCACTCCGACCAGTACCAGGCCAAACAATTAGATCAAACAGAGAGAAATTGTTACTGCTCCCACATTTTAGGCAGGTCCAGGATATTGAAGTGAGAAGGTGCTGGTTTTTTTTTTTTTTAAATCAGGCTATTTCCCTCCTTCTTGACACTGTGGCAGCTTTGAAAGACAGAGTGGACCTGGAGAACCTTCTACTGATGTTATCAATTTCTATTTCTACTGTTTC
The DNA here is from genome assembly GCF_059951505.1 of Python bivittatus. Taxonomy (NCBI): domain Eukaryota; kingdom Metazoa; phylum Chordata; class Lepidosauria; order Squamata; family Pythonidae; genus Python; species Python bivittatus. The sequence continues at coordinate 4,801,179 of NW_028277111.1, read as the reverse complement.
TAATTTTAAGTTTGGGTGGTTGTTCTTTTACTGTTTCTATGGTATTATACCATGGATGTTTTATTTGATTACATAAGCTACTGAGAGTCTTTGGATTGCAGCAGGATAGAAATGAGGAAAAACAAATAAATAAATAATTCTGCAAAAATTAAGGCAGAAGATTCAAGCAAGACATAGCTTATTTCCTTGTTTATGTACAGATTCTGGATCACTGCAATCATGTGAATTCATCGCTTGACCAAAAAATAAAACACTTGTACAATGAACAATTCCTAAGATTTTATCGTAGTCAGCTAAAGAAGACCTCTGGAGGAGCTTTGTTTTAACCTTAATCCACAAACTCAGGGCTAGGTAAGCTATTCCACAGCATGGGAGCAATAACAGGGAAGCATCTCCTCCTTGTCTCAGCCACTTTGATCTCATTGTAAGGGAAGACTTGTTACAGGTTTTAATTTAAATCAAGTATGACTCATTGCTAAACACACTATTAGAGCCTTTCAAATTTTCCCTTCCCTTCCCTTCCCTTCCCTTCCCTTCCCTTCCCTTCCCTTCCCTTCCCTTCCCTTCCCTTCCCTTCCCTTCCCTTCCCTTCAAGTCAGTCCTAAACTGTATTCCTTTACAATCCCCCTTTTTGCATGTAGAGTCTGCCTCCCTCCAGATGTGTGGACAGTTGTCAGTCTGGATTTTTCAAGTTGGGTCAGGAAGGGGAGCCCATCTACTGCTACGACTGTGTTTCTGTGCAGAGGGGACCTTCTGTCAGGAAGGTGGGTGACTCCAAAGTGAAGCAGCCCTTCAATAAGAAGGTGAATATTTCCCCGGACATTTTGTATGAAGATTGTATTGCTGTTTTTTATCTTGAGCTGTTCATGAAATAATTAATGATGAACTGGGGAAAACATAGGCCCTCATTAGCCTGAGTTCCTCACCAGTGATTGAAATCAGAAAGATGCCCTTAGTGTTTTATAGAAATTGTCACAGTCCCCAAGATTTTATCTTCCTTTGGCTTTTCTGTTTCTTTTATCTAAGTTCTTACTCTGGAGGCATTATTGCTGGTGCCATGAAAATAGACTAGATTAGTGGCTGAAGATGACAGGTGCTATTTTTTACTTTCCAGATGCAGATTATTGTACCAAGTGTCCAGCAGATCAGCACCCAAATAAGATAAGATACATGTCTCCCTAAGGAAGACTCCCTAAGGCAAGATAAATGTCTCCCTAAGGAAATAACCTTCCTGGCCCACAGTGATAATTTGGGAATAATTTTGGTTCCCTTGCACTCTTCTTGTCATTATCCACTACCTTCATGTTAGCAATCTTTATTAAACACAGAGAAACTCCCATCATGAAAGCCAACAACCACGACCTCTCTTACATCCTACTCGTCTCCCTCCTGCTTTCCTACTTGACTGCCTTCTTGTTCACTGGCCAACCAAGGAGAGCCACGTACCTTCTCCAACAAACAGCCTTCAGCAGGGAGACTAAACTATCAGCTCAGCCATATAACCTTTAGAAGCCCAAGGAATGCTGAGAGGCTGGGAGAAGATCCTGGCAGGTGAACCCAGATCCTAGGAATCAGGGACATTTTAATAAACCCCCAAACAGAAACTTTCAAAAATAAACCCAGCTGATGAAATACTGCCTCTTTGTTCTTTCAAAAACCCCTTGATTTTATAGCCCTAGGCTCATTACCCCCACCATAACCCCTTCCCTCTTTAGGCCTGTCTTAGTCTCCTGAGCTATAATGGCTTGTAATCTGCAAGCAGAAGAGTGTACTAACATAACAAAGGAATTTTCATCATGTCTTCTGACTGCTAGTTGGTGCTCGTTGATGTGCTCTGCTAGTCTTCTGCCTGTCTGTCCTACATAGTGTTTGTTACAGTCCTTACACTGTATGTTGTAGATGACTCCTGCTTTTTCTTCTTGGGCTACTGGGTCTTTTGGTTTACTTAGGGTATTTTGGAGAGATTTTGGTGGTTTATGTGCTACAGAGATTATTCAAGCGAGCACAAATGCATTGCAGCAACCCAGAACAGCAGAAAAAGGAAAAAGACCACCTATACAACATCTTCCAACAAAATGGATATCCACGTAATTTTATCAAAAAGTGCCTGACCACTCAACCTACTACAACACAGCCTACACAAGCTATGAAAAGGATCACACTGCCATACATCAGAAACATCTCAGAAACCACCAACAGACTATTACAACCATATGGCATCCCCACCCTCACCAGCACTGGCAAGGCAGGCCACAGCACATAAATAGAGAGCAAACTCCATCCCATTTTAGCACTGAAGATGTTACCTAGCCGGGTAATGAAATGTTTGCAAGGAAAGAACCAAGCTCAAAGACCCCGAGGACTCCATACCAGGAAGCATTGATGGGGGAGTCCTTTCAGCCAAGGGACCAAGTTATCATCTGGCATTCCCTAATCCCAGGGTCAAGAGCCAGCTCAGGTCAGGGGTCAGGAAGCTCACAAGAATCCAAAACCTTCCAAATAATATCCTTTTATGGAATACTAATGCCAGAATTCCAACAATTGCTGAATTTCAAGACCAAACCCAATTTCAAGAATCAACTTTCAACCCCTTCTGCACCTCCTTCTCCTGCCATTCACATCAAATGGTCTTGTTTCTCCCCCTCTTTTAGGAAGGAGGGCCTGTTCCATCTGGTAATGGCTAGATCTGGTATCAGAGTGTTCTCCTCTCACTATCTGAAAAGTAACTCTCGAAATAGTTGAGATCCTTCTGTGTCCCAAACATTGATTTAATGATTCCAACAGAAGTTGTGGTTAAAAGCTAAGTTAAAGGCTAAATCTGTCCCTTCAGAAAACATCTGAGATGAGAGAGCCACATCTGGTCAGCTTGGAAAACATGTTTTCTCTGGCTCCATCTCCTCCAAAGACCAATTCAGAGTTTTCTTCTCTTTGTTGTTTAGTCATTAAGTCGTGTCCGACTCTTCGTGACCCCATGAACCATATTGCGCCAGGCCTTCCTGTCCTTCACTGCCTCCCTGAGTTTGCTCAGTTTCATGCTCATTGCTTCAGTGATGCTATCTAACCATCTCATCCTCTGCCGTCCTCTTCTCCTTTTGCCTTCAATCTTTCCCAGCATCAGGGTCTTCTCCAAAGAGATCTCTCTTCGCATTAGGTGACCAAAATATCTGAGCTTGAGCTTCATTATTGATCCTTCCAATGAGCAATCAGGGTTGATTTCCTTTAAGATTGACTGGTTTGACCTCCTAGCAGTCCAGGGGACTCTCAAGAGTCTTCTCCAGCACCACAGTTCAAAGGCATCAATTCTTCGGCGCTCGGCCTTTTTTATGGTCCAGCTCTCACAGCCATACATTACTACTGGAAAAACCATAGCTTTGACTATGCGGATCTTTGTCGGCAAGGTGACGTCTCTGCTTTTTAATATGCTATCTAGAGCTTCCCATAGCTTACCTCCCAAGGAGAAAGCGTCTTTTAATTTCAAGTCTGCAGTCTCCGTCTGCGGTGATCTTGGAGCCCAAATAAATGAAGTCTGTTACTGCTTCCATTTCTACCCCTTCTATTTGCCAGGAATTGATGGGTCCAGATGCCATGATCTTAGTTTTTTTAATGTTGAGTTTCAAGCCAGCTTTTGCCTCTCCTCTTTCACCCTCATCAAGAGGCTCTTTAGTTCTTCTTCACTTTCTGCCATTAGGGTGGTATCGTCCATATCTGAGGTTGTTGATGATTCTCCCTGCAATCTTAATTCCGGCTTGTGATTCTTCCAGCCTGGCATTTCTCATGATGTACTCTGCATATAGGTTAAATAAGCAGGGTGACAGTATACAGCCTTGTCGTACACCTTTCCCTATTTTGAACCAATCGGTTGTTCCATGACCGGTTCTAACTGTTGCTTCTTGGCCCGCATACAGATTTCTCAGGAGACAGGTAAGGTGGTCTGCTATTCCCATCTCTTTAAGAATTTGCCACAGTTTGTTGTGATCCACACAATCAAAGGCTTTGCATAGTCAATGAAGCAGAAGTAGATATTTTTCTGGAACTCTCGTGCTTTCTCCATGATCCAGCGAATGTTGGCGATTTGATCTCTAGTTCCTCTGCCTCTTGAAACCCAGCTTGTACATCCGGTAGTTCTCGGTTCATGTATTGCTGAAGCCTAGCTTGTAGGATTTTGAGCATAACCTTGCTAGCATGTGAAATGAGTGCAATTGTGCGATAGTTTGAGCATTCTTTGGCGTTGCCCTTCTTTGGAATTGGAACGTAAACTGACCTTTTCCAATCCCGTGGCCACTGTTGCGTTTTCCAAACTTGCTGGCATATTGAGTGCAGCACTTTAACACCATCATCTTTTTAGTATTTTAAATAACTCAGCTGGAATACTGTCATCTCCACTAGCTTTGTTGTTAGCAATGCTTCCTAAGGCCCACTTGACTTCACTCTCTAGGATGTCTGGCTCAAGGTCAGTGATCACACCAGCGTGGACATCAGGGACATTAAGATCTTTCTTGTAGAGTTCTTCTGTGTATTCTTGCCACCTCTTCTTAATCTCTTCTGCTTCTGTTAGGTCCCTGCCTTTTTTGTCCTTTATCATGCCCATCTTTGCACTAAAGGTTCCTTTCATATCTCCAATTTTCTTGTAGAGATCTCTAGTCTTCCCCATTCTATTGTTTTCCTCAATTTCTTTGCATTGTTCATTTAAGAAGGCCTTCTTATCTCTCCTGGCTATTCTCTGGAAATCTGCATTCAGTTGCTTATATCTTTCCCTTTCACCCTTGCTTTTCGCATTCCTTCTTTCCACAGCTATTTGTAAAGCCTCATCAGACAGCCATTTTGCTTTCTTGCATTTCTTTTTCTTTGGGATGGTTTTAGTTGCTGCCTCCTGTACAATGTTACGGACCTCCGTCCATAGTTCTTCAGGCACTCTGTCTACCAAATCTAATCCTCTAAATCTATTCATCACCTTCACTGTGTACTCACAAGGAATATGATCTAAGTCATACCTGAGTGGTCTAGTGGTTTTCCCTACATTCTTCAATTTAAGCCTAAATTTTGCAGTAAGAAGCTCATGATCTGAGCCACAGTCAGCTCCTGGTCTTGTTTTTGCTGTCTGTATAGAAACTTCTCCATCTTTGGCTGCAAAGTATATAATCAATCTGGTTTCGGCATTGACCATCTGGTGATGTCCATGTGTAGAGTCGTCTCTTGTGTTGTTGGAAAGAGTGTTTGCTATGACTAGCTTGTTCTCTTGACAGAACTCTATTAGCCTTTGCCCTGCTTCATTTTGTACTCCAAGGCCAAATTTGCCTGTTATTCCGATTACTCCTTGACTTCCTACTTTAGCATTCAATCCCCTATGATGAAAAGGACATCTTTTTGGTGCTAGTTCTAGAAGGTGTTGTAGGTCTTCATAGAAGCGGTCAACGTCAGCTTCTTCAGCATCAGTGGTTGGGGCATAGACTTGGATGACTGTGATATTGAATGGTTTGCCTTGGATACGCACTGAGATCATTCTGTCGTTTTTGAGGTTGTACCCCATTACTGCCTTTCCCACTCTCTTATTCACTATGAGTGCAACTCCATTTCTTCTAAGGGTTTCTTGCCCACAGTAGTAGATATAATGGTCACCCGAATTAAATTCACCCATTCCCGTCCATTTCAGTTCGCTGATTCCCAAGATGTCGACGTTCAATCTTGTCATCTCATGTTTGACCACATCCAGCTTGCCTTGGTTCATAGATCTTACATTCCAGGTACCTATACAATATTGTTCTTTACAGCATCGGACCTTCTTTTCGCTTCCAGATACATCCACAGCTGAACGTCCTTTCGGCTTTGGCCCAGCCACTTCACTCTTTCTGGAGCTACTTGGAAATGCCCTCCGCTCTTCCCCAGTAGCATATTGGACACCTTCCGACCTGAGGGGCTCATCTTCCGGCGTCATATCTTTTAGCCTTTTAACATTGTCCATGGGGTTTTCTTGGCAAGGATACTGGAGTGGGTTGCCATTTCCTTCTCCAGTGGACCACATTTTGTCAGAACTCTCTGTCATGACCTGTCCGTCTTGGGTGGCCCTGCACGGTATAGCTCATGGCTTCACTGAGTTACGCAAGCCCCTTCGCCACGACAAGGCAGTGATCCATGAAGGGGTTTCTTCTCTTTGTAATTTACAAATGAGGATGCTTTCCTTTTTCTTCTTAACAAATCTTCAGGGATTTTCCCTCAAAGTTGCCTCTGAAACAAACAGCGGAGCAAAGAGGGACACAGGATGACGTCTTGCCCTGAACCTGAAAGGACAGCAGTATAAAAGTCTCCTGGACCCCTGAGAATTGCAGCTGAAGACCAGGCCACTTGAGGAGGATTATTTCTCTAAGTTCCTTTCAGACATTCTCTAAGATCCATTCAGACATAAAGCTTTTCCTGGGTTCTCTTTGCATCAGGACAGCCCCCAAACTCTCACATTCAGGCTGCTTCTAATCCTTCTGCTGACTGCTTGTGAGGAGCAAGTGGCTGTGCCAGCTATGTGAGGAATGGTTCTCTTCTTTCTGCTTCTCCTTCCCCAGATATCCTATGAGATGCTGAAGGCAAAATGCCCCTTGACTTCACAACGAGGTCAGTTAGAGTGGGTAAATCACTTCAGGCCCGGCAATTATGTCTTTGGGGGAGTCATCACTGTCAAGAAAGGTTGAAATCCACTTTACACTTTCAACGAGATTCCCTCTAGCCAACCTTTCCGCTGGTGAGTCATTATTTGGAGATGGAGTTGCTGCTAGTTCATTGGCTGCAAATTATCTCTAATTTCTTTTACTCCCTTCCTGTTATCTTGTCCCTCCTAAATTTCTGTTGGAAGTGAGGAAAGGTTTGGAGATGTATCAAGACTGAGGCATAACCAGATGCCTGACCTGCTCTTTCAGCTGGAGAAACCCCTTTTGATCTAAAGAGGAAATCAACCTTGCCTGGCCTTCAGATGCATAGCAAGAATCATGTCTGCTGTGGAAAATATCTGACAAGGGGCTCTGTGGCCCAAAAGCTTCTTCCTTGCCTTTTCAGCTGCTAAAGCTCTATGTTTTCTTCAAGTAGCTCCATAAAGAGTTTGTGTATTTTGAAGTTTGACCTTCTCTGAAGTTTCCTAACTTTGAGAAGAAGGCAGATGTTTCCTTTGGTTTCTTCACAACAAAGCACAGCCACTGAGGCTTGCAGGAGAAATGAAGTGGAGGGAAATTGGCAAGTGGTTACAGTGAGAAGGGAGGTTGAGGCCGAGACTCTCACTTTCCCAGGAAAATTGGGTTGCTGAGAGAGTTTCTCTCCTGATATTAAAAACTGGGCTTGACAAGAGAGAGAACTCAGAGCCATTATTCCTGGTAAGTGACACAACGGACAAAATGCAGGATTATCTTCTTACTCCCCAAAGCCCCTCGGTCAAATTTCTCCCCTTGTCCCTGCAGCTGGCTGGGCAGAAGAGCCTTCAAGGCCAGGCAGGGCAGAGAAGGACCAGCTGCATCTGCACTTCCCACTTAACGTCTGATTTTTGGGGCCAATCAGCAGAAAGAGGGAGGAGAGGGAAACTATGGACCCTGGGGATCCTGGCAAGGAGGTAACAACCCTGAGGCCAACTTGCTTTCAGTCTCTCGCAGCTCATACTGGCTGGTTGCTTGAAACTTTTAACAATAGAAGTAAGTTACACATAACAACACAGACCACGAATGAATCTGTGAGGTCATGGACTTTTGTCCTTCAGTAATGACTTAGAGCTGGAAATGAGCAGTGAGCTGACCACTCTATTAATCATCTCAAATTATTCAGGATGGTAAAATCAAGACAAAACAGATCCAGATCTCAGATGTGAGCAATAAAAGGAGAAAATGTGTTGGTTCATGTTGGAATAAACATGAAGGTCTTAAAATGCTGGACAATATTACTATGAAGGGGAAAATAATGTTATACGGTTCTGGTGGAGATAATATTAAAAATAACAGCCTGCAGTGAAAGAACTAAAGATCAGCAGAAATAGCTTGAAATTTTCTTTCATGAGGAGGCCTACAAGATTGCTTTAATCATTTACTTCTGCATTTTTTAAAATAAAGATTTTTAGTATACATCAATTTCAATTTACGTTATCTAAATAGCTTAGATAAAAAGTATAGATCTTATTAAAGTAAATTTAATACACCAATGACAGCAATGATTAGAGAATGAGTTGTGAAACAATATGAAAAATTTCAGTAATTTCAGTCTCATGAATTCAAGATCTCTCCTGCTTTACCAACTCCTCTAAGGATTTCATGCTGTTCTTCTAAAGCAGAAATTAGATGGGCTTTTCAGTAAGAAGCATGAAGTATCCTTGCAGTTCTGACCATACAGAAACCTCATTTGGTGCACTTTGTAGAAATGTAAGGTTTGTTATATTTCTGTGATGGAATGGAATTATGAAGGCCAAACTCAGGGAGGAAAACATGCTCTTTCGTCTCCTGAGGGGCGAGGAAGAGATAAGAGGATGAGGCTGGCACCTCCCTGAGGAATTCACACTGTTGTGACTGACTGACTTTGGAAACTGAGGTTTGAGTCTGGGAAGATTGATGTCAGGCCTAGCCCAAGGAACTCCAGGAGACCATGTAGATTCAGTTCAGCAATGTTTATTAGCTACAACCTCTAGCAAGAATCTTCCCAGACTGAAACCTCAGTTCCCAAAGTCAGTCAGTCACAACAGTGTGAATTCCTCAGGGAGGTGCCAGCCTCATCCTCTTATCTCTTCCTCGCCTCTCAGGAGACAAAAGAGCATGTTTTCCTCCCTGAGTTTGACCTTCATAATTCCATTCCATCACAATTTCATAGAAAAAGGGAAGAATGGAAAGTCTCATTCTGTTGTAAATCATTTTCCAAACCTGTTGAGCTTTACAATGGCCACCAAATATGGAAGAATTATACAACCTGATTGTTACCTACCCAACAATTTTTAGAAAATGATCTATCATTTGTAGCAATAACAGGTAATATCTATAAAACATACCACTATTTTCTAAGTACAATATTCACTGTAAATTTAATTTTTCTTTTCCATTAAAATGATTATTCTTGCATGTCCACTGTTTTGTCTAAATTCTGCATCCATGTACTCGTAAGATATATTTACTTGTTCAATTTCTGTATCATTTATTTCTTACCTTAGGAGTTGAATGCAATTTTTTACACTCACTTACCTTCCAATTTCGTTAGACATCAGAATCTGTCCCTGCATCCTTAATGCCTATCCCATCATATTTCTCTTCCTGAATTAAGATTGCTACTTCTCCTTATTGATGTCAAAGAAGCAAGAAGCTAATGGGGTATTGCACTTGAAGTTGGGATAATGGTACATCTTCTGTTTTTTCAGGTATAAAATCGTGCATGTCTGGTACCTCCTGTCCTTCTTGATTGCCATCCGTGAGATCAACCAGAATCCCCTGATCTTACCCAACATCACTCTGGGCTACAACGTCCATGACAATAATTTCAATGCAGAGATGAATGTTGAAGCCTTGCTGGATCTGCTTTCTGCTGGGGAGGCAAATGTTCCAAACTACAAATGTGGAAGACAGAAAAAATTGCTGGCTGTTATTGAAGGGACCGATTCTGATCTTGCCCAACATATTGCAACCATGCTGAGCATCTACAAAATCCCACAGGTTAGCAGGGAAAGTTATGGGCTGTAGTCAATTTCTGCCCTGGAATTTCCAAGAATATTCCAAAAACATTCCAAAAATGTTTAAAGTTGGAGTAGAATGCTATCAGTAATTTTATAGAGGTTTCCCCTCTAATGGCAGAAACCTCTCTTTCTTTGTTATCTCTTTTCAAATAAAATTCAAAATACTAGAACAATGCAAAAAAGATCATTGGCAAAATGAAAGAATATATTAAAAGCACCCATCTCTTTTTTTGAACTGCCTTCCGTTCAGTGAGAAAGGCTACCATCTGCTCCAGCTGTTGATGAGCACTGCAGTCCTATGAAATTTCTGCAATCAAATACGTTATATAAGGGTACTTATTTATCTAAAAGTAAGATAATTAAAATACATACAAGAAGGGATAAATTCCTGGACAAATCTTGGCTGAGCTTTTGTGGAAAAGAGGGGAGGAGAAAACAGAATGAGGATTTCTGTATCTTTCCTTCTAAGCATCTTGGTCCTGGTTGAGGCTTGGATGGGAGACCATCAGGCTGTAGGATACTGTTAGCTCTTTGAGGTAGTCCAGACACGAAGCACCAACTATGAGTACTAACACGGCCTTTAATGTAAGGTTACAGTAACAGAATCTTGCAAGTCTGAAAGTACATCTCTCCCCCCTCAGCTTTACAGCCCAAGAAACTAGGGAGGGTCCCTTCTGAGACATTTGCCATGCGTCCGTTCCTTCTGTAGGCTACGCTACCTCTTATCTGCCCATTATCTGTGGTCTGTGTTTCCTCCTCCACCTGCTCCTGGCTTTCAAGGACATTCTCACAGATCATTATAGATAAAATGGGAAGTACAGAAAAAATCCCACAGCAAAGCATTGGAAACCCACTTCCTTACAGTTGACAAGAAAGCTGTAGATGTCTGTCCATGAAGTCACCAGACACTGATCTCAGTGATGCCTTTCCTACCAAGATAGAGAAGGGCAGTGCTACCAGTCTGCATTTCTGGCTAATGTAGTCAATATTTGAGATCCTTTCCTTCAGAAATGTCTACCAAAGGCTGATTGACATGATGGCAAACTCTTTGGCTTTCTTGTGTTGCCCCGAGGAACTGAGCAAGTCCCCATTTTGAGTTGTGTTTGTTGGTGCTACCATTATATAAGAATTTAGAATTACTTACAATTTGGAATGAATAATATATGAATTGGATTTCACAGATCATTACCAATTCCTTCCATCTTCTCCAGATTTCTTATGCTTTTGTTTCTGATGATCTGAATGATAAAACCCAGTTCCCCTTTTTCTACCGGATGCTCCCAAAAGAAGGAATCCAATACGCAGGGATGGTCCAGTATTTCAAATGGATCTCAGTGGCTCTTGTTGCTCCACAAACAGATAATGGAGAAACGTTCTTGAAAACTTCAAAAACTTTACTCACCCAAAATGGCATTTGTGCTGTTTTCTCACAAAGCATATCAGGATTTAATATGAATATTTTTAAATTGAACTCTGGTTTATACCAGAAATGGAAACAAGTCAATGTATTTATTTACTACGCAGAGCCCACTTTGCATATTATTTATTTCTATGGAATGGCATTCATTGACTATATGTTGCAGCTCTTGCTAAAACCTACTGTTGGAAAAATCTGGATTGTAACAGCCATGGGGGATCTCACTTTTACTTTGCAGTATCAAAATTTCCGACACGTTCACAGCATTTTCACCTTCTCCATTCAAACAAAAAAATGGATAAAACATGACGCTGTTAAACTCTTTCTCCCTTCAATCTTTGAGTTTGGCAACAAAGCTTTTCCTTGTTCATTTCAAAAGCATCCCTTCTCAGTTAAAGGCTGGCTGAGATGCAAAGAGAATGAAGAAATGGAAAGTCTAAGAGAGGAGGAGGTTGAAGCCACCCTTTCTCTCGACAGCCACCACATTTACAACTCTGCCTGGGCTGTGGCACGAGCCCTGAATGCTGCCTATGTCTCCAGATCCAAGAGGAGGATGTTGAAGGAAGGTGGAAAGACCTTGGAACTGGAAGGGCTACAACCTTGGCAGATATTTCCTTTTCCATCATAGAATCTCAGCTGAACACAACCATTACCTTTAAAATTACTTATAGAGGAGAAATTTAGCATATGGAGAGCGGAAACCAGATTGTTCTCAAGAGATAGTCCCAAACACAGTCCATCAAAAAGAGATTATAAAGCGATTCTCCCTAGCCTACCTTAATAGTCATACTTGTACAGAAGCCAAGGAGGGGGAAAAACACTAGGATAATGAAGGGCAATTGGAAATTTTTATTATCTGGATCTTGCTACATCTGGAATCTCATGGTGGGATCCCTCTGTCTATGGAGAACTGCATTTCCCCTGTTCCTTCTCTGCAGGAAGCTACCGTCCTTCCATCCAGGTGGGGGGGTCTTCTCACAGAATTAATCTGGCTGCCTCTCTTGGAGCCTTCCATCCTCCTAAGCAGTCATTGTCAATTAGGCAGCTTTGTAAATTGAATAAGCACATAACCAAGTTTCTAATTGGGCAGTGACCCCTCCCTCCCTCTCTTATTCTCCTCCCATCCTCTCTACCAAAATGGGTGGCGCTGGGACCCTATCCAAAGTATCTCAATTCTTGGTGTTCTACAATCTGTTCTTTCCACTGCTTATTTCCTTAACTTTTTAACTCATAGTATGTTGAGTTATTTAGATACAGACTGGGATTGGTACAGCAAAGAATATTTGGGATGAGGAGCAAAATGTGTCACACAGATTGGCCATAACAGGGTTTCCGATGGAGGAACTTATGCCTCTGTGTTCACAGTGCAGCCAGCTCAGCAAAAAAAAACAGCAGCTGCAACTGAAGAAAGGGTGAAGTTCAAGCTGCTTATTAAAGTGAGAATAATATGGTCAGGGTCTTCTCATCCATCTCAAACTGGCCTGAAGATGCCAAAAGATTCAACACACAACATCTAATCAACTCATCTTTATTGTAACTTCAGAACTGAACCCATTCCCAGCAGACATCTCCAGGTTCAGTTCCAGGGACTTCACCTCCCACCTCTTCCATGGAAAACCAACTTTACGCTTCCTCCATTCTCTCTTAAGGGGCACTTGATTATGGGCATTCCCTGTATTCCTGCTCTGCAAAACTCTGCCTACTAATGTATCAAGCACAATTCCAGTGCTTTTTCACAAAAGAGAGAGATATGTACGTGTTGATGTGCTTGGTGATAGATGCAGCAAAGTATCTTTTACTGGCATGCACAACTACAGTGATCACTGGGCTCCTTGCCAAAGGAATGCTGAAGAGCCCCAAAGCCCACAGGTTACAGGTTATATACCTTCCAAAGTGATACATAGGAGTTACCAAAGCTGTATAACCTTTACAGCAGGACTGCAGAATCTGAGAACAACATGGAATAACCCAGCTGTGGGCTGACCAATTGCCCCTACTTTCTGTTTTTCTAAGGTGGCTCCAAGCCACCCCTTCTGCTGATACTAGCATCTTCTAAAATAGTGACCTTTACTGTGCCCATATATTGACTCCCTTCACACCAAGGAAAAGAGAAAAACCCAGATGCCTCCCTTCGCTTCAGGGTCATCAGGCAATTTCAGTTTGCCTGCTCTATCTGTTAGGCCCTTTAGAATAATCTACAATAGAGTACAATATTATTTGGCCCCCACAAAGTGTATGTACAGGTATAGGTAGAGGAATACATATAATATACATAAGTTTGGTCTAGACTTCAGTATTCAGTTTAGACATAAATATATAAAATTGATAATTATCCACCTAAGGGCATCAACATCTACATCTTCTAATAAATAGAAAAAAGTATTCATGAATAACACTGGGCCCTTCAGACATGAAGAAACTTGGTAGCCATTTCAAAACAGAGCCAGCAACGAATCAGGACTGAGTAGGTGACAAGGCTGGGATGTTACATAGGATTATAGCTGGTTGGTAGGTGGATGGGAGACCACTAGATAACTATGTTAGCAAAACTGGCAGGTTGAAAAAACACTTCAGAAGAAAACAGTGGCAAACTATTTCCATCTGCTTACCAAAAATAGCATCAGAAATTGAGCTTCATTTTAACGTCTTCACTCTTCTAATGAGTCAGAAGATCCAAACTTGAGAAAGGTACAACTGATATCAAGAATGCTGGTTCTTTTTTAAAAGGCTGCAGAGTTTCCTTCTTCACGTGGATGTTCTTACCATTCCAGTTTCATCCTTTCCTGCGAAATCCCCCGTTCTACAACAGTTCCATGGATGGGGTGTATCTGGACAAGAACGGAGAGCTGGCAGCTGACTTTGACATTGTGAAGTGGTCTTGGCTCCCCAACACATCTCTTGTCAGAGTGAAATTTGGAAGTTTTGCAAGACAGAGATCCCAGGAAGCCAAGTTTGTCATTGACCAGGATAATGTTATATCCCAAACATTTAACAAGGTGGGGAAATTCATGAAGTTGAGTCCTGTTTCGCCTCTTCAGGTTCATCATAGTTTAACATGTTCCCTGGGGAACTTCATGAAGCATTTCAAGAGTTCATGAGAGTGGCAGAGAAACTCTCCTAAACTGTGTGCCTTATATGTTTCCCTGCTTCCCTCAATCCAGGTACTCTGATTTGGATTCATAGTTCAAACAATGCCATTTCTTTTTATTTTTATAACACAGGTAGTCCTCCTTTAGTGACCACAATTGGGACTGGCAATTCCATCGCTAAGCTAAGCAGTCACTAAGTGGGAAATCTCATGACCACAATTGTGCTTTCTGGCTCAAAAGTGACAAGTCTATTCCGTTTCGCCCCTTTGGCTTTTGTTTGCCTCCTAAACATTCCCCCACCCTTTTGAATGACAAAAAACAAGTGATTTCTGTAGGCAATCTCTCTAGTCTGTGTGGGGGGGGGACCATGCAATTTCTTTAGGCAACATCTCCTTTGCCTGATCTGTTCCCCCCACTTGCAATGTGGAGAGATTGGAGAGGAAGGGATCACAAGAGCGTAAGCAGGCACACAATGGGAAATACACCAGGCTGTTTGCATAGTATGTTCATGGCTGCTGGTGCCAGCACATTGCTTTTGATGTGTATTTAATGGAAGCAGCTGTTCATCCTGGAATCTCCCTCTGTGAGATCAAAGGAACTGAGTCTAGGAGGAGATTATTCTTTTTCACCTCCAGGCTGTGGAATAGTTTGCAGTAAGAGATTAAGTTTGCCTTGACTCTGTGGCCTTTGAGAGAAATGGTAAAATGGATCTCTTCCAGAGTCCCTTATAAGAGCCAGCATAGGAACTCTGGAATTGATTATTGTATTGTGCATTTCATTTTTCTAAAATCACAAGTTACATTATTACGGCAGTCCAAAATCAAATAAATAAACAGAGAAATAAACAATTAAATAATCTATGTCTTCCCCTGACTTTTCTGCCTCAATTTTTGCACATTTTGTATCATTCATTATCAGTTTTAGTCTGCAGGTATCTTAGGACTGGTAGCTCCCTACACCAATTGTGTAAAATATGGCAACAACAGGTAGACTACAGAAGTCCTCACTTACCAACCTAGTCTACTATTTCCTTCCTTTGATGTCAACCTTAATCTATAGTCCTTTATGTTCCCATTTTTGTGTTCAGAGTCTGCCTCCCTCCAGGTGTGTGGAAAGTTGTCAGTCTGGATTTTTCAAGCAGGGTCAGGAAGGGAAACCCATTTGCTGCTACGATTGTGTTCCCTGTCCAGAAGGGACCTTCTCCACTCAGGAAGGTGAGTGTCTCCAGAGTGAAGCAGCCCTTTAATGAGAAGGATAACATTTGTCTAGATACCTTGTTTGAAAATTCTACTTCTGCTTCCTATCTTTCCTGTTCTGGTTATGAAAGAAACCATACATATTAATAATATTAAACTGAATAGAAAGAAAGATCATAGATGATGAACCAGGCAACTCATTACCCTGAGGCCCCTGTTAATGTTGAAAAGCACAAAGATGTCCTGGGTGTTTTATACAGTTGATCAGAGTCCCTAAAATTGTTCCTTCAGTTTTTCTATTTCTTAGCCATGAAGCATCTTGGAAAAGACTAGATTAGTGGCTGAAAATGATAGGCATTATTTTCTTTTCTTCAGATGCAGATTATTGTACTAAATGTCCAGAAGATCAGCATCCAAATAAACAGCGAGATAAATTTCCTGGCCTACAATGACTATCTGGGGATCATATTGGATTCTCTTACATTCTCTTTGATCTTAACTACTGCCCTTGTGTTAACAATCTTTGTGAAACACAGAAAAACTCCCATCGTCAAAGCCAATAACCGGGACCTCTCCTATATCCTCCTTGCCTCTCTCCTGTTTTCCTTCTTATCCACATTTCTCTTCATCGGACAGCCAAGGATAGCCACCTGCCTTCTCCGACAAACAGGCTTCAACATCATCTTCTCAATTGCTGTCTCTTCTGTCTTGGCTAAAACAATCATGGTAGTGTTAGCCTTCCTGGCCACAAAGCCAGGAAACAGAGTGAGAAAATGGTTGGGAAGGAGTTTGGCCAACTCCATCATCCTTTCTTCTTCCAGTATCCAGGTGGTCATCTGTAGCATCTGGCTTGGGGTCTCTCCCCCATTTCCTGATTTTGACATGTCCCAGCCTGGAGAGATCATCCTGCAATGCAACGAAGGCTCTGTCACCATGTTTTATGGAGCCCTGGGTTACATGGGCTTCCTGGCTGCCATCTCCTTCATGGTGGCTTTCCTGGCCAGAAATCTCCCTGGGGCCTTCAATGAAGCCAAGCTGATCACCTTCAGCATGCTGGTCTTCTGCAGTGTCTGGGTGTCCTTTGTGCCCACCTACCTCAGCACCAAAGGGAAGTACATGGTGGCCGTCCAGGTCTTCTCCATCTTGGCCTCCAGTGCTGGCCTACTGGGCTTCATCTTCCTCCCCAAGTGCTACATTATTTTACTAAGACCAGATCTGAATACAAAAGAGCAGCTAATTGTGAAAACTTAAGTCAATGTCTGATTCTTACTTTTTTTTTTCCACAATGTCACCATTTCACACAAGGTCTATGTCTTAAAAAGTCTTGTAATGAAAAATATTTATTTTTTTTCTAGGTTCTTATAAAAACACATTCAAATCTGTGACTAGGTTTGTTTGTTTTTCAGATCTCACATCTAATGTTATTTTCTCATGTATACTTACCTATGCACTTCCTATTTGTATAGCTGCATAGTTAGGCTAACTTCAGAAGTAGAATCTAAAATTATTATTCAGACCCTTCTACATATTGATCTGCATTTTTGTAGCAGCCACTGGATCAGGGCCTGGTGTTAGGCCTTTTATGATACAGAGAGCTGGGGGCTGAGACCTGGGATTTGTATTGCATTATGCCGAAACATATGGGATCCAAATTTTTGGATTTGACAGCCTCAATCTGTTTAGTTGCTTTCCCTTTATTTCTCCAGGATTAAGCCCTTTATTGATCTGTTGTTGTTATAGTTTTCAGCAAACTTTGGGAAATTATGGTAACACTATTATTCCTGTATTGTTTGTAAGTGAAAAAAAGAAAGTCATGCTTTCTGTCACAGCCAGCTCCGACTCTCCTGGAGAAAAATCTGCCAGAGGGAACCCCTGAATTTGATCCTATTTGTGACTCAAGGGAGTTAGGGTTTTCTCTCCCTTCTCGAGATGAGTGGTGTTTTGTCTCCTCAGGCGAGATACTAGAGTGCTTCAGGGTCCAAACACTTTATAATGGGTTTGCAAAGCCAGATCAGGGCACCCATGGACATGTTCAGATACACTCCATCGGCAAAACCCCAATAAAAAGGAAACAGGATGTGTTCATAATCAAGCAACAAGGAAGCACAGGATTATAAATGTGGTTGGTTACAAATTAATAAGAAGATCATTATTCTTATGTACCCACTTGCTTGTAGTACTTGCTAAATATTTGCTTAAAACATTTATTAATATTCAAATGGCTTAAATTCTTCCACAGGCCTGAGTGGTCTCTCCTGCTTGGGCTTGAACAACCCCCACCCCCCCACACACACAAAAAAACCAAGTGTGTTTGGCAGGGGCAGTTTAGTTGGGGGCAAGTTCCAAGTGGGGTGAGGTAGATCACTGGGGGATTTGGTTGTCTGTGTGTGGGGGGAGATTGATATGAATGCCTGGGCCTGAGAAGGAAACCTGGAGAGTGGGGGTGGGGGGGAGCTGTGATGGGGCAGGCAGGGCCATCTGGACAGTATCAGGCAGAGGGAGATATGGCAGGATCCTGAGAGCAGGCCACACGCAGGGACAATGGCTCTGTTGCTTAAAAGTGGTCCTGCTATTCAGTCCGCAGCTTTCACCCCCACTGTTGAATCTTCAGTGGCTCCAGCTGCAGCTGTTTATTATTATTGATTAGCCATTAGGCCATACCAAGATACAGAGTCTAAACATATTAAGATAGGCCATACCAAGATACAGATTACTAAACATATAATAACTAAACCATTATTAAGACCATATATTAAAGATCGGATAAGAGAAACAAATTAAAATTAAAAAAGAAAGAAAAAAGGTGCAAATCGTATTTCTGTATCACCCCCACAATTTACTCCGATCAGATCCACATATGCAGATCTCAGCTGTACTGTTTTGTTCAAGTAAAGGGCCGTATTACATGTAACTTTGGAATTCTGACCGCACATTAAACATGTTGTTTTAATATAAGGGCCAGCTAAGTATGTCATGACCTGATATGTCTTACTAGACCCAGGGAGGAGGTGGTTCCCCTTTCAGAAATGTGCCCAGCCGTGTTTCGGGTTCTGCAGCAGCCAAAAGTGGGGGGGAGGGGTGGGGTATTGTCATCCATTTGTCGCTACAGGCTTTCAGAGGCGCCGCTCCACAGGTACCAGATGTGAAGCCCTCTGGTTCAAGTTAGGCTTAAGGGAACTGTTGGGATTGTTGCGGGTGTACTACCTTCCCTGCGGCATCTCTGCCTGAGCTGCTGGATTCCGTTGCTGGGTTGGCAGTAGAGTCCCCAAGTGTGATGGGCAGAAGGAATAACCATCAGGAAAGCTGCAAGCAAGTCAACGATCAAATAAAAGAAATCTGAGTCCACAGCAGAAATTTAATTTGAGAAAGCATCACAGGCATGACCCTCCTAGTCCTCATGAAGATAAAGAGAGGGAGGGGGGAAGCACATTCAGACCTGCAAGATCCTGTTACTATAACCTTATAATAAAAGTGGCATTAGCTTGCGTGTCTTTGATTTCCAAGTTTGGTCTACCTTGGAGAGCTGACACCAAGGCTGTTGGCGCTTGGGGACTTCCACTTACCACCCAGCGATGTTGAGTTCGGGGCAGCTCAGGAGTCTCTGGTCTCCAGGACAACCCTGGGCATGTCCCACGTCATTGACAGCCTTTTGCATACCGGTGGTCACATATTGGGTCTAGAGCGCCACTGGAGGAAGACACGGACCGAATCCGACCGAACACGTTAGAGCCGCTATTAAGGCCTACATCATGGAGATAAGGGCGGTGAAGCGCCAATACTTCTCCACCTTTATTGCGTCTGCAGAGTGCCGCCCAGCGGTCCTGTTTGGGATCACCAGGTCCCTCCTTGGTAAGGGGGATGTGGTGGTTCATTTGCAGGGCTGCATGGAGGAATTTGCAGAGCACCTGCAGGATAAAATCGCTCGGATTCGTTCCAAGTTGGACTCCGAGCGTGGTGCAGGGTCTGGGGAGATACCGGGGGATCGTTCTTGCCTAGTTATCTGGGAACGGTTTGATCCTGTGGTTCCTGAGGAAGTGGACAGGATCCTCCAGACTGTGAGGGCCACCACTTGTCATCTGGACCCATGCCCTTCCTGGCTGGTGAAAGCAGCTCGGGAGGTGACATGTGGTTGGATCCAGGTGATGGTTAACACATCCTTGCAGGAGGGAGTGTTTCCAGCGCCCTTTAAAGAGGCGTTGGTGCACCCTCTCCTCAAGAAGCCCTCCCTGGATCCTACTGTACTGGACAACTTTCGTCCAGTCTCCCACCTCCCCTTTTTGGGGAAGGTGGTTGAGAAAGTGGTGGCTTCACAGCTCCAAAAGGAGCTGGAGGAAACGGATTATCTGGACCCTTATCAGTCAGGTTTCAGACCCGGCTATGGAACGGAAATGGCATTGGTCGCACTTATGGATGATCTCTGGTGGGAGTGGGATGGTGGAAGTGCAACCGTCCTTGCTCTCCTGGATCTCTCAGCAGCGTTCGATACCGTCGACCACGGTATCCTATTGGGACAGCTCAGGGATATGGGGGTGGGCAGCACAGTTTTGTGCTGGTTCACCTCCTTTCTCCGGGGCCGATCCCAATTAGTGGTGATTGGGAGCGAGAGGTCCCATCCTCGGCCCCTCCTTTGTGGGGTGCCGCAGAGTTCGGTTCTCTCTCCGCTCCTTTTCAACATCTATATGAAACCGCTGGGTGAGATCATCCGTCATCATAGGATGAGGTGTCATCAGTATACTGATGATACTCAACTATCTGTCTCCATCCCTGGTGAGGTAAGTGATGCCGTGACAGCCCTCTCACAGTGCCTGGAGGCTGTGAGGGTCTGGATGGGGAACAACAGGCTCCAGCTGAATCCTGGCAAGATGGAGTGGCTGTGGGTTAATGGCTCCTCTGTATCCAGGACAGTGTCATCGTTGGAGCTGGATGGGGTAGCACTGCCCCAGACAGACCCAGTGCGTAATTTGGAGGTCCTCCTGGACTCACGGCTCCTGCTTGAAGAGCAGGTGGCAGCCGTGGCCAGGAGGGCTTTTGCACAGCTTCGAGTTGTGCACCAGTTACGCCCTTTCCTGGATCGCAATGCCTTGCGAACGGTCACTCATGCCCTTGTTATCTCCCCGATAGACTACTGCAATGCGCTCTACATGGGGCTACCCTTGAAGAGTATCCGGAAGCTTCAGCTGGTCCAGAATGTGGCCACGCGGGCAATTTTTGGGGCCCGAAGAAGGACCCATATAACACCTTTGCTCCGTGAGCTGCATTGGGTACCAGTTTGCTTCCAGGTCCAATTCAAGGTGTTGGTTATTACCTTTAAAGCTCTACATGGCATGGGGCCAGGTTACCTGAAGGACCGCCTCGCCCTCATGATTTCAACCCGTCCCACCCGATCTCACAGAGAGGGCATGCTCCGGACCTCTGTGGTAAAAGAACTTCGATTAGCGGGGTCCAGAAGGCGGGCCTTCTCTGCTGTAGCCCCCGCCCTTTGGAACATCTTGTCCCCGGAGGTGAGGCAGGCCCCCTCACTCCAGGCCTTTCAGTGGGATTTGAAGACTTGGCTCTGCCATCTGGCCTGGGGTGGGGAGGGAGGATGTCAGAAATGGGGTTGGCTGGCCCCTTAGCAGCCTGGTGCGGCCTCTGTCAGCCTCTTGGATTTTTTACCCTTTTTATCTTTGTAAATGTGGTTTTTTATAACTTTTAATTATGTATTTCTGATTTTAGTTTGTTGTAGGCTGCCCAGAGTCCCCTATTGTGGGGAGATGGGCAGGGACAAGTCAAACAAACAAACAAACAAACAAATAAATAAATAAATAAATTTTTGTCTCAGGGCAGTTGAGACGTGATCTGGTAAGGGAGGATATTAACATCAGTTTGCTGCCATGGACAGATCACTCTTTGGTTGCTTTTTGACTCACTGTCGTCACCTCTCCCTGCAGGGAGACAGGGCATGTTCGATCAGCCCACCCCAGGTGATTGATGGACTCAGTGGGGTTCCAGAGAGAGTGTAGAGTTTTCTCGGAGGTTCTGCCAAGGCCTTAGTCACTGCTTGGAATTAGTGAGAGGCTGGGCCTTGGATCATATCACTCCTACGTGGCTGCTTCTTGTGTAGCAAACCTGGGGTACACATTGGTTTTTCGAGGAGCTTTGGGAGATGAAGCACCAGAAGAAAGTCCTGGAGTACCATTGGAGGAATACTCAAAGCAAGTCTGATCAGACACAGGTAAGAGCCCACGTTAGAGATTACCTTGTAGCAAAAGTGTGTGTGTGTGTATGTGTGTGTGGGGCAGCTGGATAGCGTAGTGGTTAGAGCACAGCCCTTTGACATGGGAGACCAGGGTCCAAATCCTGGCTGGTATGTACTTTACCAGTAGGGGTCTTTGGGCAAAGACTTCCTAATACTTCACCTCCCTACCTTGAATATGAGAGTGACACGAACTAAGACAGTCATGATGGCCAGATTAACAAGGTCCATGCCAGATGTTGGGGAACCAGGACAATCTGACAATAAGTGGGCTACTAGAACAAACCATACATGGATGAAACAAGAGAACCTGGAATTGATGGAATGCTATTACAACAGTAGACCTAATGAGAGGGGATATATGAAATGTATGAGGGAACTATGGATGAATGGAAGATCTACATCCACACTAACTAAAAACAGCTAGTTATCAACACTTCAACATAGTGAAGAGGAAGCTGCTCTTACAACTTGAGATAGACTAACTACACATTATATCCCAGACTAAAGAAGACCCGGAAGAACAACTGGATGTGCAGCCAACACCTGAAGCTGGAATGTCACTGCCACCCTTCCCATTACAGAGTACAGCAGCTGATATGAGGCATAAGATCATAGATAAACTTGCTACAGTCAACCCTTAAGAGCAATTACCAGGGCTCAGTGGAGAAGTACAATCAGATAATATGCTAGAAGATGCCAATAGAGCCCTCATGACAATCCCTACTACTACCACAACTCAAAAAACTTAACTGATATATGCTACACCCACTGTAATCCTGG
This sequence comes from Python bivittatus, assembly GCF_059951505.1. Lineage (NCBI taxonomy): Eukaryota > Metazoa > Chordata > Lepidosauria > Squamata > Pythonidae > Python > Python bivittatus. The sequence continues at coordinate 4,778,789 of NW_028277111.1, read as the reverse complement.
AGATGTTTGGCTACACGATCAAGAAGAACAGCAGTACATATCCTCCCTGGAAAATGAGGTTGGAGGCTAAGATCAAGGCAACTCGGAGAGAAGTTAGTCAGCTGGTGGAACTAGAGAAGAGTATGGAGATTAAGGATAAAACCTGGCTACTGAAAAAATACAAGGGCCTGACTCCATCTGAATCCCCCTCACCCCTGTGGGTAGTATGTGTCTTCCTCAGATTGATTGTCATGAGGGCTCTATTGCCATCTTCTAGCATGCTATCTAATGGCACTTCTCTATTGAGCCTTGGTATTCAGTTTTGAGGGTTGACTGTAGCTAGTAATATCTGCCCTTAATGATTTTAAATATGCTAAGATTACATTTTGTTTCTTAGGTTCTCACAACTCTTTTACATTAAGACTAACTAACTTCAACTGAACCCTGGTAAGACCGAGTGGCTGTGGGTATGGGAAGCCTCAAGATCTAGGAGTTTATCATCTTTGGTTCTTGATGGGGTTGTACCATCCCAGGCAGACCCAGTGCGCAATCTGGGGGTTTTCCTAGACTCACAACTCCTGTTTGAAGAGCAGATGACAGTCGTGGCTAGGACAGCCTTTGCACAACTTCATGCTGTACATCAGCTACGCCCCTTCCTGGATCAGGAGGCTCTTCACGTGGTCACTCATGTCCTGGTCACCTCCCAGGTGGATTACTGCAATGCGCTGTACATGGGGCTACCCTTGAAGAATATCTGGAAGCTATAGCTGGTGCAAAATGCAGCGGCATAGATAGTTCTGAATGACCCCAGGGGGGCCCATATAACACCTCTGTTATACAAGCTGCATTGGTTGCCAGTTTGCTTCCAGGTCCAATTCAAGGTGTTGGTTATTACCTTTAAAGCCCTTCATGGCACAGGACCAGGTTATCTGAGGAGCCTTCTCACCCCCGTTATATCAGCCCTCCCCCCTCGGTCCGGCAGAAGGGGCATGTTGCACACCCCACCAGTCAAGGAATTTTGACTGGCGGGGTCTAGGAATTTTCTGCCGTGGCCCCCGTTCTGTGGAACAACTTACCTCCCGAGGTGCGGTGCACCCCCACTCTCATGGCCTTCAGGAAGAATGTGAAATCTTGGCTATGCCAGATGGCTGGGAGACTGATGGGGGCTCGCACCACTGGAATTGGCTTGTGGGGTAATTAATCCTACCCACCCACCCCCGTCATCTTGAATGTTTCAATCTTTTTATGCATATACTCTTTTTATATAGTTTGAATTTTTTAACTAAATTAATGTGGATATTTATATTTTTAATTGTGAGCTGCCCAGAGTCACCCTCTGGGGGAGGTGGGTGGCATATAAATCTAATAAATAAATAAAATAAAATAACTTGATTCATAGATTTTATTTGGCCCACTTACCAATATTTTCCCAATACCAATTCATTTTATGACCTGTACCATTTAACAAATGTCTAATAATTAACTTTTCTTTGTTTCAATATTTACTGTTATAAAGACATATTAACATGGGTTACATTTCCTTCACTTTGTTAAAGTACTTTGTGTGTGTGTGTGTGTTTTCCTTTTTAATAATAAAAAAATCAAAAAATCTCTGGAAATCCTTGATGGACTTTTGCTGGCATCAGGACTGAGATGACAAGGCTTTATGGATTTGCTTATAGATAAGAGATGGGATTCCTGGCAAATAGAAGGGGTAGAAATGGAAGCAGTAACAGACTTCATTTATTTGGGCTCCAAGATCACCGCAGACGGAGACTGCAGCCATGAAATTAAAAGACGCTTGCTCCTTGGGAGGAAAGCTATGGCAAGCCTAGATAGCATATTAAAAAGCAGAGACGTCACCTTGCCGACAAAGATCCGCATAGTCAAAGCTATGGTTTTTCCAGTAGTAATGTATGGCTGTGAGAGCTGGACCATAAAAAAGGCCGAGTGCCGAAGAATTGATGCCTTTGAACTGTGGTGCTGGAGAAGACTCTTGAGAGTCCCCTGGACTGCTAGGAGGTCAAACCAGTCAATCTTAAAGGAAATCAACCCTGATTGCTCATTGGAAGGATCGATAATGAAGCTCAAGCTCAGATATTTTGGCCACCTAATGCGAAGAGAGATCTCTTTGGAGAAGACCCTGATGCTGGGAAAGATTGAAGGCAAAAGGAGAAGAGGACGACAGAGGATGAGATGGTTAGATAGCATCACTGAAGCAATGAGCATGAAACTGAGCAAACTCAGGGAGGCAGTGAAGGACAGGAAGGCCTGGCGCAATATGGTTCATGGGGTCACGAAGAGTCGGACACGACTTAACGACTAAACAACAACAACAACAACAAAAGAGAAGGGATATTGGAAGAAGAGATCAAAGACTCATGGTAAATTGATACTATATATGGTAACTGCAGCAGGACTGCCATATGCACAACGATGGAAGAACACTGAAATTCCCACAATGGAGGAGCAAGCTGTGAAAATATCAGAATTTGCATAAATGGCAAAACTGACCAGTTTGGTCAGGGAGAAAACAGTAGGTACTTTTTTGAAAGACTGGAAACCTTATATGGACTTTTTGCTAAAAGAAGTGAAATGATGATTTATGGATTTGATGATTTAAAAAGATCAGGACCAAATAAGGGGCTGAAGGGATCTATGTAATATATAGCCAGTATATGTGAACCTCTTAAAGTGCCCTTGTACTAAAATATTCACAGCAAGCTGAATTGACATGAGAAGCAACAGGGGGAAGAATCAGTCAGGAACCCATGTGGCTCAGTAAACCACATTGTTTCTATTAACCGACCATATCTCAAAGATAGTATGGCTAGCATGCTGACCTAGTAGGAAGGGAGAACTAGTAAGAAGGTCACTCAGATGGGTTTATCTATAACATCCCAACATCATGCTGCAATTTTAACTATGTCTGCCTTTTTCATTGTCCTGCCTTTGCAATAGAATAGAATAGAATAGAATAGAATAGAATAGAATAGAATAGAATAGAATAGAATAGAATAGAATAGAATAGAATAGAATAGAATAGGAATAGGAATAGGAATAGGAATAGGAATAGGAATAGGAATAGGAATAGGAATAGGAATAGAATAGAAATCTTTATTGTCATTGTACTACTTGTACAACGAAATTAAATGCCACCCCAGTGCAGCTTTAAAAATATAAAAGCCATAGAACACATAAGACACATAAGACACATAAAACACATATAACACAACCTTCACATTCCATATTGCACAACCCCTGATGCTGCATTAATACTGCACTATATGATAGAATTCAGTATAGTTGCAGCTCTAAGATAGAAGCTATTCTTCAGCCGATTCGTCCTTGTTTTCATTACCCTGTACCATCTGCCAGATGGTCATAGTTCAAGAAAAGAATGTCCCGGGTGGGATGGGTCCTTAAGAACATTTTGAGCTTTCTTAAGGCAGCGGGAGCTCTAAAGTTCTTCCAAAGAGGGGAGAGGGCAACCAATGATCCTCTGGGCAGTGGTGGTAAACCTCTGGAGCGCTTTCCTATCTGCCACTGTGCAGTTGGCAAACCATACATATTGCAATGTAATGGGCCAAGGGTCTATAAGCCCTGGTCCTGCCTTTGCTCATAGCCACTCAGCAAAGTATCAAACCTTTACTGGGGGTCCAGTATAGGCTGTATTATTGCTTGTATGCATGCAAATAAAATTATGTTGTATCTTCAAAGTGACTTGGTTACTTTAGGTGAGCCAGGTTGTGGCCACAACGGTTTGGTGCCGTGACTCGGATCAGAGGGATGAGAGGGGAGGCGGCCGTGGTTTCTGCCACTTCCCTTTTCCTCTCCGATCCTGCACCTGTTTGGAGATACACTTGGGCCAATACCTTTTACTACCACATCCCCCCCCCCTTTTTTCTTTTTTTTGGCAGATCACAAACATTTTATTTAATATTTTTATGAGCACAGTTCACACCACAAGTGTCTAAAATGTGATCTTCCTTCATTGCTTCAAATTCCTTCTCTTTCGTTAAAAAACAAAAACATTAGGTACATCTGTCTCTTAGAAGCATCTAAGCTTAAGAAGCCCCATCTGGTCAGTTTGGACATGTTTTCTCTGCCTCCATGTTCCTCCACAGAGTGAATTCAGAAGGTTGCAATAATTGATTTTCTTCTCCTTATAATTTTCAAATGATGGGTTTCATGTTTGTGTTCTTAACAAATCTCCAAGGACTTTTCACCAAGACTGACTTGAGATAAACATCAGAATACAAAGGAACACAAGATAGCTTGTCCCAAAGTCTGAAAGGACAACAATATATATGCCTCCTGGAGCACTGAGAATTGGAGTTGAAGGCCAGAGGACATAAGGAAGATTCCTTCCCAAAGATCCCCTTCAGACAAAAAGATTTACAGGTTCCCTTTGCAGCAGGAAAGCCACCAAAGACCCGGGCTGCCTCTAATCTTTTTCCCAATTGCTTGTGAGGAGCCAGTGGCACAAAATGGTTCTCCTCCTTTTTCTGCTTCTCCTTCCCCAGACAACCTCAGGAATGCTGAAGACCAAATGCCCCTTGACTTCACGAGATCTGTTCGACTGGATAAATCACTTCAGGCCAGGTGATTATGTCTTTGGGGGAGTCATCACTGCTAGGAAAGGTCTTAGTCCACTCTACACTTTCAACAAGATTCCCTCCAAGCAGGATTTCCTCTGGTGAGTGATCATTCGGGGATGGAGTTAATTGGCTACTAGTTTTCTTTATCCCTAATCTGTTTCGACCTCTTCCCACTATAGGGAATATAGGGAATATAAATTGCTGTTGGAGGTGAGGAAGGCGTTGGGGATGCATCAACACTGAGCTACCACCAAAAATATAACCTGTTCTTTCAGAAGCTTCACTGGATAGATTCCGTTTCCACCCAAAGAGGAAATCGGTGTTACATGACTTTCAGATGCAAAGCCAAAACCATGTATGGTGTTGAAATTATCTGAAAAGTGGTTCTATGGTTGCTTTTCAGCACCCAAAGTCCTATTAATATGTTCCTTGATCTTTTATGTAGCTCCATAAGAAGGTTCCAAATTCCAGTCCAACCTCCTCAAAGTGTCCTGATTTTGAAAAGAAGAAAGGTGTTCCCTTCCATTTCTTCACAACAAAGCACAGCCACTGGAGCTTTGTCTTTCCATTGAAAATCCCATTCTTGCATGTCAGTTGTTGCTCTAAATTCTGCATCCATGTCATCATGCAAGCTTTTTACATTTTCAGTTTCTGTATCATTTACTCCTTAGTTTAGAGGTTGACTATACTATTTGTATGATCTGTTACACCCAAATTCATTACAGAAGATCAACATCAGTCTTTTTACCCTTTAATTAAACTTCTCAGCACTTCCTTTTTTCAAATGTTGTGTCAAAGGCTGTAACCTATTCACTGATCACAAGTGTCATCCCACCCAGTTCCACTCATGCTGATCCCATTGTATTTTTATTTTTCCAGATTAAGATCTCTACTTCTCCCTTTTCATATCAAAGGCAGCATTAGCAAATGGGATATTGGGATTTAATTTGAGATAATGGTATATCATCTTTTTTTCAGGAAGCAAAATCCACATGTCTGGTACCTCCTGTCCTTCTTGATTGCCATCCGTGAGATCAACCAGAATCCCCTGATCTTACCTAACATTACTCTGGGCTACGACGTCCACGACAATCATTTCAATGCAGAGATGAATGCTGAAGCCTTGCTGGGCCTGCTTTCTGCTGGGGAGGCAAATGTTCCAAACTACAAATGTGGAAGACAGAAAAATCTGCTGGCTGTCCTTGAAGGGACCGAATCTGTCCTCTCCCGACATATTGCAACCATGCTCAGCATCTACAAAATCCCCCAGGTTAGCAGGGAAAGTTGTGGGTTGTGGTCAATTTCTGCCCTGGAATCTCCAAGACTATTCCAAAAATAGACAAAAAATGTTCAATGTTAAGACATAAAACTGATTGATAAGAGCACTGTCAGTAATTTTATAAATTCTCTAATGGCAGAAATCTCTCTTTCATTGTCAGTCAGTCAAACTTTATTTCGGTCAACAACCAGTATACTCTTTCATTGTTCAGCTCTATTCAAATGAAATTCAAAATATTAAAACAGTGCCAAAACTTTATTATGAAAAAAGAAAGCATATTAAAAGCACCCATCTTTTAAAAAGCATCTATTTTAAAAGCACCCACCTGTATTAAAAGCACCCATCTCTTTTTTGAACTGCCTTCAGTTCAGTGAGAAAGGCTACCACCTGGTTCCAGTTGTTGATGAGTAATGCAATCCTATGAAATTTCTGCAAATCAGACTTATTATATAAGGGTGCTTATTTATTTCAAATATAGAATGATTTAAAATACATGCAAGAAAGAATAAATAGCTGGCTTGGCTTTTGTGGAAAACAGTGGGGGGGAACAAGATGGTGATTTTAGTATCTTTCCTTCTAAGCATCTTGGTCCTGGTGAAGACTTGGATAGACTTCCATTCAGTTGACAAGAACTGTGTGTGTGTCCATGAAGTCACCAGACTATCCATTTTGGAGGACTAATCCATGATGGTACATATATTAAACAGTGTGCTCCTTAAAATAGAAGGTAGAAATTACGTTCTTCATTACAGGCTTATTTTCTGATTACCTGCTAGAGTCAAAATTTCATTTCACTGGCCTTTACCAATTCCTTCCACTTTCTCCAGATCTCTTATGCTTTTGTTTCCGATGATCTGAATGATAAAAGGCGTCCAATATGTAGGGATCATCAAAGTGATCCAGTATTTCAGATGGACCTCAGTGGCTCTTGTTGCTTCAGAAACAGACAATGGAGAAACATTCTTGAAAACTTTAATGCCTTTACTCACCCAAAATAGCATCTGTGTTGTTTTCTCACAAAGCATATCAGGATTCAGTAAAAATCAATATATTCTAACATCTGATTTATATCACAAATGGAAACAAGTCAACGTATTTATTTACTATGCAGAGCCCACTTTGCATACTATGTATTTCTATGGAATGGCATTCATTGACCATATGTTGCAGCTCTTGACAAAACCTACCATAGGAAAAATCTGGATCGCAACAGCCATGGAGGATCTCACTTTTAATTTGCGGGATCAAAATTTCCAACATATTCACAGCATTTTCACCTTCTCCATTCAGACAAAGAACTGGATAAAAGATGATGTCATTGACCTCTTTTTCCCTTCAATCTTTGAGTTTGGCAACAAAGCTTTTCCTTGTTCATTTCAAAAGCATCCCTTCTCAGTTAAAGGCTGGCTGAGATGCAAAGAGAATGAAGAAATGGAAAGTCTAAGAGAGGAGGAGGTTGAAGCCACCCTTTCTCTCGACAGCCACCACATTTACAACTCTGTCTGGGCTGTGGCACAAGCCCTAAATGCTGCCTGTGTCTCCAGATGCAAGAGGAGGATGTTGAAGGAAGGTGGAAAGACCTTGGAACTGGAAGGGCTACAACCTTGGCAGGTATTTCCTTTTCCATCAAAGACATCTCTGTTGAACACAATTCAATTCAAAATTATTTATATATTTATATAATATAAATTATATAATATTTGTATTATTTAAAATTAAAAATTATTACATTTTTTAAAAAGAACAGTAAAAACCAACAAATACTAATATTAAGAAACAGAATAAGAAGAAAAAAGAAACTGGAAAAAAGAAAATAGTAAAGATCAAAGGTGAAGAAAAGAAAAGAGATAAACTACAAAAGAAAGGGATTGACTTCTGACCCTTCTTGCAACAGAAATAAGTAACAATATACATCAAACTCTTACTCTAAATTTACAGCATAATTTCCACCAGAATGATAAAATGTCCCTTCTTGATGTTCACATTTCCAGCATACATTCAAAGTACCTTTATAAATTTTAGATAATTTTTTTGGTGACAAGTACCAACGATACATCATTTTATAAAAATTCTCTTTGAAGTTATAACATAATGTGAATTTCAGTACTTTCTGCCACATATTTTCCCATTGTATGTTATAGCCAAAACTTTTAGCCCATTTTATCATATAGTCCTTAACTTGTTCATCTTCTGTCTCTAGTTTTAATAACAGTTTTTACATCTTTGCAGTAACATGTTCATCATTAGCACATAGTTCTACTTCAAAGTCAGCCTTACCAGATTCAAAATCATAAATCCTTTTATCTATTTTAAATCTTTCTTGTAGTTGTACATAGGAAAACCATTAACACATGTAATCTTCTAATATCAGTCCCTATCTTGTCTTTAATTTAAAGTCCCTTTGAGAAAATTCCAAAACATAAGTTAACCATTTATGCTTAGTTATAATTTTTCTTCTATAAAAAGCTTTTTGTGGTGACAACCATAAAGGAACCTTCAGAGACAATGTAGATTTATATCTCTTCCATATTCTCAATATGGCACGTCTAATAAAATGATTTTTAAAATCTACATTAATTTAACTTTATCATCTTGTCAATCTCATCTTCAGCTTTTTCCTCCTCCCAATTTAAAAATTCTGCCAGTGCTTGAATTACCCTTCTAATATTTTTCCCTGAAACTTCCAGAATAGCTCTGAATCTCAGGCAAACTCTCTTCTCCCTTAACTCCAACAAGGCCACATTATCCAGTCCTTTCTCCAACTCAAGATCTCAGGTTTCTGCATTGTTCACCAACATTTCTATTCTTTCAGTAACCTGCTTAATTTCTCCAGAATGTATCCAATGTATCCAGCACACATTCAGTTCATCTTTCACTGAAGAGAGATGTAGATATAGAAATAAAGGTTTAGGTTAGAGTTGCTATGTATGAAAACAATGTTTTGGGCGGCTATATAAATGTGACATATAAATAAAGAAATAAAATGAGAGTTAGTTCTCAATTTAAAGATAAATACAGTGGTACCTCGGGATACGAATTTAATCCGTTCCATGACTCTGGGCGTATCCCAAGTTGGTCGTAACCCGAAGGAAATTTCCCCATAGGGTTCAATGTAAATCTGGTTAATCCATTCCGCCCTCCGAATTTGGTCGCACCCCGAAGCAAATTTTCCCATAAGGTTCAATGTAATTACCGTTAATCCATTCTGGCGTCCGCGGACCACGCGTCAGGGGCGGGAAAACGGCCGGGCGCGGCGTGGTACGAAAATGGCTGGGCATGGCGCGGTGCAAAAACGGCCAGGCGCCGCACGGTGCGGTGTGAAAACGGCCGGGCGCCGCGGCGGAAAAATGGCTGCGGACCACGTGTCAGGGGCAGAAAAATGGCCGCAGACCATGTGTCAGGGGCGGAAAAATGGCCGCGGACCATGTGTCAGGGGCGGAAAAATGGCCGTGGACCACGTGTCAGGGGCGGAAAAATGGCTGTGCCCCGAGGCGGAGTTCGCACATCGAGATAAATTTTTTCGGCCAGAGCTGGTCATAACCCGAAAAGTTTGTTAGTAGAGGTGTTCGTATCCCGAGGTACCACTGTATAGGAAAATGATAATGTATCCATCTAAGGGCATCAACATCCATATCTTGTAATAAATAGAAAAAAGTATTCATGAATAACATTAGGCCCTTCAGACATGAAGAAACTTGGTAGCCATTTCAAAACAGAGCCAGCAACGAATCAGGACTGAGTAGGTGACAAGGCTGGGATGTTACGTAGGATTATAGATGGTTGGCAGGTGGATGGGAGACCACTAGATAACTCTACGTCTGTAAGCGAAACTGGCAGGTTGAAAAAACACTTCAGAAGAAAACAGTGGCAAACTATTTCCATCTGCTTACCAAAAATGGCACCAGAAATTGAGCTTCATTTTAATGTCTTCACTCTTCTAGTGAATCAGAAGACCCAAACTTGAGAAAGGTACAACTGATATCAAGGATGTTGGTTCTTTTTTAAAAGGCTGCAGAGTTTCCTTCTTCATTTGGATGTTCTTACCATTCCAGTTTCATCCTTTCCTGCGAAATCCCCCGTTCTACAACAGTTCCATAGATGGGGTGTATCTGGACAAGAACGGAGAGCTGGCAGCTGACTTTGACATTGTGAAGTGGTCTTGGCTCCCCAACACATCTCTTGTCAGAGTGAAATTTGGGAGTTTTGCAAAACAGAGATCCCAGGAAGCCAAGTTTGTCATTGACCAGGATGTGATTATGTGGCCCCAATGGTTTAAGAATGTAGGGACAGTCATTAACTGCAGTCCTATTTCTCCCCTTCAGCTTCATCATACTTTAACACATTCCCTGTGAGCTCCTTCAAATTTCGTGAAGCTCTCCAAGGATTCAGAGTAATTGCAGAGAATGTCTCCTAAACTGCAGCCTTACAAGTTCCCCTGCTTGACTTGATTCAAGGACTCTGGTTTGGATTCTCAATTCAAACAATGCTTTTTTTTTCCTTTACTTTTATAATGCTTTCCATAGTTGTCATATTTTACAGAATGTCAGGGAAGCTACCAGTCCTAAGATTCCTACAAAGTGAAAATCAGTAATAGAAAAACATGCAAAAATTGAGGCAGAAGATTCACGGGAAGACATAATTTTTTTTTATTTCTCTGTGTATTTGATTTTGGACTGCCATGATCATGTGTCTTATGATTTATAAATATAAAGCATGCATAATACAATAACCAATTCCTGAAATGCCATGCTCCGTTTTACCATTTCTCTCAAAGACCAACAGAGTCAAGGCAAACTTAATCTCCCATTGCAAACTATTCCACAGTCTAGAGGTGAAAAAGAAGAATCATCTCCTCCTAGACTCAGTCCCTTTGATCTCCCAGAAGGGAGATCCCCAGAGAAACAGTTGCTTCAATTAAATGGACTTGATCTTGGTTAAAAGCTTAATATTAAAAAGGGTTTGGCCTGGGTCTAAAGTTGGGTCTTGCTTTACAACTTCTTTCCTTTGATGTTAACCCTAATCTATCATCCTTTACGTTCCCCTTTTGTGCTCAGAGATTACCTCCCTCCAGGTGTGTGGAAAGTTGTCAGTCTGGGAACTTCAAAGTGGGCCAGGAAGGGGAGCCCATCTGCTGTTACAACTGTGTTTCCTGTGTGGAGGGGACCTTCTCCTCTCAGGAAGGTGAGTGACTCCAGAGAGAAGTAGCCCATCAATAAGAAGGCTAACACTTTCTTAGTCTTCTTCTGAAACAAATCATACATCTAAAACAAATCATACATCTTAAAAATAAATGGAATAGGAAGAAAGATCACAGATGATGAAGTGGCTGAACTGATGAAGTGGCTGAACTGAACTTAATGATGAACATTAATCTGAGTCACCCACTGCTTTTTAAAAGCAGAAGGATGGCCTTGGTGTTTAATAAAGTTGGTCACAGTCCCTAAAATTGTATCTTCCTTTGGTTTTTCAGTTTCTTACCCAGAAAGCATCTTAACTAGTGTCATTGAAAAGAACAGATTCATGGCTGAAGATGATAAGTGTTACTTTTCTTCTCTTCAGATGCAGATTATTGTAATAAATGCCCAGAAGATCAGCATCCAAATAAACAGCGAGATAAATGTCTCCCTAAGAAAATAACTCTTCTCTCCTACAAAGAATGTTTGGGAATAGTATTGGCTTCCCTTGCACTCTTCTTCTCCTTAACCACTTCCATTGTGTTAGCAATCTTTGTTAAACCCAGAGAAACTCCCATTGTCAAAGCGAACAACCAGGACCTGTCCTACATCCTCACTGTCTCACTTCTGCTTTCCTTCCTGACCTCTTTCCTGTTAGTTGGCCAACCAAGGAAAGCTACCTGCCTTCTCCAACAGATGGCCTTCAGCATCATCTTTTCAGTTGCTGTCTCTTCCATCTTAGCCAAAACAATCATGGTGGTCCTTGCGTTTCTGGCCACAAAGCCTGGGAACAGAGTGAGGAAATGGCTGGGGAAGAGCTTGGCCAACTCCATCATTCTATCTTCTTCCAGTGTCCAGGTCATCATCTGCAGCATCTGGCTGGGGGTCTCTCCTCCATTCCCTGATTCCAACATGCACTCCCAACCTAGAGAGATCATCCTGCAATGCAATGAAGGCTGTCACTATGTTTTATGTTGTCCTTGGCTACATGGGATTCCTGGCCACCTTCTGCTTCACGGTGGCTTTCCTGGCCAGGAATGTGCCTGCAGCCTTCAATGAAGCCAAGCTGATCACCTTCAGCACGCTGGTCTTCTGCAGCATCTGGGTCTCCTTCATGCCCACCTACCTGAGCACCAAGGGCAAGTACATGGTGGCTGTGCAGGTCTTCTCCATCTTGGCCTCCAGTGCTGGCCTGCTAGGCTGCATCTTCATCCCCAAGTGCTACATTATCTTATTAAGACCGGATCTGAATACAAAGGCACAACTAATTGTGAAAACATAGGTCAATATCTGATTCTTACTCGTTTTTTTCCCCAATGTCATCACCACACCCATTCTAGGCTCTAAAAATTATTCAACAATACCCACTATGGAGGAATGGTTGGTAAGGTTGATCAATTTTACTGAAATGGATAAATTAACTTTTTTGATTAGAGAAAAGTCACTATCTACATTTATTGGTGACTGGAAGCCTCTTCTGGACTTTTTGCATGAAAATGAAAAAATGAACTTGTGATTTATGGTTTTGATGATTAGATAGGATAGATTATAGAAAGAAGAGTAATATGAAGTACCATTAGAGAGAGAGGTCAAAATATATTTGTATTTATAACTGCTGTGAAGAATATCTGAAGCCACTTCTTTATGTTTTTCTTTCTTTTCTATCTTTTCCTAACGTTTTTTCTTTTGTTGCACTTTTTGCTTTTTCTTTGATTTCCTTCCTTTTTCTTCTTCTTCCTTACTTTATATTAGTTTGTGCTAGTTTTTAGTTTCTTGTGTAAAAGCTTTAATAAAAATTATATTGTTAAAAAAAAAAGTCCACACATCTTAAAGTTGCCAAGTTTAAAAGAACTGGCAGAAACACTGGTTTAGAGACTGGCTGCGTGTGTTTCTGTCCAACTTCTATCCTGATCCACCTTCTGACATAAGGTGGCAGATAAGAAGCGGATTCAGACAGTTAACACCTTGAGGTGAATAAGGAAAAGGCACTCCTTGAGCCAAGATCTCAGTCAAAATGAGCAGTTTGAGCAGAAAGATAAATCACCCTCAGATTCCTACTCAATCCTCCCCCAAGGTCACCACTGGGCACAAAATATTTCAGAATGAGAAAATGCTCTTTCATTTTGGCTCTTAGAATATCAATTCTTTTTGACTTTGTGACTAGGATATTTTTTTCAGAACTCAAATCTGAAGTTATTCTCTTACTGTATCAGCACTCACCTAGGTATCCCATTGGGGTCGTCCACTGAATGTTCTAAATAAAAGACACACTTTTCTAGCCTTTTCTGATTCATTGAGTGTCAGAATCATTCCACTCTGTTGGAGTCTCTTTGCTCTCTTTTAGCCCCATGGAGCCGTAGAGCTAGTCAGTCATGGAAGAGCCTGAACTGGACTGATTTGGGCAGATTCCCTTTGATCCCTGGCAGGTTCAGTCATGACCTGATACAGTCCATTAAACCAAGGTATAAGTTCAAGATCATGGGAAATGATTGTTCTGCTGTCTCTGCCCTGGTCAGGCCACATCTGGAACACTGTGTCCACTTTTGGTTGCCACAATACAATAAGGACACTGAAGAACTGGAAAGATTGCAGAGAGCAATAGAGATGATGAGGGGTTTGGAGGCTCAACCCAATGAAGAACAGTTAAAGGAACTGGGCATGTATAGTCTAAAGAAGAAAAGGCTCAGGGGAGACATGATAACAGTCTTCCAATACATGAAGGGATGTCACAAATAAAAGGATGTGGATTTACTCTCCAGAGCACCTGAGGATAGGAAAAGAACCAATGGGTAGAAGCTTAACAAACAGAGATCCAAACTTGAAAGAAGGAATTTCCCAGCCATGAGAACTATCAAGCAGTGGGACAGCGTGCCTCCTAGTCATGATGGCTCCATCACTGGAGGTTTTCAAGCAGAGGTTGGACAGCCATTTACCTGGGATGGTGTGAGAAGTGCTTCCTTTTCTCTGTCCTAAATCTTCTTCCAATCAAATTCACTGGATGAATCCTAGTCCTAAGCAGGTGTGTGTATGTGTGTGCGCTTTATCCATTGTATCCATGCATTTTGTACACCTTAAACCTGTCCTGCCTCCCCTCTCTTTTTTGTTTTTAATCCCATTCTCTTTTAAAGCCATTTTAGTAGGTCCACTGTGGCTGTAACTGCAGGAGGAGGTAAACAGCTGGAACTCCATTCTGGAGCAAGATCCCTTTCTGGGGTGTGTGCATGCTTTGTGCTTGTGTGTCTAAGATTAGAAGGACCAACTGAGACCAAAGAAAGTTCAGAACACCCGCAGAAAAACGGAATGCAAGTTTATAAGAATTCAACGCACCCATACACACACACCATAGTTGAATGAGATTCCAAGCTTTCTCATGATTCCTCCTCTACTAAAGAAGCTGTGGTAGGGAGTTTCTCTGAGGTCATGCAGGACTTCTAAGCCTTCTGATTTTTTGCTACCATAGACTAACACAGCTCTCTTCCTGTCAAATGTGAAATGGAGCAACACAGCAACTCTTGTGGCTGCTCACGATGCTACTCTGGAGATAACTGGATGTGAGACTCTTTGTGAAGGCGAGGGAACAGAGGTGATGCCCTCTCGGCTTGTGCACCTGCTTCTCGGCCTGAGCTGTGCAATGGTGTGGCAGGTTTGATGATGGAGTGTCCTAGGATTATGGTGCTGGGTATTTAGAGGGAGGAAGGATGAGTTTGTTTATAAGAAACAAACAAAAAACAAAACAAAAAAGGTCAGAAGTCGATGGTTCCCCCCCCCCTGGTTCTTGTTTCTTTCTCTCTTTTTCTTTCATGGTGTTGTGGTTCTGAGCAAAGAAGATTAAATAGGCTGCAGCTGCAGACCTTGTTAATATTATTTTCCCTTCGATTTATGAACTTTGGCAGCATTTCTAACCTATATAGATAAGAGATTGGCTATCTTAGATCATATTTTCCTTAGCAACAACAAGCACCCACACTTAGCATTAGTGCCCATCTCTTTAGGAGTGTTTTAACTGTGTATACCAATAAAAGTGTATTAACCTATGATGCAATGATTTTCTGATTGTAGCTGTTTAAAAATCCTGTGATTTGCATGGAGCCCTGTGCTTGCCTTGAAAGCTAATTTGCAAGTGCCCTTTACTCTGCAGAATAAAGCTATTAAAAGGGATTTCTGCCTGGCCTGTCTGATTGGCTCGCGCATGCCAGGTGCAAACCCAGCTTTTCTTTGGAACAACAATACGCTGGAGCTCACACATTAGATCTGGTTTTTATCTTGCGGCAATGGTGACATGATTTGAATTTGAGGGATGTTAATAGATGGTCAGATCATTGTTTGATTTCTTTGGAGCTCTCTGGGATTATTCCCCAATGCAGGGAGGGATGGAGGGCAGTGAGAGATCTAGCTCTAGGCTCTGGATGTGCAACATGGGGTGCAACATAGATTCCTGGCTCCTGGCATTCACAGTCACTCATGCTGTAGTTACCTCTTGTCTGAACTACCATTATGTTCTCTCCCATGGGGCTCTCCTTGGGGACTACAGAATGAGTAGTTATAGGTGCACCTTGGTATGCCCATGTAATGCCACTATTGTGTGAAATGCACTGGTTACCATCGGACTTCTAGCTGCAATTCAGGGTGCTGGGGTCACCTGTAATGCCCTTCATGGCACAGGACCAGATATCTGTGGGACTATCTCCCTTTATCTCTGGACACCCTATAAAATCTGACAGGGCTAGCATGCTCCAATGGGATGGGGAATTTGTACATTGCCTCTCATTTACCCAGCTGATGTTGTTAGAGAAGGATCTGTTAGCTCATCATGGCCAAAAGTCAGGAGTCTGGGAACACCTTTTTCCAACTCACAATTTGTATGCTGATGAAAACGGCCACAGCGCACAAAAGTTGATGCCTTTTAATAAAAATGTGTGAGTTGGAAAAGATGCCCGCAGGGTCCTCCTGATTTTCCACTGACGATGAAGAATTAAAACTTTATTTCAGAACATAGAAATTGCATCAGCAAACTCCTCTCCGCTTCCTTGCAAAATGAGTGGGATCTTTTTTCAGAAAGACCCCCCGAGATTTTTTTTCACCTGTTTTTCCCCTCTCCTCTGAAGGTCCTCTACCCCACCCCATCGTCACCCTTTTTTCCACTCCTTCTTTCTCTGTGTCTCTTCCATTCCCTGAATTCTCTCCCTCTCTTCTTTTCTTTCTTCCTTCATATGAAAGCCAATCCTGCCATCATAGCTCCATCCATCCATCCATCCATCCATCCATCTGTAAATAAATAGGATGGATGGATGGATGGATGGATGGATGGATGGATGGATGGATGGATGGAGGATAGACAGGAGGGACAGACCACTTTGGAGGGTGGGCCAAGCCAGGGAAGGTCTGTGGCTCAGGGGGGCTGTCCTGCTGGGGGCTCCTGGAATAAGGTCCGAGGGGGGGAGACGCACAGGACTTGCAGGCAGCAGGAGAGCGCGAAATGGGGAGAGCCCACATATTTTTCTCCCCGCGGTGTGCGCGCCTCCTTCCTATCCCTTACGTCGCTCCCTCGAAGGCAGGGAAGCAGGGGGGCGACTCAGGTCGTCTTCGGAGCAGCCGGGCTTTGCTTTGGCCTGGGCGGCGCAGGGAGCAGCAACTTTCAAACAAGGCGCCTCACCAGCCTTACCTTTTGAAGCTCCCACAATTATTAAAAACGTGACAAGCGACCTGCTTTTATGCCACTGAAGACATAAATTCTTTTGACGTGCAGGTGTCTCAGGGTTCAAACACCCGAATGGCGCCTCCTCCCTCCCGGGCGGCGCTTCTCCACCTCGGCGCCCCGAAGATGCGCGGGCTTCAACTGCGGGCCTTCGGGGCGCCGAGGTGGAGAACCGCCGCCCGAGAAGGCGGGCGCCCGGGCTCAGCCAGACCCCCGAGTGAGGAACCGCCCCCCCCCCCGCGCGCCTCCGCGGCTCGCGCGCGGCCCTCCGTCCGAGCGGGAGGCCGAGCCCCTCACGCCGCGGCGGCGCCCGCGAGCCCGAGGCGGGGCGGCTGCCAGGACGGAATTAGGGGCGGCCTCCTCGGACACCCTCAGATGGGATGGGGTCGAACGCCAGCCGGGGCTCGCTCGCGTCGCCGGAGCCTGGACGGGCTTCGGACCAAGGCTCGGGGGGCGACAGGGCGGCCTCCGGCGACCCCCTTGCTCCCGCGGCCCTGTGGCGGCGAGTGCCGTTGGGGGCGGCGGAAGGGGAAGGGGAAGGGCACGCGCTGCGCTCGGCCCGCCGCCTGCCCCTCCCGCGCGCCTGGCGGGAGGAGAACCGCGCTCACCTATGCTGGCCGCGCCTCAGGGGGAGTCGGGGAGCGGCGGCTTTTCTCTAAAAGCGGCTGGCCAGAGAAGGGGCTACCGGAGCTCTCCTGGTTTCTGGCTGGTCCCTCCGTCTTCGCCGTGCCTCTGTTCTGGAGAGGGGTCGGTACAGCCCGCAAGAATGGCGTGAGGGAGCTATTCAGCGAGAGGCGGGAGAGCTTTTCTCCCTTAAAGAGGCAGGAATCAGCTCCGCTCCGGGACACGGCGAGGGCGCGCTCTCACCTTTCGATAGAAACCAGGAATCTGGCAGCACCTTTTCCGACATTATTATTATGATTATTACTACTACTACTACTACTGCCACCGCCGCCGCCACCATCATCATCATCATCATCATCATCATCATCATCATCATCATTATCATTATCGTGTGCCTTGGAGGCCGTCTTGACTCTCGGCGACTGCCCGGACAAGTCCCTGCGGTTTTCTAGGCAAGGTTTTTCGGGAGCGGTTCGCCATCGCCGCTTTCTTCCCAGGGCCAAAAGAGGGCTCACCCAGTTGGCTTTGTGCCTGGGGCGGAGAGAAAAGGAAAAGACACAAATGGAGAATTGGGGAATATAATATTCTCTTACAGATACTGGGGCATCCTTTTGAATGCCTCAGACAGTTGGCGTTCTCGCTATCGGCCCAAAAAATAAAAACTCAGAAAGCTTTGGTAGGAATAATAAAGTTCTGGCGAGCAGGAGGTGGTCGACAAATTCCCCCAATCCTAACTCTTCTAAAAACCAAGTCAGTTCCTTACTTTTCGCATGCAGTGGAGTTATGGGGAATTTCTACCTCTCACGATATAGAATTCTTTCAAACAAGCTCCTGAGAACTGTTCCAGGTGTACCAATGGTGCTCCCATCCCCTTTCTCTGTGCAGAGACTGGCAGATGCCCAGTTGAAGCTGGAATGATTGCAAGAGCATCTCAGTATTGGGGTAGACTCCTCGAACTACCTGATCCCCGACTTGTCAAGCAGGGCCTCCTGGAGCAAATAAATTTATCCACTCTTCCTCTTACCAATTGGTTTACATTTTTATCCAGTCATATGCATACCTTTGGGTACCAAATCTTCTATTTGCTTTGATGGTTTCAAATTACCATCTTGCAATAATCACCCTAATTTTTCCAATTGGCTTATTATTCCATCTTGAGCAATATTTATAAGAAAAAAAAATTACAAATGTCAGTGGCAAATTAATTCACAAAAGGAAAATTGCTATAGCTTTAAGATCTTTTTCATTTTTAACAATAAGCTGCATGTGCTTCAAAGTTCTTTAAATGTTTGGTGTAAAATGCATCATGAGTTTCATCAGAGCTCTGAACAATTGGTTTCCTGGTATTTCTTCAAGTACTCTTAATAGGCTTAATTTTGCTTCTTGGCCAAATTACAAGGAGAAGGTCTCAAGACAGCGTTACAATCGGCTCCTGGATTGCAGGGACAAATTTCATCTGAAAGCTGTATCCAACAATAGCCCTTTTTTTTCTCTTCCATTTTCTTCTTTTCACCAAAAAAAGTTTCAAAAGCTTCAGTTGACAACAATTAAAACTTCCCCATCCTAGCCGATTTTGTTTACCATAATTTTCCAAAAATCTCTGCCAGTTTCTGTTTAGAAAAAAAATACCTTGTTTCTTACCCATTCCAAGTTGAATCAGGAGCTTTCTGGCATCCCAAGCCTGCAGGAATTTTCTTAAGTAAGCTTGTTGTATGATTCTGAGAGGGAACAGTCCAGCTACTCCTGTGATGGTTCTGACGCTTTCAGTTGTGCTAGCTTTTCATGTTGTTTTTGTAATTCCGTTGTTTGCAGGCTAGTTGATTTACTCACAAAGCAGGCTTCCCCCCTCCATGCCTATACACTCCTCAAATACCTGATCTGCTCCATCAGAGCTGATTACAGCTTCTTCTCCAACAGGTGAAGGTTTTACAGGTGGAAGTGCCCGCATGATTGCAGGTCCCACACTCCCTCAAGACCTCCTCCCTGGAGGACACAAGACTGGAGTCAGGTCATCCCCATCCCTTTGGAAGTAGGATGGGAGTAGTAGACCAAGGGAAGGGGTGGAGGGTATAGTATTTTGAACCATCATCTGGGCGACTTGTTGCTCAGCAACATCAGCCCACAGGACCCAAAAATCCATTTGGTGGGATGGTTCTGCTCAGTTGCACTCAGACTGCCCCAGCAGTCTCAAGTCAAAAGGAGCCCCACTGTGACCACCTCTTCTCCCGTGAAAGGTGTCCAGTGTGTCTGCAATTCTTTGTGCACAGTATGACCACTCTCCTTTGGGCCATCCCCTGCTGGACAGACAGGTTTCCCTGGTCCCACAACTGGACTACCAGCCCCAACAGGCTCCCCAGGGATATGCTCCTCCCCTGTCCCATTTTCTCTCCCAAGGGACTACCAGCTAGCGCTTATCCCCTCCTGGCTCCTCACTATCTGCCTCCTCCAAAGACACATGGATGAACTCACCCTGTGCTGGCAAGCGTGTTCCGTGACTGAGGCATGCCAATCCAAGCCCTGAGGGGTGCCACACTGCTATCTCAGACGAGCCCCCAAGTTGTTGCCTTTAAAACTTGGGCACCCCAAGTGGCATAGAGCTGAAGACCTATTCCCTGAATTTGGGAGAAAAAACTATTTTACCTTCGCAAAGGTGGCTTCTTAGCCTACCCAAAAATACGAGCCGCCCAATAATTCAGGCAAAGCAAAAAGCATTTATTAAGGGAGGGGGTCAAATCTTTTTATAGGGTACAGAAACAAATGATACATACATTCAGTATATATGATACATCAGAAAGAAAATAAGACATTGATTACACATGAGAATTGAACAATAGAAAACATTGATTCCAGATAACATTCCACAAGTGGCAAATATATGGGTTACGTCACTCCCTTTCCCAGCCACGTTTTTATCTTTAAAACTTGCAAGTGCATTCAAGGACTCTCAGAATGCGCTCTCTATTGTTTAGGTGCTGAAAAAGCAAGCTCTCAAATATGCCAAAAGAAACGGCCTTGGCCCAGAAGACAAACATGTTTTCCTAAAGTTAGAAAAGGGGCCCAAACTGCCATGTTAAAAAATACTAATATCGCCTTTTTAAAATGCTAATAATGCCTAAAATTCCAGGTAACAGTGGGGTGCTGTTTTTGCAGAGGCCCCCGAGGTGGAGCTGACCATCAAAGTCGATGACAAGAAACAGGCCAATCTCAACTGCTCCATGCGTGGCTTCTTCCCCCATGAGATCAGAGCCAAGTTTCTGAAGGATGAGAAGTTTCTGAAGGATGGGAAGGAATCCGCACATGTTGACCTTGGCAAACTCGAAAAGGTGAACGGCATCTTCAATACCTGGCTGAGCACTCCAGTGGACCCCAAGGAGAAGGACTGGTACAAGTGCCTGGTGAATCATCCTGGGCTGCAGAAGCCCCTGCTCGTGAGCATCAACCGTAGGGAAAAGTAGCCCTGTATTTGGGAGGGGAATGGGAAGTATGTCCCTTGGAAGCAGAAGGTCCCTTCTGGGCAAAAGCAAAGCTGAAGCACTCTGCTTTTTACTGGGACAGGTACGTGTTAGATATTCTACATATGTATACAAGCTTCATGAGGTTAGTTGGTGCTCAGCGTCATCACTACAGGGAACTCAACATCTCTGCATGAGGCCTTGGGGAGAGCTTCCACTCTAATCAAAAGTGACCTGTTTGTTTTTCTTTAGCGGAGGGACATCTGGTGGGTCAGCTGTGGTGCCCATTGGTGTCATTACTGTTGTATTGGTGCTTGTGATCACCCTCCCGATTGGTAAGTGAACTGAAAAGGTATCTGCTGCTTTTCCCACCTCTCTGTGTCTTTCTGTGTTGGCTGAAATGGTCCCAAATGCAGAACCTCCCTGAGAGTTGCAGCCAGGGCCCCACAGGCCCCCTCTCTAGAAAGAGCATAAGCCAGAAAGGAAGGAAATCCTAGGCAGCCATTCTTTTTTCGATAAATCTCAGAAGCTACAGCACTTCTGTAAGGAAGCCCCCTTGGGCTTCGTGGAGTTACTTCAGAGTACATGTATGTCAGATTGCCAGAAGAAGAGGTTAAGGGAGGAAACAAAACTTCTGGGACTTAAGTGGTTTGGGAGATTTAGAAAAGCTTCTCACGAAGAGCCACTTGTAAGCAGGAGGGACCCTCAGGAAGCACTGAAGAAAGGTGGGGGCAGTGGAGGGAGGGCTCCCATGTCCTCTGACCTTGCTGGCAATGGTGCCTGGGGGCAAAGAGCACCGGGGAGAAAGGGCCAATGGAGGAATTAGCTGCTGCTTCCTCTGTTGCCCCTCTGCTCCTGCCACTATCAGGAAGAGTGAGAGGGAGGCCTCTCCAGTGCTCCTGGGCATCACGTCTCTCCAGGAATTGAGAGAGGGTGTCCTTCCAGCCAGGATCAATTCCATGGACCAGTTTATGCTGTTTCCCTGGCAACCATAAAAAAGAGGCTTGTCATTGCCGCCTCAGATTTGTCTTCCCCATCTAGCCTTCAGCCCAGTTTCCTGGTGGTCTCACATCCAAGTACCACCCAGGACCAACTGTAATTAGCTTTTCAAGAGCAACCAGAATCAGCTAATTAATGCCACCTAAATGGGCAGAAGACAAAGCGCTCCTGAGTTGAACCTGACCCCTGAGCAGTACATGGAAACTTCCATGTAACTTTCTTGGCAACAATATGAAACATTTTTCCATTATTTTCTTCTAAGCTTGTTTTCTTTGGTATATCTTGCTGGTCTCTTACCCAAATACTTGAACCTAGTTTTTCAAGATCACCCAGTACTGGCTGGGTGCTTCCATCTAGTGGTTAGGATTAGAGTTTGTATCAAAGTCAGCAAGATCACTTCACAACATAATATATCAAGAGGGAGCACCAACCAGTGCTTCTCAAGATGGTGGCTTAAATCTAGCCACTTGCTGCATCAGGTCCCTTGGAGGTCCTCAGCATAAATCCTTCCCCTTTCCAGGCAGGAGGTGCTGCCCCAGAAATAAACTACCCTTCCTCTCTTTTTGCCATTTATCAGGCTGGTGGGAGAAATCTTCATCAGGAAGTACCATCTTGCCCTGATCACATTTCTCCAGAAATAGCTCCTTCTCCCCTGATTTATGGCATGGAAGATGAGATTCAATCATAGGCAATGCTCCAATCTAAAATAGTATCAGAGGTGAGTCTGTCTTGCTGAAGACTCAGGACTTGGAATATACCTGAGAGCCAAGACCATCAGGGTTCTTGGGGTGGGGAATTCATCCCCACAGTCTTTCCAAGACAGCCATGGAGGGATCATGGACTGCTGGGGCTCCTCTGAGACTTAGCCCCTCCTGCTGGAGACCCTGCAATCAATCAGCTGCTCCACCGGGAAGATCCACCTCCAGCTTAGCATCTCCGGCCCATCAGCTCCGAGGGAGGAGAGCAAGAGGAGGGAAGGACCCGGGGGCAGGAGCTGGCCCCAAAATGTGGGATCTCCATCCAGGAAACACCAGAGGGGAAGGGGAGAGAAAGAGAGCCTGGAGGCAGAGGGAGAGGAGGAGGAGGGGCTGGGCTGAGGGGCACCCAGGAAAAAGCCTCCCTGGCAGTGATGAGCTGAAAGGAGAGTAAAGAGCTGTATGGGGAAGAAGTGAGGAGCCTCCCCTCAGGAATTCTTCTTTCTGACGGGGAAGACTTGGGTGCCTTGTCCCCTGTTGAAATCATGGGGGGAGGGGGCCTGAAATAGCCAAGAGGGGAGGGGAGGCACACAGATGATATAAACTGACTTCCTCTCTTTTCTCTCTGACAAGTATGTGAGAATGATTTGCCAGGTGCTGGACGGAGGTGAAGGTTGGCCAGTTGGCTTGGGAGCAATGTACTTCCTGTCTGCTTCTAACAGTTGATCCACTATTGAAAACTGCTTTGTCTTGAACCATCTCGTTACAGAATATGTCAATAAGAGGAAACAACTGTTTGCTGTCTTTATAGATCTTAGTGCAGCATTTGACACAGTAAATAGAGAAATATTATGGAGAACATTGTCCTCAAAATGGAACCCAGACTGCTGGCATTGATTAAAGCCCTTTATACAAGCACTAGTTTGAGAGTGTGGTTTGGGATTAACAGAGCCATGACAAGAAGGATTGATCCTTACAAAGGGGTAAGATAAGGGTGCATACTTGTGACTTACCAGGACTAATGAAGGATCCTGAAGTACATATGCCCAAGGTGTTAAACAGGTATTGTAATACCTTGCTGTTACTGTACGTAACAATAAGATTTTACTATCATGAGAGGGTGGAGCTGGCGGCGCGGCGATACGGCGGGCGATCCTGGGCTCCCAGGATCGCAGCTGATATCTCCTCCCCTGGACGGTCCCGATGGACCTAAGCCGTCCCGAAGAGATGGCGATCGTAAAGGGCGCGTCCCGCGGATCTCAGGGACGCCGCAAGTCTCAGATTGATCCCGGGAGAAGCTCTTGAAGCCGGCGGAGGAGAGGCAGCCAAAAATGGCTGTGAAAGCCGGGACAGCTCCAAAGGAAGAAGGAAGAGAGGGGTGTCAACTGGGTGAGATGGACTTTTACTATTCAACTATTCTTAGAGAACACCTTAAGTAACTTAAAGAGATTTTTAAAAGTGAAGAAAAGTGGATTAAGCGGCGAGATTGAACCTTATAAAAAAAGAAGGGGGAAAAAAAATTTCTTTTCAACTTTCCCTTTTTAATGGAATTGACAAGATGTTTTTCTTTTAAAAAAATATATTTTTAACTGGATTGGCTTTTTCTTTTTAATACTCAATAACTCTTTATTTTAAGCCTTTTTTTTACTAAGATTTCTTTATTGTTATAAGAAATTTATACTTTTTGATTTTGAAATGGGGAAAGTGGAGTTAAGAGAAAGTAAATGAAAGAAAGTTGCACTGCCATCTAGAGGCGCGACTTAGTGCTTTTTTCCTTCCATTGTGACGCATGCTCAAGGACTCTGTGCTTTCTAAAAAGATAGTGGGATGTGCATGTTTATACAGGTGCCATCCGTAACTATAAACAAGAAAGTGGAGTTGAAAGCGATTTTGAAAATATCAAGATGGAAAGTTTGAGCTAGTCACAAGAGCCTTGATTAGTGGCAGTAGCTCTTTTTTCTGCTAGAAGCTCTGCTTTGCTCTCCATTCCCCCCTCCCAGTTGGATTTTTTTTAAAGAGACTTAGTCTCTCCCCTCCTCTCCTTTTTTTTTCTTTCTTCTTTTATTTTTCTCCTTTTGCTTCTTTTTTTCTCTTATTTTTGGCAAGAACAAAGATAAAGAATCCTTTGACTCAATGAAGGTTTATCAAGATAATAGACTATACGAGAAACACAATGCAGAAAAAGATCTTTAAACTATCGAGGATGACTATAAAAAACTGGAAGAAGAGCTGCAGAAATTCCCGCAAAAAAAAAAAGAAAAAAAGATATTAAAGCTAAAATGGACTTAATTAAACATAAAACGGGATCAATGGAAAAGGAAGAAATAGTACAAGAAATCAGAAACATTAAACAGAATTATTGTGAGGCCTATAAACTGAGAATTAAAAGGGTTAATCAACTGATAAATGAAGAGGGACAGACTTGTTCTTGGCACTGAGGGTGAGAAAAAGATTATACAAGATTATAATGGAAAATCGTATTAAGAGAATGCACAAAAAGAAGAAGTAAAACAATATTGAAAGAAACTACTTCAGATGTTTAAAGAAAAACGAGGGGAATACAACAATGATGGAACTGACAGAAGCTTTAAAAAGCAGAATGTTTGAAAGGACATTTATTATTGCTTTCTCTTATCCAATAATATAGAAAAAGGAATAAACAGCTAGATATTTTGGGATATTGAATGAAAAGGGTGAACTCAAAATTATGCAAGCGCTGGAATAAAGTATAAATCTGAGATGTATAGTTAAAAATTGTATTTGATTGTAAATGTCTTAAGAGATTAGACTAAAATTTATACATGGTTGAATATAGTAACATATAGATTTTAAACTAGAGACATTTTTGTTGAAACATGTAGTGAAGAATCTGGTTAGAACTGTAACCTGGTTAGAACTGTAACTGATACTGTAACTGATACTGGTTAGAACTGTAACTTTTAAGAATTGGAAAAATTAAAAAGTATTTATGCAGGAGGAAGTTATTGAAAATTATGGAATGTGCAGAGATGAGTTAAATTGAGATTTGATATTAGAGTAAGAAGATAAGTAATTTTATATGACACGGGATTTGTTTTTATTAATGATTAGATGAGAAAATATAGTAATGTAATGGATTAGGAAATTTTATAATAGAAATTTGATATTAACTATTATATATATACACATATAATCGATAGATGAAAATGTATTACTAATCCTATTGAAAGTTAAAATTTCTTGTAATAAATGATTCTATAGATTAGCTATGAATGATTAATAATTGTTTATTGATAAGTATACAAGTATATTTTGAATAGATGATATGAGAATTTAAGATTATGAAAGGGGCACCAACGAGTTGGTAACTGGTTGACACACGGTATAAAATGGAAGATGCTTTTTTTATGCCTTTTTATGTTTTTGTTTGTTCATGTATGTTTTGTGTTTGTTGTAAAAATAAAAAAACATTTATTAAAAAAAAAAAGATTTTACTATCATATTCACAAGTTGGATTGCACACATTGTTAAGAATACTTGGCTCCTACTGTCATAATAATTCTCTAATCATTAATAAATGAAAGTAAAAAATTATGGTCTTTGGAAAACAACATCATAACCATAGACGGCTATTAGATGGTGAGACAATAGAGCAAGTTAATACCTTCCCTTATCTAGGGGTAGTCTTCTCTGAGACCGGATCTTGGCTTTCTCATCATCAAAGAACCTCACTTAGAGCAAGGGCACGTATGAACTTACTGCTCAAATTAATAAATCATAGCTATCCAGGCTCCTTAGCCCCAATTATCAAAGAATACAATGCCAAGGATACTCCTGTGCTCCTACATGGCACTGAAGTTTGGGGCTTGTTAGAACAGACAAAATAGCACCCACCCCAAGGATGTCCAATTCAAGTGCTCAGAAGAAGCCACTTCAAAGCAAGAGTGGGAGAGAAGGACCTTCCCCAGAACCTTACTCTGTAGCTGAGCCCAGGATGAAAATATCTTTCATTTTCTCTTTTTCCCCATAGTGTTTTTGGCCGTGAGAGAAGGGTTTGGCAGATAGTCCTACAGGGAAAACAATAAGTGGGGTGAACGGCTTTTGGATTATGGGGCAAAGGTGCTACAAGAGATGGACGTGCTGGAATAGACCATAGTTTTTATATCAATTTCCTGAGAAACATGTTTATTCTTGCTATTTTGATTATGTGCCATCAAGTCCTTGTCAATTCTTAGTGACCACATAGATTTTCTCCATGACAATCTATCTGTAACCTGGTCTTTCAGGTCTTCCAACGTTGCCCCAATCACCACTGTAACTGAGTCCATCCACTTTGCTGCTGGCTGCCCTCTTTTTTTTCCTTCCCCTTTCCCCAACATGACAGATGCAGAGCTAGGTCTTTACATAATGTATCCGAAATAGGATTATTTGTGCCTCAAGTGATTGCATGATCTATTTGTCTGTTTTATTCTTGCTACAGCATTTTCTTTTTAATAAACAGTTACTGAAGTCTTTGGACTTCCTCCAAAGAGTATCTGGGGTCCCCAGGGTCTCTGCAGGGAGAGCTTGGTGGGGGTCCCCTCTGCTCTTCCAGCCCATGGACTAGCTGCTCTCTTCCTACCTTAGAAGCCTTTAAAAATGGGGGGGTTTCAGCACGCCTTTGGGGACAGAAGCACAAGTAGTGAAAGTTACCCAGGGCATTCCAGTGATGCATGCTGTTATATTTAAGCTATGAAAACATGAAAAATGATCAAAACATTTCATTTACACAAAATTTATTCATTCATACAAACGTTGCTGTGTTTAAGAAGTCATGACTTATGAAAGGGATGCTCACTGTCCCCTTTAATTTGTAACTTGATTCGTGAACTTTCTAGTCCTTTTTATTAGACAATCACAAGATATTACAGGGGCTATAACAGTGAACACCCAAGATTTTCTTAAATTTCAATAATATTTTGGCTAACTTATTTAACACCAAAGCTGTGCAACCATATGGTTTATATTCTAGACATGCCATTAATTGGAAAAAATCTAAATTTGCTTCTCTTAGGAACAGAAGTATCCATTAATTACTGTAAGGAACTTGATATTTTTCCTGGACAGTATAAAATATTTCGGCTATATTTCTCTTGAGATATATCTCAGTATGTTGAATTTAATGCAGTTATTGTAATGAAAATGAATCTAACCTCTTGACCAATACACTGAGTAGTTCTGATGTAATTCCATTTACTCAAAACAAGAGGGAGAGAATTTCCATGTCAGCAAAAGTGCATTAGAAACATTGTTGAGAAAATATTTATGACAAGAAAATGTTTACGACCCTTCTTTGGCCAAAATGTCTTGTGATGATGGTGGATTTAAACCACCAGATTTTCAACTTTGTCATCAGGATTTTGTTTCAGCGTTGATATTCAGGGGTATGGAGTGACGGGGAGTAAAAAAGAAGTCAGTAGGATGATTGCAACGGCGCAATCAAAGAGCTGCTAGTTTTGTATTTGTGTTGATGTCTGTGTATGAAGAAGTGAGGCTTCAATCACATCATAACCAGCTTAACTTAATGGTCCAGCTACAACCATCTATTCTGCTGGAGACCTACAAGCCAAGCTCCCGGTTGAGTTTCTTCTCTAGGGCAAACTGGACTCCACAAATATCTGTTCCCTAACTGGCTTATTCTACAACTGAGGACAAATCCCCGGGCTGTATGGCTCAAAGACGCAGTGTAAGCAAATTAGGATAATTAATCAATTAAAAGGTGGCCTTTCTCTGAGGTGTCTACTATATGCTGAAATAGTCTCATGGTAAGGTCATAGAAGGATCTTAATATTCTTTTGACGTCTTAACCATTGCTTTGTTAAAAATAGGATATTCCAACCCTTTGTTCTGATATTCTTGTAAATAACAGCAAAACAAAAACCCCAATATCTACTTCGTCTCATCCTTTAGTTGTCTCCAAAGAAAATACCATGGATTTGGAATCAACCCAAGCATGTTTCAATGCTAATAATAATTCAGGCATTTTAGGTGCTGCTAACACATCTGGATCAAATTGTGAAATCAAAAGATGTTTTAATTGACTAGTTTTAGACATCCAAATTACTTATTTCAGCTTCTGATCCAAATAAATTGTCATGGCCAGCTCAGATGAAGAGGAATCACAGGAGGGTCATCAGTCTGAGGGGATTCAGCTGGAAGTCACTGTTGCCTAGCAACCAGGAGAGGCAACCATCACTGGCCTCAGAAGATGGAGAGGCAGAGCTAACACCTCCCTGCAATGCAAGGAACCGCCACAAAGAGAGGAGGGCTGAACAAAGGCGCTCAGCAAGACTATTGGCCAGAAAGAACCCTGCCCCACCAAAGGAACAATTCCGGGTCACGCCACCCTATATAAGAAGAGCTGCGAGCCTCACAGGCCTGTGGGTAGCAACTTTGCCTTGGTCTCACTGTTGTGTTCTTCCATTCTTTAGCTTGCCTTCTCAAGTAATGACCCTGAAACCTCTTACCATGTTTGACCCTCTAGTACCTTGTTTACAATTTGAACTCTCTCTTGCCTGTAATTTAAGCTGGTTGAGTTTTTTGTAGACTGGGTATTTTGGGCATGAGGGACTATGATTGATTGTTCAAACCTTTTTGCCATTAGAGTTCTGTTTGAAAACCTTTTTAGTAAAGATATAAGACTTACCTGCGTGTCTGTGATTTCCACGGGCCAGAAAAGGATATTAATATCTTAGGAACCTCCCATAATTCCCACTCCATTAATAAATATGGAACATTGGAGGCAGCAATAAATTCAGAACAAAAATCTCTAGCTAGCAAATGCCTGAGTTTCCAGAAAGGCCTTGGGAGGAAGTTAAACTCAGTTTCACGTTCCATCAAAACTGCTTCAGCTGACCAAAAGTAATCCAAGGCAACTGCAGAGATGTTTTATGGGAGCTTTATGCTATATTTAACTGTGCTGTTTCTGCTGACGTAATGCCTTTGGCTATAGGAAACTACAGAGAAAAGTGGATATGCTATTAGAGAAGCATCTGCCCTAAGCAATGTCCTTGTTTCCCATAAATATGAGGAACTGGACTGCATTTACAGGAAACAGTGCACATGTTGGGCAGAATGCTTATTCCCATAAGAAAGATCACCAAAACAAACCACAACTGGAACTGTCAACAGAGCCTACATAGGTTAGAGGTGATCTGCGTGTGTGCATATGTAATCCTTCAACAGTTAACCTCAAGAGTACCCAAAACTGACCTTAGATGGCTTTTGAGAAAATAAGCTAAGCAGACTACATCTGTTCCAAACATTGATGTGATCCAGCTTGTGGGTCATATGATATAATTAAGATGGGAGGATCAAACCATATAAATAGAGGAGCTATAAAAAAAGCTGCAGCAATTCTCTGTGGTTGGGTCTTTATCTGGGTCTGAAAGAAAGGGCCACTACACAGCCCTCACTGGAAGCCGCCTTCTCCCTCTGCCCCAAAAAACAGTTTACAAAGCATTCCTGAACAATGGTTTGTCCTTAATATAAGCCTTCTCTGAATGAACACATGAAAAACAGCTTATACCCAATATTTTAACAACAGACAATACTTTAATGCAATCGTATGACTTCAGCAAGACAACACAGAGACCATGAAAGAAGGCAAACCAAACCAGATGGGAGGCTCAGCTCTTCATCAATTCCCAACAGACTCCCAATACATAAGAAACATTCACAAAACTTGACCACAACTAACAGATCAAGGGATTGTCTTCTGTGTATTCCAGCTATGTCAGCATAACAGCAAATAATGTCATTCTGCCAGGTCTGATATTGTGGTTTTGTTGGGCAGCTTGATGAACAGGTTGATTGATGAGAATGTTATTTCGCTAGGTGTAAAGGACCCCCAAACGGGCCAAGATTTCAGATTCTCCTTAGCTGTTCTCGCTTTTCTTCCTTTGATGTCTTGCAGGGACAGAATGGGGGGGGGGGGAATCAGTGCTGCAAGGGACCTTCAGAGGCCATCCAATCCCCCTTTTGTAACAGGGAAGGCAATTTCAATTTTTCAATGAAAATAGGCCTGGAATCCAAGTGTTATCACTGCAAATCAACAGGCACTCAACTGAGCAGCAAGCTCAAGGATTCAGGTAATATTTCTCTCCTGGGGTTTATTCAAAATTGTAATCAATTGTTGTAAATTGTTTTTCTTTTCCCCAAACATAGAAAATTGGAATATGGATGGGATCTCTCCTGCAGGGGATTTGTCCCCTGGATTCCTTGGGGTTATATGATGTGATGCTGTGAAGTGCATATGGTTTTTGTTACTGAAATTGGGAGCCAACTAAGGCAGCAAATAAACTGAGGGAATAAATAAAATAATACAAGACTCTATATACCAGCCTTGTTTAGAACCAGGGTGATTTCCATGTGCCTCCAGAACCCTCCCTGGGTGTTCACCGGCCCTTCTACCCAACCCTGAAGTTTTAATTTTAATATTTTAATCTTAAAAAATAGAGATTCAGCCTGCTGCCATGCAAAGCGCCAACTTCCAGCATCATACCAAATTGGGGCTTTATAGCTGGTTATGCTGTCCCCATTGGCATGTACCTAATGAACATGCAAGCCCCCCCAGCAGCCATTTTGTGAGTGCACCAGCAAGATGTTCCCAACATTCCAGCTGTGTCATGAAGGCAGAGAGTTTGAGGCTCGAGGTTGAGGGGCTTTTGTGCAGCTCCATCTGGTGCATTGGTTTGGAGCAGGAGGACCTTGCCCTGGTAGCTTGTGCTCTTATCGTCACCCATCTGGATTACTGCAATGCACTCTACATGGGGCTTCCCTTGAAGACCACTTGAAAACTGCAGTTGGTACAAAAGGTAGCAATCCATCTATTCCCTAAGCAAATACACTATAATTATATCTTACCCATTTGGCAGTCACTGCACTTCTTGGTGTTTCTCGATGCAGCTCAAAGGACTGGTTTTGACTGTTTTTTCTTTAAAGCCTTCAACTTAGATCAGTGTTTCTCAACCTTGGCAACTTGAATCCTGTGAATTCTGGGAGTTGGTGTCCCCACGTCTTCAAGAGTTCTGGGAGTTGAAGTCTACACGTCTTCAAGTTGCCAAGGTTGAGAAACACTGAGTCAGACTATCCCAGCTTCTCCACATTTTTTTTCTTTTTTTTTGACTTCCGCCCTTTATTACACAGCCTCCTTCAGTTTGTTGACCTTCCAGAAACTATTAAGATGGACCTGTCCCAAGAGGCTTCTGGGATGAATGTTTGTTATTGTACCTACTTTTTAAAACTGGTTTGGATTTTTCTCAGTTTTTCTGATTTTATTTCATTTTTATTTTATTCCTTCCTTCCCTCCTTCAATTTATATGGGTTTCGAATTCAAAACAACTCTGGTTAACTTATAACAAATTTGAAACTAGACACCAACCTCAAACATAAAAAACAAAACAATTAGCAACCGAGGATAATCACTCAGCTCCATAAAACACTTCCTAAAACATCTCTTTGAGTCAGACTCACTCAACACCCATGGCCAACACCTCCAGGAGCAGCCAGGTCTTCAGTACTTTTTGAAAGACCAACAAGATCCAGGCCACCTGAATCTCAGGGGATCCACAGGATTCCACAGGCAGATGCCACAACAGACAAAGCATCCTTCCTGGGTCCCATCAGAAGACATTGCTTGATGGGAGAGATCTGGGATGTGGGAACTTCATCAGATCCAGTGAGGTGGGCAGAATGAAGAAGAGGCAGGCAGTCCCCCAAATTATGTTTTTATCTTCTCATTAAGTGAGGCACCAGGAAGTGTCTTTTGAGTCTGACTGTATATAAACACAATCAGTATGCAAGCAAATAAATAAATAAATACATTTTGCTGCAAAGTGAACAAGGCCCAGATAATTCTAAACTGCTGAAGGAGAACTGAGGGGGAGGGAGTCATCAAGTTTAAAATCCCTAATCCAAATATATCTTTCCAGGAAAAACAACACACTGGCTCAGCTACATGGTATTAAATTGGGCAACTACCCCATCACAAAAACATTTTGCCAGGGAAAGTAAAACTATCAGCTCAGCCATAAAATGGTTGAAAAGGCCAAGGCATGTGATCAGCTGGGAAGAGATCCTGGAAGGTGAGCAGAGTTCTGGGAAAGCAAAGAAAGGCTGGGCCTAGAAAGAAACTATGTTCCTGGAATACAGCCTCTTTGTTCTTTCAAAACCGCATGGTCTTTGAAGTCCTGCCCCATCCCCTCTTAATTACACCCTCATGGCCTCATACACCTCGCTAGGCAAATGATATGTTATAATACAATGAAAGATTTACTGCTCTATCCCATGTCCTGGATACTCTAATTTGCATAAGTCTATACAGGTAGTCCTCACTTAATGACCACAATTGAGACTGGAATCTTGATAGTTGAGCAAAAGCAGTCATTAAGCAAGATGCCCACGTGACTGCTTCACTCAATGACCACAATCCGGGCACTCCCAGTTGCGGTCATTAAGCGATCTCCAGGATTTGAGCTCCATTCCTGAAGACTGCCGAGGGGTTTCCCATCCCCTCTGTGCACAGAGGGGAAATCCTTTGTGGGGCTGCAGGAATAGAGCTCAGATCCTGAAGAAGGATTTCAGCTCCCCTCCATCTCCTCCACTTGCAACTTTCCCTGCCAGCTTCCCCACTGACCTTCTGGGGAAAAAAGAATATTGCAAATGCAATCACATTGATCGCGGAGTACTTAGCAACTGGTTGTAAATGTGAGATGGTTGCCAAGCACCTGAAATGCAGTCATGTGACCTGAGGAGGCAGCAGGATGTTTTACAATGGCCAGAAGTTCTTTATGGGCCATAAAGCACCCTTTCCGAGACCATAATTTTGAACCATTGTTAAATAAATGGTGATTAAGCAAGGACTACCTGTAAAGAGGGACTGTAACTGCAACCCTCTTGAGGTGTGTCTCTGCCTCCAGCTATGTCAGTAAACCAATTTGTGCTTCATGCAATGGTGTAGGAAGCCCTAAAGGTGGCCTTGGAGAAACTATTCAGAAACTTACAAAACAAAATGGGTGAAGACATGCTTGGAGTCCAGGAAACAAGAAATACATTGGGAGGAGACTCAAGCTGGCTCCTCCCTGACTCCCTGGGGTATAAGAGGGAGGGAAGAAAAAACACCATCAGATGGGCAAGATTCTGTCATAGTAGCCTAATTCTAAAAAGTATAGCTCTAGTCCAGTGTTTCTCAAACTTGGCAACTTTAAGATGTGTGGACTTCAACTTCCAGAAATTGCTGACTAAGGAATTCTGGGAGTTGAAGTCCACACATCTGAAGTCCACAAGTTGCCAAGTTTGAGAAACACTGTTCTAGTCTGTTTCCTGATCTGGTCAACCTCAAGAGGCTGACAAATTGTCCAGTTCTCTAGTTCAAATGTAGCTCTAAAAAATGCTACTTCTACCTCTATCTTGGAACTAAGATGTTGCTATCTGGGCTTGGAGGATTGAATGATGGTGCCAAGTGAAGAATTTAGGAGGTGGGAAGAGTCTCTGGGGACATGGATGGGGGGCAGCTGGTTCCCTACTCGTTGAGAAGCTCCTGGGCTGCATCTGGAAGGGATCCCTCACCCCAAGACCCTCTCAGTGCAAATCAAGAGCAGGAGGAGGAACCGGGCTGCAATAGTATTTCCTCTTTACCTACCCATCCAGCAGTTGATCCCAGACACCGGAAAAATGACAGCAGCCACAGCCCCCAAGATGATTTCCACATGGAATACCCTGTTGGCTAAAAAAAGAACAAATTCTTCTGTCTTCAGTGCAATTATTGCTCCTCAAACCTTCCTACCAGGATCCTTAGCTCAAGGGCAGAGGCTGGGCACCAAATCTGGCACCTGGCACACACAAGAGATGCTCACTGCCAAACAGCTAACACAACCTCCTCCCCAGCAGCTTCACTTCTGCCCAAGATGGGGAAACCACAACCATGCCTGGTCTTGAACACAGGTGTACATTTCCCACTCTGCATCCCCCAGTGCATTTAAGCAAGGATTAAGGTGATGGAATTGCCCACTTTTCTTCATTCACATGACACAAAACCACAAATTACCTACAGGGCTTGGTTCTCCAGACATGGCTAAGACAACATGTGATTGGTTTAGTTTGTGGCTCAATACATCATCAGACCCAGCCAAGTTTAAGTTGGGGGTGGGAAGAACTAACACCTAGTCGGCCAGTTTTTCCATCTTTCCCCAAGGGTGAAATTCCCCTTCTAGCTGCCTCAATCTCTCACCAGGTTCCTTCATCCAGGCCACGACCAGGGGTTTTACCAGCCCAGCATGCTCCACATGGCACTGGTAGCGGTCCCTCTCCTTGGGGTCAATTTCAATGCTGAGCCAGACATAATAGGTGCCATCTGAACTGGGGACCACATTTCTATGGAAGGTCTTGTACTTGCGGACTTCTCCATCCCTCATCCAGGTGGCACTGATCTCCTTGGGGTAGAAGCCGTAGGGCTGGCAGGTGAGGGCATCCACGTTGTCACTAACTACCTTGTGGGTCACTTTCCCCACTGGGGGCTCTGCAAAAACAGCAAGAACACATCTTACGGGATCTCTCCAAGCACCAACAAGATAATGCTTCTGGAAGAACCTACGTGAAGAATTTTAGATTTCTCAAGTAGGGCGTCTTTCAGAAAAGTGAACTTTGCTGTGGTGGAAAGACAGCTTCATTTTGGTCTTCTGGTATGATGAGCCTTTTGTTTGACTAAGAAGTAGCTCGGAACAAAAGATTCTGCCAAAAACCTCAACTTATTGCATTGCGTTGAAAGTCTTCATTTCTTCCTTATTGTTTCCTGCTTCTCCATTTTGTATACTTTTATATTTTGTAGTAAAGCAAATAAAATACTTTTGTTATTTTAATAAAATGACCTGCTATGAACCTATATAACCTTTTGAATACAAACTTACAGTTGTATTATAGATCAACAACATGTTCTCTTAAAACTGAATTGAAGTTAAGACACTGCCTGTGTTGTCCTTGGCAACTATAGGGAGGTAGTTCACCAATGCTGTCTTCTTCAGGGGTATTTTTTGAGTTGGTTGGGATTTCTTAGTGGTCCCCCATCCAGCTCTAAAAGATCAGGCCCTGCTTTAGATCGGCCAAGATTTACTCTGACTTGCCGTTTAATTAGTTGGAACTGGCCACTGGAGCATAAATCAAATAGGAGGTGCCATTTATGCCGTCCCGTGAGGAAAAAAAACCAAAACAAATCCTGTGAAAAGAGAGTCTAGAGGCATTTTTTTGAAGTGTTAGAAACAAATGTCGAACTTCAGGTATGGCAGAGAGACTGTGGGGCAGCTGGTGAGGGGTCTAGAGGCAGGTGGGGGCCTCAGAGCATCCCCCTGGGGACCCCGGCCCCAAACGAGGCAGATGCGTCCAGCCTCTCGTTCTGGCTTTTTCCTCAGCCTCAGCACACGCGGCCTTTTCCCGCCGTCAGAGGCAGCCCCGCAAAGGAGGTTCTCGGGCAATATTAGTCCACAGGGACGGGATTGAATCCTTTGTTCCACAAACGAGCAGCTTTACAAATGGCGGGCCTTTTCCGCCGTGGCGCCTGCGCTGTGGAACCCCGAGGTTGGCCGCACCATCGTTGAGCACCAGAGGTCCCTTAAGACGTGGTTACCCAGCAGGCCTGGGGACCCCCGGGGGACGGGGGAATTAGTGAGGGGCTCCCTCTTTCGTAACACCCTTTTATTCTCTGGTCTACGTTGGTTTTGATATGTTTAATGTATGTATCGACTGTTTTTAGCTTTGTTGTATGCCGCCCAGAGTCAGCTGTGGTGAGATGGGCGGCTATATAAATTAGTTTAATAGCAATAATAATAAATATACTGAAATGTCCTTTTTAAACTTTTTTTAAACTTTTTAAAATTTTATACTTTGTAATTTGATTACACTTCATTAGCATATGAAATTTGAAAAACTAATATGTAATGGTTTACAATAATATTTCTGATCAAGGGTTTTAAAGTTATTTTGTAGTAACTGTAATCAGGGTGAAGTTATTATAACCCCTGACTCAGAAGCGCCTTCCTGCTCAGCCGGTGATGGACGGGCCAATCGGGTGGAAGCCCCGCCCCCTCCCTCCCTCCCAGTTCTCCGGGCCTGACGGAGATCGAAGGGCCGGGATTGGTCAAGGAAAACAAATGGTCCCGGGGGCTGCCTGGACCAGCTTCCCTCCAGAGAAATCCCCCCCCCCCGTCTTCCCCTCTGCAGCTGGGGCCCTCTGACTGGCGCATCCTCCCTCCTTCCCCGGGCCAGCAAGCCACTGTCTCCTGTCTGCTGCTCTTCCACATTTCACAGCCATGCCACTAATGATTCTTAGAGGGGGAGAGAGCTTACGGGTGGTTGCCTAAGAGTGGCCATTGAGGGGGACTTTGATGGAGCCTCCAGAGTCAGTGGCAGTCCATCAGGAGGATGGGCGCTGAAGGAATTGTACTGCACACAAAAGGAAGAAGCAGGACAAAAGAAAAACGGGAGAGCTGAAGAGGTGCTGAAAAAAGGCACAGGGAGAAGCTGAAAGAGCAAAAGGCTGTGTATATGAGAGTGTCCTGCAGAAATCAGAGCCAGTCGAGGCAGGAAAGAGAAGGGCTGAGAAGAGAAGCCTGCAGTCCACCTGGGCACGTTCACTCTGTTCCTTTGACGGACACCGCAGGAGAGGATGAAACTCTTAAGCGTAGAAGGAGCCATGAGACCTATGGCTGCAATGGGGCTGCCGCTGAGGCGGTGCGGGGCTCAGAAGCAGCACAATCTATGGGAGCGCAAGGCATTGTCACCCCAATTATGAAGCCCCAGCGTTTAACTTCTTGGCTGAAGAATCCCCCAAAATACAGCACAAACAGCATAGTTGCACTCCAGAGGGCAGACTCCAGCCCTCAGTTTTGCATGTGGATGGGGGAAGTGGTTCACCCTCATCGGCCTCCACCTGCTCTCCTTGTTCGCTCCCTGCCGAAGGCTCCTCTTGCCTCCCTGCGGGCAAGCGGGGCTTCCGGGGGCCCCGGAGAGGCTCCTGCAGCGCTGGCGGAGGCTGGGTGCGCCCTCTCCCCCCTGGCGCTCAGGAGCCAGGTCTGGGCCATGGCGCTCCGCCCGGCACCCCTCCTGCTCCTGGGGAGCTTCTGTTCGGTTGCTGCCATACTGAGCCCTGGGGGGCGTCGGGGGGGAGGAATGAGCAGAACTTGTCTCTTCACACAGTGTTAAAAATCAGAAGGAGCAGCTTTTCCAACTAGAACATTTTATGACATTACATTTCATATTACATTTTAATACATTATAATCGTTAACTGATAAGGCACATTAACCTATCTCATGGCTTCTGGAGAACTGCCCGGCCTTCCCCTCCTCTTTCCTCACACCCCTCCCCCATTCATTCATTCATTCATTCATTCATTCATTCATTCATTCATTCATTCATTCATTCCATTTGTATGGCCGCCCAGCTCAGCAAGTGATTCTGGTTGGGAGCAATCTTAAAATAAATTAAAAGCAATTCCCATCACCAGTAGAAAAATTAAAATATACAGAGGATTTAAAGAGAGAACAGTGTCTCTAAGAGGAAAACATCGCTCTGCAGTAGTAAAAGTATATTGTAATCACTCAGCAAGTGATTCTGGTTGGGAACAATCTTAAAATAAATTAAAAGCAATTCCCATCACCAGTAGAAAAATTAAAATATACAGAGGATTTAAAGAGAGCAGTGTCTGTAAGAGGAAAACATCACTCTGCAGTAGTAAAAGTATATTGTTCACCCCCATCCACATGTAATAGGAATGGTATAGAAGTAATAGGAATAGAATATAGTATAGAGAAATAGTAACTTATAGTAGCAATAGAAATAGAGCATAGGATAAGATAATAGCAATAGAAAGCACTCACACATATATGTTTGTATGTTTCACTTTTGTATCTTGGTTTTTTAAACAGAACACATCCCCCCCAACCCTTATAGGGTGATTTATTTATGTATTCAAACAATTTATATGGCCACCCAACTCACTCACGGTGACTCCGGGCGGCTTACAAGAATAAAAATCCTCATACAAAACCCGCTCCACCCCACCCCCCCCGATGACAATAGTACATTGACACTGGCCATTTGTTGGCTCCGGGTCGATGTGGGATCCCCGCTGGCAAAACCAACTATATATTAAAAAAAAAAAAAAAACAGTCCAGAGTCCAGGGCTTTCGTGGTTCTCTTGATTCTGGGTCAATCTAATTGGGTCCACTTTAAAAAAGACCTCGTGACACTCTCCGTGGATAAAACGGTCACAGCTGGCCTTGGGCTCATCTTCCCCATTTCAGTCTTGCAGCATTACATGGAAGTGTCAGTATGAACTCCAAACACAAAAGGATCTACAGACCTGTCAAGATTTCAAATATTCCCCACTGAGCTCTTCGGTCTCCTTCGATACCCTGCAGAGAAAAATCGGGGGGAAAAATCAGAGTTGAAGGGACCTCCAGAGCCAACCAGCCCTCTCTTGGCAACAAGGGAGGTCACTCCAGAGAAAAGAGATTTGGGGTCAGAGCGTCACCTCTGGAAATAACCAGGCACTGAACTGCCCAGCAAGCTCCCCACGCTCATAGGAACTGTTTTCCTCCAAGAGCATGTTCAGGCTTGTAACGGTCAGGAAATGAGGTCTTGTTTCTTTTCCAAGGTTCTGAGAGCCAGAATGAAGCTCCTTCCAGAATAAATGGCACCTCCCATTCTCCCAGACATTTCTCCCTACCACTGAGTTTGGTTGATGCTCCAATAGCCCAGTGCCAACCCAGTTAGAGGACAGGACGGTGGAAATCTTGGCTGACCTAAAGCAGGGCCTGGCCTTTTAGAATTGGATGGGACACAAGCAAGAATTCCCAAGTAAATCAAGAATACCCTGGAAAAAGGTTGCCATGGCGAAGCACATCTGTATTGTTGCCAAGAACATTACATGGAAGTGTCCCTGTAGGTCCCAGTTCAAGAAAACCTTTCCCCAATTCCCAGAGACCTTCCCACGTGTGTTTTCCTCCTCACTCCTGATTGCAGCAGGAGCCGAGGAGGGGCAACAGAGGAAGCAGTCGCTCCATCCTCCATCGGTCCTTCCTTCCCAGGGGCCACGGCCAGAAGGGTCAGGGGACATGGGGGCCCTTCCTCCGCTGCCCCCACCTTCCATCAGTGCTTCCTGAGGGTCCCTCTTGCTTACAAGGGGCTCTTCTTGAGAACCTTTTCTAAACCTCCCAAATCACTTCAGTCCCGGGAGTGTTCTTTCCTCCCTGAACCCCTTCTCCTGCCAATCCCCTTCCCTACAGGCTCTTTCTGGGAGGGGGCTTGTGGGGGTCCTGACTGCACCTCTCAGGGAGCTTTGCCATCTGTACCAGGGGCAGTTCCAGTTCACTTACACGTCAGGAGGAGGAGGATCATCAGAAGCCCCAGCAGGACAACAAGGATGGTCCCTACCAGAACGAGCCGCCGTCTGGCTAAAAAAGACAAGCATGTTTCCCATTAGATGAGAAGCTCCTCTCCAGGGCTTCAGACAGAGATCGTGAGTTCCCTGAAGTAGAGATGCTCAGCAGAATAAATACTGTCCTAATCTGCAACGTCTTCCCTGCATCCCACCTGAAGGAGACCCCTCCCTTCCAATCCCCATCCTCCACTTCAGAAAAATGGCCAGAAAAGGCACTGACTGCCTTCAGGTAACCTGTCCCGGTACAGGAAATAACTTTTTTCCACTCCTCCAGCCCAGTGAAGATTCCCCTTCAACCTCCTTCAACCCTCAGCCTCAGCCTCTCACCCATTTCCTCCTTCCAGGCCAAGACCAGGGGCTCCTGCAAGCTGTCATGCTCCAGGTGACACCGAAAGAGGTCCCTCTCCTTGGGGTCGATCTCAATGCTGAGCCAGACATAATAGGTCCCGTCTGAGTTGGGGGCCACGTTCCTATGGAAGGTCTCGTACTTGCAGACCTCTCCGTCCCTCCTCCAGGTGGCGCTGATCTCCTTGGGGTAGAAACCGTAGACCTGGCAGATGAGGGCCTCCACGTTGTCACTAACCGCCTTGTGGGTCACCTTCCCCACTGGGGGCTCTGCAAAAATAGCAAGAACACACCTTACAGGATCTCTCCAAGCACCAACAAGATAATGCATCTGGAAGAACCTCACATAATTGCATCACCGCCTCCCTCCTTTCTTGAATCTGTAGGATCCTCAAGAGGTGGACCTTGATGCTCCCTAGGTGTCAGTCCTACTAAGTAGGCCAGGCCAGGAAATCAACTACATGGGAATGCTAAAACTCCTTTTATTGAGATTAGCTATAATAACAAAATCTGATGTGCTAAACCTCCTCCCCCTTCTTATGTCTGAGCCTGTTCCAAATATCTGAGGTGGACTTAAGGTATGTTTCACCTCTTGTTGTCCAAGGATCTTACATATGTCCATCAAGGACAGACAGACAGAAACTTTATTTCAGCCACTGACCAATAAAAATTCATTCTATAAAAAAAAAACAAAATTATCCCCTAACATCAATAACTGTTAGCAACCATTTGTGGGTGAAGCTTACACATAATGTTGCAGAATTTTACTACTTTTAGAGAAATACATTTATCTTGGTTGTTTAACAGATAACGCAAATAAAAGTTGTCAGAGAGCCCTGGAAATTTAAATAAAAGGGGGGTAATCAACTAGTGGCGAATATCCCTGTAGAACTGACAATACAAAAGAACATGGGCTGTGGGTTCTATGGCACCCGAGTCACAGGGGCAATATCGGGTTTCATATGGGGTTTTCCTATACTTCCCTTCCAAAACAGCTGTGGGGAAGACATTTAATGGGGCTGGAGACAAATACAGTCCTGAATTTGGGGACTGTAATATGATACAGATATGAAGCTGGTTTGGATGCTAAGATTTGGTCATTAGCAATTATATTGTGAGAAAATGGAGCAGTTTCTGTTTGACCTTCTATATCTAAGATCCTTTGTCTTAACACTGATCTGGCTTTTTCTAACTCTTAAGGTTAAAATGGCATCACTAGAGAAACCATAAAGTGTCTTTTGGATGGCTATTTCCCAAGAGGATTTGAAGCTACCTGCCAATATTAGATGGGTCAGTCCACTGGGGTTGTGATGTAATTTTAACCAGTAGGAAAAGATATTTATCCAGAGATCAGATTCACGTTTACTGACTCCTGCTTTCCGTCGAAGTACAGCATTTGGAACACTGCAGGTAACCTGGAAGATGTTTCTTAGAAATTTTGTTTGTATGC
The DNA here is from genome assembly GCF_059951505.1 of Python bivittatus. Taxonomy (NCBI): domain Eukaryota; kingdom Metazoa; phylum Chordata; class Lepidosauria; order Squamata; family Pythonidae; genus Python; species Python bivittatus. The sequence goes on along the minus strand of NW_028277111.1, from coordinate 4,737,046 downwards.
CTTCTAAGATAAGGGTGCTATGATAGGTCCCAGCTGAGCCCCGTATAGCCATTGCACTCAAGCTTTAGCTGTAAACATTTTAACTGCAGTAGGGATAAACTGTGCTCCTCTGGAAAAATATTAAGTTTGAATAGCTGATGCAGATCTCTGTGCATTACTGGAAACATAGTCCAGGTGGGCATTTCTCCTTCCTGAAGCTTGAAAAACTATCCCTAGATATCTAAATATCTTAACCTGTTCAATGGGCTGCCCACCTAAATTCCAACTTCTCTGTTTTGGGCATTTAGTCTTGGTGTAATTTATTATTAGTTCCTCCTCAGTATAGTAATGCGTTCGTGATCTCAGAGCTCTTCTGAGGCCAACAGAAGTTAATGACAGAATTACTGCATCATCTGCATACAGTAATCAATTGACATGTCTTTGGGCTAGTTTCAGAGGATGAAAAGTAGAGCTACTTAGATGAGAGACCAATGAGTTTATGTGTTAATTGAATACTACTTGGGCCAGTACACATCCCTGTCTGACTCCCCTCCTTATGTGTATTTCCTTTGTGACATGTCCTTGATTACTGGATCTGACCTTCAGTCTTGTGTCCTCGTGTATTTTGGTGAGCAACAAAAGTAGGCATTTGTCACTTGTGGTATTTTTTTAATTTATGCCACAGTTTAGTTCTAGTGACTGTGTCAAAGGCTGACCTAAAGTCAATAAATGCTGCGTAAAGGCGTTGTCCTGATTTGTGGGTGTACTTTTCTACTAGATCTTGCAGCACCAAAGCATGGTCTAGCATCAATCAACCTGCTCTAAATCCAGCCTGTTCATCCATCAGAATGTCTTCAGGTTCAAGCCAATCAATTAGTTTATCCTGCAGGTGTTTAGTATACATTTTGCTGATCTGACTTGACAAACTCTCTGGGCAGTCGTTAGCTGGATCATCTCTCTTGCCCTTCTTATATATTGGTATAATAACAGCCAAGCCCCAGTCCTTTGGTATCATGGCCGAACAGTCTATTGCTGTGAAAAGCGAAACTAGCATTGGGATCCACCATTCCAAATTATTTTTTAATACTTCATATGTTAGAAAATCTGAACCAGGAGCTTTCCCTGGTTTGAGCTGTTTAATTATATTTCTGATCTCTGAGCATGAGACTGGGGGCCAATGGGGAAGAGAGGCCACATCCAATTCCAAATCTGCTAAGAAATTCTCCTCTTGACCATTTAAGGTGACAAAATGGTGTTCCCATATACTGGCTGGTATAGGAGGTGAAGAGCTATAAATATTGTTAGAAGAAGATGAGGCTACCAACCTCCAGAAGATGGCAGGGTTTTTCACACTGGCAGCTGCTATCAAGTGTTGCCAGGATACCCTCACAGCATTTTTTTTTTTTGACAAATTAACTGTTTATTCTGTTTTTTCAATGTCATTAACTCAGAAATTGAACAAGAACCAGGACTGTCTTTATAGAATTTAAAATGGCAATTTAGAGAATTCCAAGCTTCACAGCATTCATGGTCGAACCAAGTATGACGTGTTCTTGGATCATGTCTAATTGTAACAGATTGGGGGGCTGTTAACAATGATTGGAATAGGTTGGTTAAGTTATTAAAATTAGCCAACAATGATGTCATCTAACTTACCCTCCACTATTGCTGAGTAAAGAGACTTCGCTGGTTTGCTTCTAACAAAGTTAGGGATTATTGCTGCTTGCTCAGATGTCCATTCAGCACGAGTGATCACAAGTCATGGGCCACTGTTGCAATGTGGCAAGAAGGTAAGAGCAACTTATCAAAGATTTTCAGGCACAAAGTAACAGGAAAGTGGTCGCTTTCTGGTTGACTGACAATTACAAACTTAGATAGGTAAGGAATTAAACTCTAAGAGGTCCAACATAGTCTAACAGGGAAGGCTTGGTACCGGCCCAGTGGGTGTACTCAGCTGGGTAATCATCACTAATAGACCCATTTAAAATTACCAAATTCAGTTTTGTGAAAGTTCAAACAAAGCAAGGCCCTCTATAATCACTAAATTCATCCTTAGATTGGCGGCATAGAATAGGGGGTGTTATTTGTTTAGTCGTTAAGTCGTGTCCGACTCTCCGTGACCCCATGAACCATACTGCGCCAGGCCTTCCGGTCCTTCACTGCCTCCCTGAGTTTGCTCAGTTTCATGCTCATTGCTTCAGTGATGCTATCTAACCATCTCATCCTCTGCCGTCCTCTTCTCCTTTTGCCTTCAATCTTTCCCAGCATCAGGGTCTTTTCCAAAGAGTCCTCTCTTCGCATTAGGTGACCAAAGTATCTGAGCTTGAGCTTCATTATCGATCCTTCCAATGAGCAATCAGGGTTGATTTCCTTTAAGATTGACTGGTTTGACCTCCTAGCAGTCCAGGGGACTCTCAAGAGTCTTCTCCAGCACCACAGTTCAAAGGCATCAATTCTTCGGCGTTCCGCCTTCTTTATGGTCCAGCTCTCACAGCCATACATTACTACTGGAAAAACCATAGCTTTGATTATGCGGATCTTTGTCGGCAAGGTGACGTCTCTGCTTTTAATATGCTATCTAGGCTTGCCATAGCTTTCCTCCCAAGGAGCAAGCGTCTTTTAATTTCATGGCTGCAGTCTCCATCTGCGGTGATCTTGGAGCCCAAATAAATGAAGTCTCTTACTGCTTCCATTTCTACCCCTTCTATTTGCCAGGGAATTGATGGGTCCAGATGCCATGATCTTAGTTTTTTAATGTTGAGTTTCAAACCAGCTTTCGCACTCTCCTCTTTCACCCTCATCAAGAGGCTCTTTAGTTCTTCTTCACTTTCTGCCATTAGGGTGGTATCGTCTGCATATCTGAGGTTGTTGATGATTCTCCCTGCAATCTTAATTCCGGCTTGTGATTCTTCCAGCCTGGCATTTCTCATGATGTACTCTGCATATAGGTTAAATAAGCAGGGTGACAGTATACAGCCTTGTCGTACACCTTTCCCTATTTTGAACCAATCGGTTGTTCCGTGACTGGTTCTAATTGTTGCTTCTTGGCCTGCATACAGATTTCTCAGGAGACAGGTAAGGTGGTCTGGTACTCCCATCTCTTTAAGAATTTGCCACAGTTTGTTGTGATCCACACAATCAAAGGCTTTGCATAGTCAATGAAGCAGAAGTAGATATTTTTCTGGAACTCTCGTGCTTTCTCCATGATCCAGCGAATGTTGGCGATTTGATCTCTAGTTCCTCTGCCTCTTGAAACCCAGCTTGTACATCCGGTAGTTCTCGGTTCATGTATTGCTGAAGCCTAGCTTGTAGGATTTTGAGCATAACCTTGCTAGCATGTGAAATGAGTGCAATTGTGCGATAGTTTGAGCATTCTTTGGCATTGCCCTTCTTTGGAATTGGAACGTAAACTGACCTTTTCCAATCCCGTGGCCACTGTTGCGTTTTCCAAACTTGCTGGCATATTGAGTGCAGCACTTTAACACCATCGTCTTTTAGTATTTTAAATAACTCAGCTGGAATACTGTCATCTCCACTAGCTTTGTTGTTAGCAATGCTTCCTAAGGCCCACTTGACTTCACTCTCTAGGATGTCTGGCTCAAGGTCAGCGATCACACCAGCGTGGACATCAGGGACATTAAGATCTTTCTTGTATAGTTCTTCTGTGTATTCTTGCCACCTCTTCTTAATCTCTTCTGCTTCTGTTAGGTCCCTGCCTTTTTTGTCCTTTATCATGCCCATCTTTGCACTAAACGTTCCTTTCATATCTCCAATTTTCTTGAAGAGATCTCTAGTCTTCCCCATTCTATTGTTTTCCTCAATTTCTTTGCATTGTTCATTTAAGAAGGCTTTCTTATCTCTCCTTGCTATTCTCTGGAAATCTGCATTCAGTTGCTTATATCTTTCCTTTCACCCTTGTTTTCGCATTCCTTCTTTCCACAGCTATTTGTAAAGCCTCATCAGACAGCCATTTTGCTTTCTTGCATTTCTTTTTCTTTGGGATGGTTTTAGTTGCTGCCTCCTGTACAATGTTACGGACCTCCGTCCATAGTTCTTCAGGCACTCTGTCTACCAAATCTAATCCTCTAAATCTATTCATCACCTTCACTGTGTACTCACAAGGAATATGATCTAAGTCATACCTGAGTGGTCTAGTGGTTTTCCCTACATTCTTCAATTTAAGCCTAAATTTTGCAGTAAGAAGCTCATGATCTGAGCCACAGTCAGCTCCTGGTCTTGTTTTTGCTGTCTGTATAGAGCTTCTCCATCTTTGGCTGCAAAGTATGTAATCAATCTGGTTTCGGTATTGACCATCTGGTGATGTCCATGTGTAGAGTCGTCTCTTGTGTTGTTGGAAAAGAGTGTTTGCTATGACTAGCTTGTTCTCTTGACAGAACTCTATTAGCCTTTGCCCTGCTTCATTTTGTACTCCAAACTTGCCTGTTATTCCGATTACTCCTTGACTTCCTACTTTAGCATTCCAATCCCCTATGATGAAAAGGACATCTTTTTTTGGTGCTAGTTCTAGAAGATGTTGTAGGTCTTCATAGAAGCGGTCAACCTCAGCTTCTTCAGCATCAGTGGTTGGGGCATAGACTTGGATGACTGTGATATTGAATGGTTTGCCTTGGATACGCACTGAGATCATTCTGTCGTTTTTGAGGTTGTACCCCATTACTGCCTTTCCCACTCTCTTATTGACTATGATTGCAACTCCATTTCTTCTAAGGGTTTCTTGCCCACAGTAGTAGATATAATGGTCACCCGAATTAAATTCACCCATTCCCGTCCATTTCAGTTCGCTGATTCCCAAGATGTCGATGTTCAGTCTTGTCATCTCATGCTTGACCACATCCAGCTTGCCTTGGTTCATAGATCTTACATTCCAGGTACCTATACAATATTGTTCTTTGCAGCATCGGACCTTCTTTTCGCTTCCAGATACATCCACAGCTGAACGTCCTTTCGGCTTTGGCCCAGCCGCTTCACTCTTTCTGGAGCTACTTGGAATTGCCCTCCGCTCTTCCCCAGTAGCATATTGGACACCTTCCGACCTGAGGGGCTCATCTTCCGGCGTCATATCTTTTAGCCTTTTAACATTGTCCATGGGGTTTTCTTGGCAAGGAGACTGGAGTGGGTTGCCATTTCCTTCTCCAGTGGACCACATTTTGTCAGAACTCTCTGTCATGACCTGTCCGTCTTGGGTGGCCCTGCACGGTATAGCTCATGGCTTCACTGAGTTACGCAAGCCCCTTCGCCACGACAAGGCAGTGATCCATGAAGGGGGGGGTGTTATTACAGAAGATAAAGGCGGGTAGTGAATGTTTAGCAAAAAGTGATTTGTCGTTTGCTCCAATTCTTGCATTAAAATCGCCAGCCAATATTATATGTGCTTCAGAGGATGTAACCATTAGATCTTCCACAGAGGTATTTATTTTGTCCCATACATGTCTTCTCTGTGATCGTATCCACAGGGGTGGGATGTACGCATTAATCAAAAGGAATTGACTCCTATTAAATTGAAGTAGAACTGCTAGTGCACACCTGTCTAATGGTTGTAAACTGATTATTTGAACCTGTAATGTGGTAGATATTAAAATTCCTAACCCCCCACAAAGCGTCCCATGTCCTGCACCAGGCACAGCTTCCAGGGCAATTGTCTTGAACCCTTCTGCTACCAGTTCACCCGCGTGCCAGGTTTCCTGGGAAAAAACTACATCAAAGCTGGAGATACAAGCCAGAAACAATAGATATCTATGCCTGGATTTCCACCCTGGAACATTCCACCCTGGAAATGAAAGACAGAGGAGTAATATTGGTTGAACATCATTCAGTTTGGCCAGACAAAAGTATTGCTGTAGACACTTCTGCACTGGGACAGCCTCTATCAAAGGTCTGAGTGCCCTTTAGTGAAGTTAAAATACAGTCCCGTGAATGCTGATCTACAATCTCTGTATTTTGTGGGGCTGAGTTCGCAACTCCTTGGGGTGTGTTTGAATCTTCAGTGAAGCAATCTGGTTGTCCATCCAATTGGCTGTCTTCAAGCGATGTTGGAGCTGAACTCAGATCGAGGCCAAATCAATTAGTGGGGCAACTGTCTTGTGCATTGTGGTTAGAGTTTGCGTAAGATCCTCTAACGTCTTCAACAAATCTTCCTGTTCACAGCTTAGCAAGGCTCCAAAGGCACCAGTTAATTCTCAGCAATTCAGCTGCAATTGATCCTCCTCTCTCTGCCTGAAATTATCAAAATAAGCTTCTCCCAAAGGCAGGGCCGGTTTTTTATCTTTGCAGCTGGCAACAGCAGCAGCACCCATTCCTTGATTCTCCTTGAAAGGGCTGGCAGTCTCTTATTATAGTGACTCAATGAGTGGGGATATCTGCATCTCACAAAATACATGTTTTGGAAATATTAAGAAAGGGGTCGGCATGGGCTTCGTGTTAAAGAGCGTACTTGGGATTACAGACTGCTTGAATGTCAGTAGAATTCATTTACAGCCCATCTTACTAGGAAGCCACTCCACCAGACCTAAGTCGATGGCATAGTAATGACATCGAAGTAACTGGCTTAGGGAGTAACGTGTTGCTTTCTTTAAGCCCCACCGTCCTCTGTTGAGTCTATTAAGGATAATGTGTAGATAAATCTGATTAGTTTGCAGCACTCAATTATCATGACTTTGATTTTCAGCCCTTACGTGTCTCAAAGGTTGAAGGACAGGTTTTGGGTGGTTTGTTCCCTTTTCTCAGTCAGTTCAGCTGTAGAGTCTTTGAGTTACAACAGCTTGAACATTTTTAGAGCCAGAGCTTCCTACTTCAGCAAACTGGGATAATTTATTGTGAAGGGACTGAGTCACTGTATCAAAGGACTCTTTCAATGAGTCCACTTTCACTGTTATTTCTGTTGGATAATCAAAAATTGATAGTACAGTCCGTGCGGTCAGTCAGCTTTGCCTAGACACAAGTTCGGTGGTCCCATTTTTGGATACCTCTTCCTGACTGCTTCTTGTAGTAAATGCTACAACCAAGCATGCAGCTGCTTCCAAAGAGGAAACTGTTATATCTAAGGTGCCCAGGGAATTTAGTTCCCCACTGTTGTAAGTGGGGTGATCTACTACACTTTCGTCTTGAGAGTCCCAATTCAACACCTCATATTTATTTAGAGTGTGCCCGAGGCTTGGTTTATTGATAATACTAAAGCTGGCACTGTCATTACTTACATTTTCACCCACAGCCATCTCATTTTTGAGTTCCATAAGATTGTCTATTTTTAGTTGCTTGGATGATTTGAATAATGACCGCATGCCAGAATTCATTCTGTGTGAAAAGTTCATTCTTGTGGGCCATTTCTTCCTCTTTCCCATGCTGTTATCTTCTCTTAGCGACAGTGTGTAAACAGTCTCACCCAGTTGTTTGGAAAATAATCATATACAGTTGCACGCAGGGACCAGTAGTTAAAAAGGGGATTCGTCTGATAATATAAAGTAAAAATAAAAATTTGCCAGAGCACTCTGACAGCTGGATGCTTTCACTTCACCATCTTGCGATCGGCCTCCCCATCAAGGTCTTCTTCCTTATTCTCTACATCAGGTTTCCTTTCATGCAAGAATGGTGATTTTTTTTTTTTCTCAAGAGGAATTACTGACCCCCCCAGCCCAACAGCACCCTCAAAAGGTCCATCCAAGGAAATTATGCAGCTCTCCTCCCCTGCACTCACCTGTCCTCTGCAGAGCCTCCTTCCTGTGGGACAGGTATTTCTGTAGCCGCTCAATGCAGGTCTCCTCCAGGAAGACCTGGTTTCTCTCGGACCGCACCAGATCATCATCCCACTTCTCCTTGACCTTCTCAGCCTGGGGCTGAGCTGCCACCCATCTGAGGGTCTCCTTGTTGAAGCTGATGAAGTCCTTCCCTTCGTAGCCGTAGTCCCAATACCCTCGTTTGCTCCCATCTTCCCTGAGCTCACAGCCCAAAATCGCCTGCCAGGTGTGCAGCCCTGAAAGAGAGTTTAGAAGGACCAGAGTTCCTCTCCCAAGGCACGCCCCCCCGCAAAAAAAGGTTTATTAATTATTATCTTTCCCCCTCCATCCCATCTGGGAAGGGAAACCTGAACTCTCCTCCCCCACCTTCTAGAACAGGGAGGAAAGTGAAGAGGGCCTGCGCTGAACCTTTCTGGAGATGGGACCATATCATGCAAATAACTGCCAGTCATTTTAGCTGAGGGAGAATAATGTGGAGTTTTTCTTTCCTTCAGAGGAAAAAAAAAAAAACATCAGCACCATCCTTTTGTAGTCCTGGAAGCCAAAAAGAAAAAAAGAAAAGAAAAGAAATCCTGCATTTTGCAGTCTGTAGGTGGGCAATATAGTCACTTCTCCCTTCCTTGTGAGGTGGGGGCTACTTTTCTTCTCCCCTCCCACCCCCCAAATTTCTCCCTTAGAATAATAATCAAAGTGAACTGGAGGAAGAAGGAAAGAAAATGAAACCTCCATTTTGCTGGTACAGTTTTTGTACACGCTCCAGCTCATCTTGGAAGACCTGCTCAGTGGTCTGCAAAGTCTCCATCTCCCGGTTCCAATCGTTGGGATCCTCCTTCTCCACCTCCTCCATCCAGGGCACCAGAAGGACCGTCCTCCTGGTGAGGCTGTCATGGCGAGCGATGGGCTGGTGGTCCAGGTAGGCCTTGGAGAAGACCTGGGGCAGCCCCTGGCTGGACTCTGGCACCTGCAGGTAGAAGTAGCTCAGGGAGTGTGAGGGGAAGCCTGGAAAGGAAGAAGAGAGAAGGGCAGAATTAGGAGTCTGAAGCTCCAGCCCCTCCCCATTTCACTGTCACAGAGCAAACCCCCAAGAGAAGGAGTTCGATCTGTTGCCGTGGGTGGGAGGTTCTCACTCCTGTCTCCAAACATGGAAGATGCCCCAAGGAGCAGCCCCCCTCCCCAGACTTTGGCTGACCTTGACTTCCAAGATAGATGAATCATAGAGTGACAAATGTTGGAAATGCCCTGAAGGAACATTCTACCCCCATTGGTAGATCTATAAAAAAAACTTGGAAAGACCATCCCAAGACTTTAGAAACTCAGTTTGAAATGAAATCACATTTTTCTACTAGGTATAATCCCAGAATGCATTAACAAGAAACAGCATAATTTACTGAGATAGAGGCTCATGGCTGCGTGGATAAACTTTGCCCAGCATTGGAAGAAAGATACAATACGAATGACATCTGACTGGGAACTTAAGCTTGGAGGGGGGAAGTAACAGCATTTATCTACAACAGAAGTTTAACCAGATTCAAGCAAGAATGGTTTCCATGTATACAATACATCACACAGCAAGGCAAACAGAAACACAATATGGTTTCTAAAGGGGCCTAAATGTTTATAAACACTGTACATCGGTTGGAATGTAGAGAAGGGAGAAGGGAGAGATTAAATACCTATCTACGTTTTCCATTCTTTTCTTTTTTCTTTTTCTTTTTCCTCTCTTTTAACATTTGTAAATAACACCACAGTGGAGACTTGAGTTTCAGATATGAAGCTCAAAGCCCCAAACCTTTCTCAGATTATAAAATTATTCATTTTGCAACTGTTTCTCAATGCCGTACTGAGCAGTCATTGTACAGCTGAAGCAACCTAACGTTCATTCACATTTTAGGCATCCTATCAAACGCTGACATAAACTTTTTAAGAATGAGAAGAGTCTCCACTAAATGATCTTGGAAAAAAAGAACAAACACAGAGCATTGGCCATGGAGAATTGTTTGGAGAGAAAGCACCAGGATATCCAATGACTGTGGGCAAAACTGGGAAGTCAGAAAGACATCCAGGAAGAAGGCAGGGAAACTCCATGGATGTGTCCAGAAAGTCTGTTGCTGGAAAAAGATCTTTTCCCCAAGATTTAATCCTGGATGGAAGCCCTGATTTTGCCTGCATGATGGAGGCCTGGCTGAGAGAGGTGGGGCTGCTGATATCCCCCCCTCCTCCATCCTGCCAAGTTCCTCTGTGATGGTGTTGTCAGGGCTGCGGGGGGCAGGACGGGCAACAGAACAGATGGCAGAAGGCAGTGCTACCTAATGGCAGACTGTTGCTGTGGAGAATGCATATCGTGGGTGTTTCCAGTTTAGTTTACACCTAGCACACGCCCAGCGTATCCTATATCCGGATCAGAAGAGCTACACCATCTGCTGAATGCGGATAACAGAAGTAATATAGCTTGGAGTTGGTTTATTTATTAAACATGAGCAAATACCCAAAACTGAACAAAAGGCAGGCAGAAGTCAGGGGAAATATGGATAACAGGCATGAATGAAAAGGGCAGAGGAATTGCTAACAACAACGTTATATGTATACATAAAATATGATATATCTCTGTATCAAAAGCACTGAAATTTTGTGAGGCACTGAAAACAATCCTGTGGGTAATTTACATGAACAATCCCAAAGAGAGCAGTCTTTGGTTATTCTAGCCTTAACCCTTTAATGTACATTACAGTAGCAGAGTTGAGATGGAAAGTAGGACACCAGGTGATCCCTCTTCTGTTCTGCCCCACGAAGGACATCATTTGGTGGACGGGGATGATGGATCTGACACAAATAAGGGAGGCAAAAAGAAAGTTGCTATTGGAGGAGAAGAGAGACAGAAGCGGGGCTAAGAGCAAGCCAGGCTAGGAACAGAGTAGAAAGAGGCAACGGATACATCTACACCCACGCATAAAAAAAGAGGAGGAGGAGGTTGGGACCTACTGTGGAATAAAGTGTTAATTCATCATCACCAGCTGGCCTTCTGAGCAAAAGACAAAGAGGGAAAAAGAAAAAGGGCTTCATCTCTTCTGCCTTCTGGGCTCCAGCAAAGAAAATCCCCAAAGGAGGCACTTCCCCAACTGAAAAACCTGAAGGAAAAGGGGGAAGGAATGTGTAAGGGAAAAGGTGCTTGGGAAGAGGCCAGAGAAAGAGGAGAAGAAACAGAAAGGGGCGAAGGACAGAGGAAGAAGAACAAAGCAATGAAAAGACTCGGATCCGAAGAGAAACTTTGGCAGATTCTGGTATGGGTTGGGTTGGGTTTCGGGAGAGGATGTTCAGGAGGAGGGAAACCTGCGCGGAGGACCAGAAGCCACAACTGTCTATGGACCGGGTGGCAGAAGAAGAAACCAGGAGAAAGAAAGGAAATCAAAAGCCAAGTCACCTTTTCTTCCCCAACAAAGGCCCAAGGAAGAAAAGAGGGAAAAGGCACTAAGCGGGGTAGACAAAGAATGGAGAAAAAGAAAAATGCCCCACTGGCCTCCACGTCCCTCTTCAGAGAGGCAGATTTTCTCCCTTCTCCCCTCTTATTCTTCAGGGCATCCGCTGGAAATCAGAGCCTTTTTCATCCATTTTGTTATGCGGTGCCTTAGTTAGTGTAACACAACACAACACAACACAACTGCCACAGTGGGACCAGGTATGTTTTGAACTGTAGATGTATTTGGGCTTGAAAGGATGGCAACTGGTGCAGCAAAACACAATTGGAGGCTTTTGTGCTTTTCTACTGTACACAGTGAGGCTGTTTACAGAGGTGTTTGCAACTGTAAATGTTGGATTTCCTCCTCTGACTCCGGATCTCTCCTGCTTCTTTCCCCTTTCTTTCCTCCTCCCTCCCCCTCCCTGGGCTTATCAAAGAGTGAAAAGAAAGACATGGGCGGATTTACTGTAGGATGCGGCGTGGCTTCTACTTGCTCAGCCAAACTACTACTACTACTACTTCTCCTTCTCCTTCTTCTTCGCTGGGGGAAGAACCTCCCTCAGGGTCTTCTGCCCAGTCCTTCCCCAGAGACCGGGGGACAGGGCCCCCCCCCTTCCCATCCTGGGTCTTGTGTGAAGACGCCCCCTCTGGGGCTTCACTTCCCCTCTTCCAGGGAAGCCACCTGTGGACTCTTCTTCTCCCTCTCTGACCAGGAACCACGGGCTGCTCTGCATACTTCGCTTGGCTCTCCAGCCGCCCCGTTCTGCGCAGGCTTTTTCTCTCCTCTCCTCTCCTCCTCCGGTTTTCATCAGACCAGCGGCATCCCCAGCAACTGAGGAGGCGGGTGTCCCCCAGGGCGCCAGTCCTCCCCACCAGGACTACACAGGCTGGGTCGGTGGGACGGCTGCCCTGGCATCTCCCCCCAGCCACCTTGGCTGGCAGCCAGCTCAGCTCCTTGGCCTTCACGGCAGCGCCACAGCTGCGCTTCAAGGCCAGAAGCTCCTCCCCTTTCCTCTCGTCATTTACTGACCCTCCCCAGCACATCTGCAGCCATACCAGACCACTAAACCATATGCCACAATAACGTAACAATATTATTATTACTATTACTATTATTATTATCAGCTACTCACAGGTGCAGCACCCCAGCAGGATGAGCAAGGTGGCCGCTGCCCTCCAGCCCATTAGAGCCAGTGCGCCCACAGGGAGCCCAGATGCCAAGCGGTGGTTGTCACGCCGGAGCGAAATGGGCTTGCTCCTCTTCCCTTTCCTCTTTTCTCAACGATACAAAGGCCGCTTTACTAAAGGCGAAGCACGATTAAATGCGTAAATTATGCACTTCACGAAAAGTCCCTAGACGGGGCTCAGCGCAGCCCAAGGAGACAGAAGTGGGTTTCGGGGGGGGGGAGGGAGCCGCGCCATGGGGGGCTCAGCCCCACCCGGACTCAGCTCCTGCCCACCCGTCTCCCTCCCGCGGCCTGAAGACAATCCCCGGGCAGCCTCTCCGGCCCCCAGCGCTGGCCCAGGAGCAAGAGGGGCACCCGCAAACAGCATCGCAGCCTTCTCTACTGATCCGCGGTGGCGAACAAAGCGGAAGCCTGCCGGGCCACGCCTGCTCCGGCTCAGTTCCGGTCTCCCCTTCTGGCCCCGCCCACCCAAAAACTCTGGGCGGGCCGCAGAGCCAATCAAGCCGCGGGAGTGGCCTGCAGGCGGCCCCGACTCTCCATCGTTCCGGAGAAGAGCCCTTCTCCAAGGTCCCGAATCTCCATCGTTGCAACGGAGCGTCTGCGCTTCGGAGCGAGTCCGGCTTCTCCCAGGGAAGGCGCGCGACGAGCGTTCCTTGGACACCAAAGCCGAAAGGAAAGTTTGGGAGAAAAACGGTCTTGGAAAGGGGTCCGCGAGCCTTCTAGGGGGTTCGCGGAAGTCAAATGCCAGGAAACTTGGGCTTGTGATTTAACGGACTGATTTTATCCATAGTCTGGATTTACCGTTCAGGGGCTTCCGAGGATCCCTCCACGAAAAAAAGACGTTGAGCAGGGGGTGAGCCCCTGAGCGGTAAATCCGGACTTCTGCCATGCGCCCTTGACTCAGCATTTTTGTGGACGGACGAAACTGCGGATATTTCTTTATTTTTTTATCGTATGGCACGTTCACATTGCAATTCAGTAGAATAAAAACACAAGAGATACAATACAAAATATGAAATATAACATCATAAACATATGTCTAGATTACAAATATAATTTTTTACTTCATTTGTCACAGCCAGGAAACCAGAAAAACCTGCCAGGAAACAAGAACAATAAGAGCATCTCGGTCTTCCGTTAAAAGAAAGCGGCTAGTAATATGCAAATAAAAAAATTAATTTTTTAATTAAACATAAAATGGGATTAAAAAAATTAAAAGGAAAGGAAAAAAAAAGCTAAGTCTCTTTAAAAATCCAGCTGAAGAGAGGGTAGGGGAAAAAAAAAAAAAACCAAAGCTTCTAGCAAGAAGTAAGCTACTGCCACTAAGTGTCCAAGGCTCTTGTGACTAAATCAAGCTTTCCACCTTAAACATTTTCAAAATCCACTTTCAACTCCGCTTTCTTATTTATAGTTATTCGGGTGGCACCTGTATAAACAGTTTATCATGCACATCCCACTATCTTTTTAGAAAGCTCAAGATTTTAAACAGAAAATAGAGAAAGAACTTACCTTCTTTTTTAATGAAAATAAAAAAAAGATACATCATTACAGAATCTTTGGGACACAATGAAGGCTTATACAAGAGGTTTAATAATAGATTATACAAGGAAAAGAAACATAATGCAGAAAAAGACCTTTAAATTATTGGAGGATGACCATAAAAAACTGGAAGAAGAGTTACAGAAATCCCCGCAAAAAAAAGACATTAAAGCTAAAATGGATTTAATTAAACATAAAATGGGATTAATGGAAAAGGAGGAACTAGCACAAAAAATCAGAAGTGCTAAACAGAACTACTTTGAAGACGCAAATAAACCAGGTAGATGGCTAGCTTATAAACTGAGAAAGGAGAGAGAATCAAAAAGGATTAATCAATTGATAAATGAAGAAGGACAGATCTGGTTTGGTAATGAGGACAAGAAAAAAATTATACAAGATTACTATGGAAAATTGTACTACCAAGAGAATGTTCAAGAAGAAGAAGTAAGACAATATTTACAGAAAGCGAAATTACCCCAGATACCTAAAGACATTGAAATAATGTTAGAGGGGAATATAACTATGATGGAACTAACAGAAGCTTTAAAAAAGCAGAATGTTGGGAAAGCTCCAGGTCCAGATGGGCTGCCAGTGGAATTTTACAAAACCTTCCAGGAAATATTGAGCCTCCAACTATTGGAAGTTATGAATGAAGTTATGACAAAGAAGAGGATACCTAAAACATGGACTGAAGCATATATTACACTTATACCGAAGGAGGACACTGACCCGCAACAGGTTAAAAATTATAGACCTATATCTCTACTAAATTCAGATTATAAAAATTTTGCTTCAATATTGGCAGAGAGACTAAAAAGATATTTAAATAATTTTATTCACGCCGATCAAAACGGATTTCTGCCAAAGAGACAAATTAAAGACAACATGAGAGTAATTCTGGACACTCTGGAATACTATGAGGCACATCCTGAAAAGCAAATGGCTTTGATATTTTTAGACGCACAAAAAGCCTTTGACAACGTGAATTGGCGATTTATGTTACTGCAGTTGGTACAAATGGGCTTTGGCAAAAAATTTACTCAAGCCATTGAAACAATATATCATAAGCAGACTGCAAAAATCATGATAAACGGAGATTTAACAGAACAGATAGACAAAACAAAAGGGACGAGACAAGGCTGTCCACTATCGCCCCTGTTGTTTGTTTTAACATTAGAAGTGTTGAATAGGAATACAAGAGAAGAGAAATAAAAGGAATGAAGATCAAAAAGGAAGAGTACAAACTGCAAGCCTTCGCAGATGACCTAGTATTTATACTAGAGGACCCATTGGAAACAGCATCTAAATTAATTGAAAAGATAGAAGAATATGGAAAAGTAGCAGGTTTAAAAATAAATAAAGATAAAACAAAGATATTAACAAAGAATATGCTAGCGAAAGAAAGAATTGGAAGAAGTTTTAGAAATACAGGTCACAAACAGGGTTAAATACCTAGGGATATATATTACACCAAGATGTAGTACATTGAAGGAGGATAATTATGTTAAACTTAAACGACAGATTGCAACAGATTTGACAAAATGGGAGAATTTACAATTATCAATGATTGGGAGAATATCCACTATTAAGATGAATATATTGCCTAGGATATTATATCTATTCCAGACAATTCCAATTCGTCTAGGGAAAGAGTTCTTTGATGATTTAAATAAAATTGTATTGAAATACATCTGGCAGGGTAAAAAAGCAAGAATAAAGCTTAAACTACTACAAGATGCAAGAGTAAAGGTGGGTTTGCTTTGCCTAACTGGGAATTATATTATCAGGCGACAAATTTGATGTGGGTAAAGGATTGGATAACTTTAAGAAACAACAGATTATTGACCTTAGAGGGACATGACCTGTTGTTGGGCTGGCATGCTTTCCTATGGTATAAGGGAACGAAAACACAGGGCTATTTTAGAAGGCACTATATTCGAGAGGCATTGTTTTTAAACTGGGAGAAGACAAGAAGACAATATTATTTAAAAGTTCCACAATGGATATCCACTATCAAAGCCTTCTCTTTTCCAATAACATATAAAAAGGAACAAACAGTTAGATATACTGAGATATTGAATGAAAAGGGTGAACTTAAAACTATGCAAGCGTTGGAAGAACAAGGTATAAAAATGAATTGGTTTTCATATTTGCAAATACAATCTAGATTCGATAAAGATTTTAAAGCAGAAGGTAGCTATGATGAGCTGACTGTTCTAGATAAAATTTTGATGGGTACTGATGAAAAGTTGATCAAAAAACTTTATGGACATTTACTAGAATTTAAAATGGAGGAAGAACAGGTCAAAGAAACAATGATTGCATGAGGGAAAAATTTTGGACATGGAATTGATTTAGAGAAGTGGCAAAAACTATGGTCTCAAAACTATAAAATGACAATGTCAACTGCATATAAAGAAAACTTGTATAAGATGTTTTACAGATGGCATTTACCCCCAGCAAGGATTGCGAGAATGTATAAGAACAAGTCCGATAAATGTTGGAAGTGTCATCAGATACCCGGCTCATATTACCATATGTGGTGGACATGCCCAGAAGCCAAAAGATATTGGATTAAAATCCACACATGGTTGGAAAAAATGACAAAACAACATATAGACTTTAAACCAGAGACATTTCTACTGGGAATTATACCGGAAACATATAGTAAAGAACTGAAATATCTGATTGTAAATGTTTTGACAGCGGCTAGAATTGTATTTGCTAAGAATTGGAAGAATGAAAAAGTACCTATGCAGGAGGAAGTTATTAAGAAAATTATGGAATGTGCTGAGATGAGTAAATTGACATTTGAAATTAGAGAGCAAGAAGACAAACAATTTTATATGATGTGGGATTTGTTTTATCAATGGTTGGACGAAAAGATATAGTAATGTAATAGATCAGGAAATTATATAATAGAAACTTGACAAATTGATATAAATTACTATATATATATATATATAATCAATGGATAAAAATGATACAAATCTTATAATGAAAGCTGGTGTTATAGATAGACTAGTAACAAATGAATAATAATTGATAACTGATAAATATATAAATATATAAATATGTGTTGGATAGATAATATGAGACTCTATATAAATGGTGAGTGAAGACTATGAAAGGATGGCACAAATGATTGGTAACTGGCTGACACACAGTTTAAAATGGAAGATGGTTTTTATGTTTTTTACGCTCTTGTTTGTTTGTGTTTGTTGTAAAAAATAAAAAAAATATTAAAAAAAAAAAAGAAAGCGGCTAGTAGAAGGGCACCTGAGAACGAGGGGTGGGGGGCCAAGAGCTGGGTGGAGGCAGGGCCTGGAGTCCCCAAAGGGCGCCTGGGGGGCGATGGAGGCTGATCAGCGGGCAGGAGGGCAAAGCGAGAGATTCGGCGCATCAGCCGGCAGCGGGGACTCAGCACCTTGCAGGGCGCAGAAGAGCTGCTGGGGGCGCGGAGTTTGCTCTTGCTTCGCTGCGCCACCCCGCGGTTCCTCTTCTGTCCTTCAGAGCTTGGCCTCTTGGCCTCGTTGCTGGCCATGACCAGGACCGGCTGAGTTGAGGTTTCCTCCCCCCTCTGGTTCATCTCGTGGGTTTTTTCTCTGACTCCGTTTTGGTCTGGAATCTCTTTGGAAGTTGTTGCCCTTAGAAGAGGGACGTCCCTGAGGCCGGGCGACCACAGGGCAGAAGAAGGGCCGCTTCCTGTGTCTTTCATGGACGGCCCGGAGGCTGTGCGAGGCTGGAGGGGAGAGAAGAGGCTTCTACTTCTTCTGGCCAGATGGAGCTCCTGCTTCTACACCGGGGCTCCTTCTCTCTCTCTCTGGAGGGGATTGCGCCGCCCCGATGCAGCAGACCCGCAGATCAGTGGGGAGGGGTGGCTTTGCCCAGCTTTGGCTAGTGCGCCAGTTGCAGCCTTACTTGAACAAGAAGTAGACCTGGCTAGGGTGGCTCATGCCCTCATCACCACCGGACTAGACTACTGCAACGTGCTCTACATGGAGCTGCCCCTGAAGACCACCTGGAAGCTGCAGCTGGTCCAGAGGAGGCAGCACAGGCAGTGAGGGGCATGCCCGCCATGCCCATGTAACCCCTCTGCTTCGTGAGCTGCACTGGTGGCCAGTTTGCTCCTGGGTGCAGTTCAAGGTGCTTGAGATTACTGGAGGGGTCACCTGTCTCTCATGTCTACTCAGCTGATTCGATCTGGCAGGGCTGGCGCAATCCGGGTTCCTTAGATTAAACAACGCCATCTATCAGGACCCTGGAAACGGCCTTCTCGGTAGCAGCGCCTGCGCTCCGGAATGAGGTTCTCGCCCTTCCCACGATTTGAACAGCCCCTGCCCCGCTGGTCTTTTGCAGGGCCCCGAAGACCTGCCTCTGCCCAGCCTTTGGCGAGGGTGATTAAAGCCTCCTTTCCGTCTTTTTCTTCATTCTCATCTGGGTTTGTTACCTCTGCCTTCCTTGCTCTTTGATGTTTTGAGTTAGATTTTTTGCTTCTTTTTAGTTTTTTTAACAACTTGTTAACTGCCCGGAGCATCTGGGAGTCAGGCAGGATATCGCTTTAATAAATAAATAAATAAACAAACAAACAGACGTTTTCTTGTATAATCTTGTTTTGTGAGCCATCGAGAGTCCTGCAATTGCAGGATATAAGTCTGATTAATAAATAAATAATGGATAAATATTTTGTGGACTCTGGCAGAAAAGTTTCAAGCCCACACAAATCCCGATGGGGAGGGGCGGAGGAAGAGGAGGGCGATAGCACAAGCAGGCGGGATGGGGCTTTCCCTAGAGCCCAACTGGCGCAGGTCAGGCTTGGGCTGCACGGATGCTGCTTCACCCTGCGCCCCTCTTGCTCCTGGGGGCAGCTGTGGGGGCTGTCCTGCCTGGGGTTGGCTGCTGTGGTGAGTCCCGCCGGCTGGGAGGGGACAGGATGAAATGGGCTCCAGCTGTCTGCCTGCCCCGCCAGGGACCCCTTCTGGTGCTCCACCAATGCTGGCGGGGGGCTGCTGGGTGGGAGAAAGAGCAGCTTGGAGCACTGATCAGAATCTCTCCCTGCCAGGAGCCTCGATCACCCCCCCCCCGGCGCTCCTCCCTGGAGCAGCCTCCGTCTCACGTTCCTTGTTGCACATGTAGCGGTTTGGCATGTAGCTGCACGTTCCGGCTACGCATGGAATTAGCTCGCTTGGGTTCTAGCCCCATTTCAGTCCTTCTCTTGTGTTCCTTCTTCGACCTTTTTGGGGTCTTCAATCTCTTGTGGAAGTTGCTTCTCCCCGAAGAGGGACACCCAAGGAAACCTGAGAGGTGGCGAAGTGGGGCTGACTCTTCCTTTCTTGCACAAACTTGAGGGCTTTGGGGGAGAGGGAAGCAGAGGTAGCACATGAGGTCGGAAGTGCCTCTGGTGTGCCACGTGGCATAAGATTCAGGGCGTGCACTTCCTAGTGGTCTCTGCAGCTTTTTCAGGGTTGCCCAAAATCTCTCGGGGAGTAGCTCCCTTCCAAACAAGACAGTAAACTTCCCTCCATAAAGCATAAAGATTGTGGGGGGGCTTCTGATGACAATGGGATTGGGGGAGGATCCTGAGTTGTAGACCCCCTAATTCAGCCCTTCTTCCTCTTTCCTTTCCAGGCTCCCTCTCACACTCCCTGTGCTACTTCTACCTGCAAGTGTCAGAGCCCAGCCAGGTCTTCATGAGGGGCTACCTGGACGACCAGCCCATTGCTTGCTATGACAGCCTCACCAGGATTATGGAACCGCTGGTGCCCTGGATGGAGGAGCTGCAGAAGGAGACTTTTCTGGCCCCTGAGAGGGTCTTCAGGGCTGACCTGGAGAGTGTGCAAAACCTCTACCCCCAGAATGAAGGTAAACAGGCAGATTCTTCTCTTCAGCCCTGAATTCACTCCCAGTCCTCACTTTCCACAACCTGTCAGCCAAAGAAAGAAGTTCCCAGAGATCATGGAGTGGGGGCAGAACAACATCCTCACCCCGCGAAGGAGGGGCAAAGCAACCATGCACCCACCCACACCTCTTTGCAGGAATCATATCCAAGTTGCAGGATGTCTTTTTCTGTCTCCTTTGACCTCCAAGGATGCAGAGGGCTGGTGGGGAGACTTTCCTTCCTGTGGGGGAGAGAAACCCCATTCTTCCCACCTTAAAAAGGCAGTTCTGCCCCTATTTGCATAACAGTTGTACAGCCCTATCAGTGAGTCTTTCCTTCCTCCTCTAGAAGGAGATTGAACCCCCTGGTGTGGAGGGGGGACTAGAAAGGGGTGTCTGGGGAGAGGAATGCTGGCCCCTCCCACCCCCCGAGTGTGTCTTTCAGGGCTTCACACCTGGCAGGTGATTTTGGGCTGTGAGCTCAGGGAAGACGGGAGCCAAGGAGGGTCTTTGCACTATGGCTACAATGGGATGGACTTCATCAGCTTCAACAAGGAGACCCTCAGGTGGGTGGCAGCTCACCCCCAGGCCGAGAAGGTCAAGGAGAAGTGGGATGACGATCTGGTGCGGTCCAAGAGAAACCAGGTCTTCCTGGAGGAGACCTGCATTGAGCGGCTACAGAAATACCTATCCCACAGGAAGGAGGCTCTGCAGAGGACAGGTGAGTCCATGGGAGAAGGAAACCTGGGAGTTTTTCTAGACTGGAGCTTTTGAGGGTGTGGGTGAGGAGGGGGGATCCTGTTTGGGGAAAAATGCCATCCTTGTGTCTGGACAGCTGCACTTGGCGTCCTAGGGGGCTCTAACATGGGGTACCCTTCCCCACTTTCCTGCCATTTCCCCGTCCAGATTTCACAGCTTCAAACCTCTCCTGCCCCCAAATAATCCTCTCTGGGGCAGAAGCAGATGAAAACTCCTGTTAAAATGAAAAGATCTTGCCAAGTGGAAGTATCTGGAAGTCCCATATCCTGCATCAGGGGCAGAAAAGATGAAGCTGTTCCTGATCTCCAATCTGGAGTCACTTGAACCCATTCAGTTTGGGGCCTGGTGTTATTAACCCCAAAGCCCTGAGATTATTTTGTTTCACCCGAAAGCTCTCTTAGTCATTTTCAAAAAGAAACTTCAGGAGCTCCAACCCCGAAACCTTGGAGCCTACAAGAGGCTCAGGAGAGGAGCAGAGAAAGTGGCTGGCCTGCTCTGAAATCATCTGGTTTCTTGGTGACCGAAGAGATTCAATGAGTTGTGTTGCTACCATTTTTGCAGAGCCCCCAGTAGGGAAGGTGACCCGCAAGGTGGTTATTGACAACGTGGAGGCTCTCATCTGCCAGGCCTACGGCTTCTACCCCAAGAAGATCAATGCTACCTGGATGAGAGACGGAGAGGTCTGCAAGTATGAGACCTTCCATAGGAATGTGGCCCCCAACTCGGATGGGACCTATTATGTTTGGTTCAGCATTGAGATCGACCCCAAGGAGAGGGACCGCTTCAGCTGCCAAATGGAACATGAGGGTTTGCAGGAGCCCCTGGTCTTGGCCTGGAAGGAGGAACCTGCTGAGAAACTACAAGATTGGGGTAGGTAGAGAGGAATTTTCACCCATGTTGGAAAGAATTTAAAAAAAAATTCTCTGCTAGGCCATCCCAGGTCTTGTGATGCAGAAAGGGAAACGTCACTGTGTCCTTCTGCTGAAAACTAAGATGATGCTGATGGCAGAGCTTCCTTGAGAGAGGCAGGCTGGACCTCCTGCCCAGCTTCCTCCCATAAAAAGCATTATGAACATGAAGGGAAGGGAATGCTAAACAGCTCGTTTTCTGGGAGGAATCTTCACTGATCTCAGCAGACTTAATTCAGAGTAGACATGTCTTGAAAAAGAGAACAAAAAAGAAGGAAGAAGGTGGTGAGTTATTGAGAGGTTTTTGCAGCTACAAGGTGAATATTCACCGTCTCTGCTGCCCCATCCAAGGTCTTGAGATGTCTGAGAATGAGGGAGGATGTAGTTTTGGACAAGGAGTGGAAAGTGAGCTCTTGAGAGCAAATGTTCCTCTTCATCAGAAATGAATTTGAAATGTGGTTTTTTATTTGTTATGTGTCAGGACAAGTTCCAGGGGGTGTAACTCAGTAACCAGCCATTTCTCTGAAGTGGAAGATGGACCTGGGAGGGCAGGAATGTCATCCAAATGAGGTCACGGCACGGAGGCCCCGGCAATGGGGGAGATGCTTCCTCTGCTCTGCACCCATTTCAGGGAACTCAGCGTCTGTGCAGGAGGCCTGGAGGGCAGCCTCCCTTCTAACCACAAACATGTTTCTCCTCCTTTAGCCAGAGAGCGGCTCGTTCTGGTGGGGCCCATCCTTGTTGTCCTGCTGGGGCTTCTGCTGATCCTCCTCCTGAGATGTAAGTGAACTGGAAATGCCCCTGGTGCTGATGGCAGAGCTCCCTGAGCAGTGGATCCAGGACCCCCACAAGCCCCCTCTGATAATGAGCCAGAAGGGAAGGGGGTCCTAGGCAGCCATGTCTTTCTCTGCTATAAATCTCACCACCCTCACCTGCCTGTCCGGAGTTCAGACCAAGGGCAACCTTAACAAGGGAATCATTAAGAAGGTAGAAAACCAAGAAGCTTTCATCCCAATTAAGGATCCCGGCCCCCTTCTCTCAACCTTCCTTCCCCTTTAACTGTGGGATACTCCCTCCACATCTGAAAGGGCGGTTTTTACTTAACAAAGGATTTTTTTTCACCCCACGAAACCCCAAAATCTGTCCGCAAATCAGATCCCCCGCATTCTCGACCTCACAACTGCCCAAAGTGTATAAAAATCTCCTTTGTTCAAGCTTCTTCTTTATTATAAAGTGGACTCAATCGTGATTGAATAAAGAGCTGGTAATTTCTCCTTGGTGCTCAGCTTCCTACTTCAACATTTTTCATTACAAAGCAAATAATTATTTTTAAGTATTGTACATGTAGTGGCAATGCGGAAAACTGTTGTTGTTTCGAGGAGTTTAGGTGACATATTTTGATTTCTCCTGCACGTCTTAAGAAAGTTCACTCTGAGTCATGATAATGTTTAGCGGCTTGTTCTTCACTTTTACCTAGAAGTGTGGGGGGGGGGAACCCTCCGGATTGTTTAGGTCAAGCACTAGCTTCTCTGTCCACTTCCAAGGCTCTTGAGTCACATGATGAGCAGGTGCAACATCTGGCCAAGGTCACCCTCACAGCCTCTGACTCCGTAACAGACTCCTGGGATGGCAGTGCCAGCCTTTGATCAGGACCCCGGCATTGCCCCTGGAGTTTGGAGCGTGGACGCAGGCCTTGATGCCAGGCGCTGCATTGTCTAAGCCATCCTGGGGTCTGTCCGCTGTTGCCTTATGGTAGCTCCCGATGGGAGGGGAAGAGTTTTAACATCTTGCTTGGCATGTTATCTTACACTGCTTTTGATTTCTGTTTAATTCCATCTGCTAATTCTTATATTCCTGTTTCATTCAGTTTGCTAGAGTTAACAATAAAGCTTAAAATCTCCTTACCTACTGGTGTGTTTATTGCCTCCAGACCTAAAAGAACTAAACGAACCAATTTTGACAATTGGCAAAAGAGTACATTTTCTACTTTGATTATAAATCATTATTGGCCTTCGTAATAAAAAAATGTAACATCATGCTAAAAATTAATGCTTTACAATAAGGTTTGAGATCAAGAAATTTAGCTGCCTTAGAAATGTCCACCTGTCCAACTAATGATGGATGACCGGGTTGTGTGGAAACCCCCCCCCCTTTCCACCCTCCTAGTGATGGGGGGGCCCATGTGATCCCTCTACGATCCGCCCTTAAACCTGAACTTCTGGGCAGGCCTTGTGGGGCTCTGTCATATTTGGGAAGATGGAGACCACCCTGGGGGAATTACAGTGAACAGCAAAGACAGCCAGACACATCTGTTGGCAACTAGATGCTCAGAAGCTCTTAGGTGGGTCTGCAGGGCCAGGACCTCAACATTGCCCAGAGTTGGACTGGAGTATTGCAAGGCCAAGAACCCCAGACCCAGTATTTTGGCCTGGTTAACCCAACCTGCTAAGATGATGGCTGGGTGCCCACAAAATGCAAACCCTCCTTCTGCCCAACTCCTTTTTTTTTTTTTTTGCTAGAAACAGCAAACTCTTATTATTATTATATGGTTATATATCTTGATATATTGTTTCAATACAATATTTTCACAGTATTAATTAAAAATTATTGACATTCTATTGTTTTGATAATTTAGAGTATTGGAAATAAAGAAAAGAGAAAGAATATTCTATCAATATTAATTACAATTCAGGATATTGATATTACAAGCATAACATTATTTGACATTTTCATACAAAATTGAGTATAACATTAGAAAAAAGAAACTGCTGCAGAGTGCATCAAAGTATTTGTACCACAAAGGTTTCTGTCTTGAGTGATCCCTTAATATAGAAGTCTCCACTGTACTGTGTGTGTGTGTGTGTGTGCGCGTGTGTTAAAAAGAAAAATAGCAGAACAAATTTAACAAAAATTTAAATACCAAAAAAAAATTTAGAAAAACAACTGCTACAATGTACAAATCTGTACAATTTACCCTGTTGCAGACGTGTAAGCCCCCTCAGAAGCCATAGGTGATCCCGCTTGCCACGCTTCTGGATGTTTGCCTGGGAACTGTTCTTGCCTGAATCTGATGGCGCTTCTGCCAGATCGGATGCTGCCAGTTCTGCCACCGCTGCGTAGTCTCCAAGCTGAAGTTCCCGCTCAGATATTGCCAGAAGTGGATCTTTCTTCCGGTGCTGGGCAAAATGTATTCCCGCTGCTGTGAGCACGTATCTCATCAAGTTATGATGTTCCTTACTGATTTTTTCCTGAGATTACAGCTAATAAGGAAAAGGGGTTTCATTTCAGATTTAAATTCCAAAATTTTCTGCATTATCCTATGAATATTTTTCCAGTAGCGGGGGGGGGGGCTTACACATCCACCACACCTCATGAAGCGTTCCACCTGTTTCATGGCATTGCCAACTTTCATTGCTGTATGATTTGTTTATCGTAGGTATTATTAATGGAGTTATATACCATCCGTAGAACATTATCTAAGGAAAAGTTCACATAGGCACCCTAACCGATGGTGTTGGTTTTCTGTGAGCATTTCCATTTTTCCCCCTTAACATCCCTCCTTCTTTCCTGAGATCTGATTTTCTCTTCCGGCCTTCTCTGAGCTGTTCTTGCGCGTTTTAATCTGTTCGCGGAGTCCGAGCGAACCGTATCCGCGCATGTCTCCGGCAGGAGAAGCGCTGGAGGGAGCAGCAGAGGCGAGACCGTTGGGCTGATTGTGACTCCCCCCGCAGAATTCCGCGCTCTCCTCAAACTTTGTCCGATGCGCCCTCTCACGCGTCTCTCCTCCTCTGGGTCGCTGTCCAGAAGCGTCGCTATTCCTCAGAGGCGTCTCGGCCCATCGGCTGGCTGTCTCTGACGGCGGTCAGAGGGCAGATCGCCCCGCACTCCCTGGAGGCTGGCAGGGCGCGGGCCTGGCCCGGCTCTTCCTCCGGGCCATCCGCATTTGCGGACCGGTTCCTGCCGCTCTTCGCGAAGTTCTCACCGAGATTCTGCGCGGCGCCATTTGGCAGAGTCCGAAGGGATGGGTACATTTCTTGCGAGGACTGCAGCTGATCCTGAGGCAACTTTAGCTCCCCCTCCCCCCCTTTCCGCGTCTCTTTCGGTCTCTTCCCGTAATTTCACGTGGATCCCGTGGCGCATTCCTCGACCGTCGCCCGGCGGGCGCAAACCGAGGCGTGCCGCTGAACGCGCAGAGAGCCAAGTGGGAGGCCCTTCCTTGCCCCGCTCCGACTCCTGGCTTCGCTGCGGTTGGCTGGAGGGGCGGATCTCCCTTCCGCGTGGGCCAATCGCGGGCCCCGCTCTGCGTTCGGGCGGTGTTTTCGGAGAGCAGCCGGAGGAGAGCTGCGCTGGGCGGCTGCGGAGATGCATGGCCGACGGGAGAGGGGCTCTGCAGAGGACAGGCGGGTGGCCAAGGGGGGGGTCTTTTCTGCAGCCCCCCTTTCTTTCTGGACCGAACAGGGGGCCACGAGGTCTGGGGAGGGGTCATTCGCTGCTTCCCCCGAATCCGTCCTCCCTAAAGTCTGGTCCCAACTGTATTCTGGTTCTGGTCCCAACTGTATCTCATTTCTCAGGACCGTTTCAACACCCGGTGGTAGGTAACCATTCTTGAATATTTCCACCAGGTTTATCTTCCTTACTCTCTACACGTTGGTCCTTCTACCTATGACTTCAGGCCATTAAAGTCAATTAAAAATGGTCAACTCAATTGTGTTGATCTCACTTTGTATTTTCCTGTGTTTTCTTTGCGGAATGAACTCGTGCTAGTATGAGATGGAACCAAAGAGAGAAGAAATGTGCATTGCTATGAATCACCTATGCTATCTTATTTATTGTTTAGTTCTTACTAATTGTGTGTCTTCAGATTCGTTTATCGCTATTGCAGTATTAAGGCCAAGAAACACTGACACAGTGTGTTGCCCTGATTGACCCGACCTGCTAAGATGATGGATGAGTCCCCACTGTCAGGTTCGGTCAGCACGAGGTTTCAGGGAAGCACGGGGCTGCAGGGAAGCTCGCAACCAGACCACGCGGAATCCACCGGCGGTAGCTAGCGGGGAAAAGAGGAACCGAAAGCGCCGCTAATTAACGAGCCACCTGCGGCCAGCTAAACAGGAAAACCGCAGCGGAAGCTTTTAATTACGAACTGATAACGGCGCGAGCAAGCAAGGAACGGGGCCGCAGGGCAGCGAAACAAGATCGCAACGCAGCACAGAACCTGCGGTCTGCACGTAGCAGGGAGGGGCCAACCCAGCCGGAGGGGGACTGGCAATCAAGGACAATGGACTCTGACCGACCCTGCCATCATGAACGATCAGGGGGGACATTGGGGGGCCTAATAGCCCACAGCCGCAACGCGATCACGAGGCGGGAAAAAGCGCGGGAAGGGGGGAATATAACAAGTGATGCAATTGTACCAAGCCAGTCCTGGCTTTGCTTGTGACTACTACGTTACGCATGAGTGAACCTTCTTTGTGAACCACACGTGTCACGAGAGTTTCTCTGTCGAACGGGGCAAATCTCACATAAAGCCAGGACTCACCGTCAGCGCTACCCGGTACCACCGAGGAGCGTTTTCTTTCTCAATACAGGCATGACCAGCGACGAGGAATCCGTGGGTCAGCTGGAGCGCGAGGGATCCAGGCTCGCGGAAGGGCGGTCGGAGCCGCCCGGGAGCGACGGGGCAGCGGCCAGGGCCGGGCGCACTCCATCCGAGCGGTGGTCGATGGGCGTGAATCAAGGACCAGACGATTCGGGTGTTACGATGACCCGGGGTTCGGGATTCCGGAACCGTGAGTGGAGCGAGAAATTCGCCCGACTAGAGGAGAGAGTCGAGCAACGCCTAGACGCCGTGGAGGCGATGCTCCAGACCCTACTACAGAGAGTGGGGCCACCGGCGGTGAACGAGGAGGCGAGCGACAGGGGGGGCGGTCCGACACCCCCGCCGGCACCACCCACGGCGCCCCGGTCGGAGGACCAACGGGCGGCAGACGCCCTGAGACTTCGAGGTATCACTGGGAAGTTCTCAGGGGACCCCGAACAGCTGCCGCACTTTCTGACGCACGTCAGGGGGTTCATGCAGAGGGGTGGTCACCTATTCGCTAGAGACGAGGACAGGGTATCCTACGTGGCCGAGCTGCTAGATGGCCAAGCCGCCAGCTGGGTGATCGGGCTGTACGATGCCAACGCGGCGGAACTACGGAGTTTCCCGGACTTCATGCAGGCGCTCCGGGACAGATTCGAGGACACATTGAGCGCCAAGCGGGCGGAGGACGACATCCTACAATTCAGGCAGCGGGGCAAATCGGTATCGGAAATATGCCCTGGAGTTCCGGAGGTTGGCCGAGAAGCTCGCGGACTGGCCGGAGTCCCTGAAGGTGAAGTATTTTAAGAGGGGACTCAACCCAGAGATCCTGGAACGGGCACTGGGGCGGGACGACCCGGCCACAGTGAAGGATTGGATCTGGCTGGCCGGAACGGCGGAATCGGCGTGGCGGCAGATCCAACAGAGCACAAGACGACGGGACCAGACGAGGGACCGGCCGAGGGAGAGGACCCCCGAGGAGAGACGGAGCGGTCGACGGCAGTCCACCGGGAGGCGAGAGGCGACCAGAGCCCCGAATCTGTGCTTCCGATGCGGAGGCAGAGGCCACCGAGCGGTGCAGTGCCCGACGGAGCGGGAAGGCGCCCCACCACGGCCCGAAGTCAAAACCCCGCGTGCGAACGGGAAAAGGACCGGTGACCGACCGCGGAAGGGGGCAGTGGTGGCGGTGACCGAGAAAGGACGCGGGGGGTGGTCGACCCCGGAGACAGCATCCTCCGGAGAGGACTCGGAGCCGGCGGGAAACGAGGCGCGCTCGCACTGAACGGCGTCCCAGTGCGAGCAGGGGAGTCGAGGCGCGCGGACCCAATAGGAGACGAGGACTGCCCACCGTTCCGGGTGAGGATACACGTCCGGGGGGTGAGATCCGGAGGGGAGGCGCAGCTACGGGCGCTACTGGACTCGGGCTGCACCCACTGCTTGATGCACCCAGCGGTGGTCTCGGGGCTCGGGCTACAGCTGAGGCGCCTCCGGGAGCCCATTTCATTCAGCCAGTTAGATGGCACGCTGGCAGGGGGGGGGCCAGCTCAGTATTACACCGAGCCGGTCCAGATGACGATCGGGAGTCACCGGGAAGAACTGAGGTTCGTGGTGGTCCCGGTGGCCGACTACGCGGTGGTACTCGGCTTGGCGTGGCTGCGGCGGCGGAACCCACGAGTCGACTGGACGGCGGAGGCAGTGCGGTTCGGGGTCGACAGACCGGCGAGGGGCGAGAGCAGAGGGGACCGAGCCGTGGAGACGGGGGCAGCCGCAACCACCGGCGGACAAGCGGAGGGTCCGGGACACCGGGAGACGGGGCGAGAGCAGATGGGGCCCGAGACCCGGGCGGCAACAGCAACAGCAGCAGCAGCAGCGCCGGGACCCCGGAGACCCGCCACGATCCCGAGGCGAGGGGAGGCAGCGGCGACTGGCGAGGCAACCGCAAAGCAAGGGGCCGGACCCGGGGAACCCCCGACGGGCGGCGGAATCCCGAGGCAGTATCGAGACCTGGCGGCAGCGTTCGGGGAGAAGGAGTCTGACCAGCTCCCACCACACCGGCCCAGTGATTGCGCCATCGAGCTAGAGCCAGGAGCGACCCTGCCTAAGCCAAAAATGTACTCCCTGTCGAGGAGGGAGATGGGAGCCCTGCGCGAGTTCATAGACAAGAACCTAGCACGGGGATTCATCCAACCCGCGAAGTCACCATTAGCGGCCCCGGTGTTATTCCGGGAGAAGAAGGACGGCTCGCTCCGTATGTGCGTAGACTACCGGGGGCTGAACGCAATCAGCACGGAGTACAAATACCCCCTCCCCCTGATGAAGGACTTGATGTCGCATCTGTCGAAGGGGAGGGTGTTCACAAAACTGGACTTGCGCGAAGCCTACTTCAGAGTTAGGATCCGCGCAAAAGATGAGTGGAAGACGGCGTTCAACACCCCGCTCGGAAGCTACCAGTTTTCCGTGATGCCGTTCGGATTAAAAGGGGCCCCGGGGGTATTTATGCAGCTAATTAATGAGGTGCTGCACGACCTACTCTACCGGGGCGTCCTGGTCTACCTGGACGACATCCTCATCTACACCGAGACCCTGGCGGAGCACGTGAGCCTGGTGCGCACGGTGCTCCAGAGACTGCTGAAGGCACAGCTGTACGCAAAGCTCTCGAAATGCGAGTTCCATCGAGAGCAACTAGACTACCTCGGCTACCGAATATCCAGCCGGGGAATTGAGATGGACCCGGCGAAAGTAAGGGATGTCCTGGGCTGGGAAGCGCCGCGAACCCGGAGGCAACTCCAAAGCTTCCTAGGGTTTGCGAACTTCTATCGTCAGTTCATCCCGAACTTCGCCCAAATCGCCCTTCCCCTAACCGACCTGCTAAAAACCAAGGGCACTGGGAAACCCCCAAGCCCAGCATGGCACTCGCGTGGACTGCAGAATGCCAGGGGCGTTTGAGGAACTAAAACAGCGGTTCACCGCGGAGCCGATCCTGCGCCATCCCGACCCAGACCGGCGGTTTATAATACAAGTGGATGCATCAGACGTGGCAACGGGAGCAGTCCTGCTCCAACCCAGCCCGGACGGGCCATCCACCCGTGCGCCTACGCCTCCCGCAAATTCACCGAGACGGAGAGGAGGTGGATGGTGTGGGAGAAAGAGGCGTACGCGGTCAAGTGGGCGCTGGCCACGTGGAGGCATCTACTGGAGGGGGCAACTGAACCGTTCGAGGTGTGGACGGACCATAAGAACCTCGAGGCCCTGAAGACCCCGCGTAAGCTATCCCCCAAACAGGCACGGTGGTCCCAATACTTCGGGAGGTTCAGGTTCACACTGAAACACATCCCCGGGAAGCGCAACTTCTTAGCGGATGGACTGTCTCGCATGCCCCAGCACGCCAGCCTACGGGAGGAGATCGTGGACTCCGTCATCCCCGCCAGCAGGCTGGCTGCAAAGGCGGTGACCCGAAGCCAGACCAAGGGGGAGCGACGGGACGCGGCGTCTGAAGTAAGGCAAGGGTTCGCGGAGGCAGCGGAGCGGGACGGTTGGCTCAAGCAGAACCGAGAGGCGCTAACCGGCCAAGAGGGGTTGTGGTGGCACGAAGGAAAGCTGTACGTGCCCGAGGGTTGCCGACGGGAGGTCATGGAGAGAGCCCACGACAGCCGGAGCGCGGGGCATTACGGCTTCGTAAAGACACTCCATTTAATCCGGCGGCAGTTTTGGTGGCCCACGCTCCGGAAGGACGTGGAGGCGTACTCGGGGGGTTGCCCGGTGTGCGCAACAGCGAAAGGAGCCAAAGGCAAACCTAGAGGCCTACTCCAGCCGGTAGCGGAACCCGACGGCCCTTGGCAAGAGGTCGCCATGGACTTCATAGTGGAGCTCCCGGAGAGTAAGGGGAAGACCGCCATTTGGGTGGTCACGGACTTATTCTCCAAACAAGCGCACTTTGTAGCGTTCCGGCGAGTCCCCACGGCCGAGGGGCTGGCGAAACTGTTCGTGCAACATGTCTACCGACTCCACGGCGCACCTCGACGTATCGTCAGCGATCGGGGCGGCAACTTCATCGCGCGGTTCTGGCGGGAGTTCCTGAAGCGGGTGGGGACGAAACAAGCCCTATCCTCCGCGGCGCACCCGCAGACGGACGGAGCCACGGAACGCCTGAACGGGGGCTCGAACAGTACCTGCGCTGCTACGTGGGGCACCAACAGGACGATTGGGCGGAGCTACTACCATTCGCGGAGGTGGCATACAACAACGCCGTCCACAAGAGCACCGGGTTCTCTCCGTTCAAAGTAGCCACCGGGAGAGAATTCGTCCCCATGCCGGAGCTGCCTCAGCCGGAATCCCAGATCAACTCCCTGGACGCCTGGTTCGCCCAAATCGATGAGACCCGGCGAGCGGCGCACGCGGCATTGCAAAGAGCCAAAGCCGACTACAAGAAGCACGCGGACCGCAAGAGGCTCCCCGAGGAAAAGTGGAAAGTGGGGGACCAGGTGTATCTGTCAACCAAAAACCTAAAGACGCACCAGGCATCGAAAAACTCAGCCCGAGGTTTGTGGGGCCGTTCCCCATTTCGGAGATCATCAATCCGGTGACCGTCAGGCTGACGCTCCCGAAAAGCCTCGGGAAGATCCACCCGGTGTTCCATTGCAGCCTGCTAAAGTTGCACCAGCCGGGGAACGCCTGGCACAAGGCGGAGGGAGTACCACCACCCATCATGGTCGGGGGGGAGCAGCATTTCGAAATCAACCGGATACTGGACGCCCGGAGGCACAAGGGGCAGACCCAGCTCCTAGTGCAATGGAAACATTTCCCAAGTCCCACAGCGAATGGGTGAGTAAAACCCACATAAGGGCGCCGGACCTAGTGCGGGACTTTTACAGGAAATACCCCGGGAAGCCGAAATAGGACCGAGGGGGGGAGTTGTCGTCAGGGGGGCGGCATGTCAGGTTCGGTCAGCACGAGGTTTCAGGGAAGCACGGGGCTGCAGGGAAGCTCGCAACCAGACCACGCGGAATCCACCGGCGGTAGCTAGCGGGGAAAAGAGGAACCGAAAGCGCCGCTAATTAACGAGCCACCTGCGGCCAGCTAAACAGGAAAACCGCAGCGGAAGCTTTTAATTACGAACTGATAACGGCGCGAGCAAGCAAGGAACGGGGCCGCAGGGCAGCGAAACAAGATCGCAACGCAGCACAGAACCTGCGGTCTGCACGTAGCAGGGAGGGGCCAACCCAGCCGGAGGGGGACTGGCAATCAAGGACAATGGACTCTGACCGACCCTGCCATCATGAACGATCAGGGGGGACATTGGGGGGCCTAATAGCCCACAGCCGCAACGCGATCACGAGGCGGGAAAAAGCGCGGGAAGGGGGGAATATAACAAGTGATGCAATTGTACCAAGCCAGTCCTGGCTTTGCTTGTGACTACTACGTTACGCATGAGTGAACCTTCTTTGTGAACCACACGTGTCACGAGAGTTTCTCTGTCGAACGGGGCAAATCTCACACCCACAAGATGCTGACCCACCTTCTGCCTAACTCCATTTTTATTTAACTGACCATATTGGATGAATCCAGCCTTAAGATCTGAAACAAGGGAGAGAAGAGACGTGAAGTCTGAGAGGCTGTGGGGCTGGAGTCTGCATCCAACCAGATGCTCCCAAATGTCTGTTTTAAATAAGGAAAGTTAGCAGTCGCCATTGCGGAGGGGACCAAAAGGCCTCCGTTTCTCTGGGATCAACCATCTCCATCTCTCCATGGGACCCTTTGAAATTTTGGGGAAACAGATGGCCGTGATCACAAAATAGCACCCCCAGCAACGGTGTCCCTCATGGCTGACCAAAGCACCCATTTCAAAGAAGGAGAAAAAGAGAACCTCCTCTAAATGTTAATTTCATCCCATCTTTCTCTCCCCAAAGGACATGTTTCTTTTCAGTTTGGCTACAAGAGAGGAATAGGTTTACGCTCCTGGAACGTGCCACAACTTTATATTAGCATCCATGGATTTAAAAATAAATTCTCTCTGTGTGTCTCATCATTTGTTCCAGCCGTTTGGAATTCACCTGATGCTGTTTCCCAGAAGCAGGAAGACTCTGATGCCATAATGAGGATGGGGGAGCCTCGAGAGCAGGCCTACGTGTTTGGCTTTGGCCTTGTTTCTCTCACCTCCTCTTCCCTCCATCTTTTCTACAGAAATCAATTTTTCACTAATAGTTTGACATCAGCCTTTGAATGCCGACCAGTTAAAGCATATGTGTCAAACTCAAGGCCCGCGGGCCACATCCGGCCAGGCGTGTAATTATATCCGGCCCACGAGATCATTTTATATATTATTGTTATTAATGGCCCGGCGATATGAAGCGCTGGTAACACAATAAACTACAGATCCCATAATGCAGCACTTCAGCTGCCTTGCCGAACGCTTCCCGCATTAATCAAGTCTAACTTATGATGCTGCAAGTTATTGCGAAGCTAGCCCTCATGATGCCGAAGAGAAAAGTTGATTCTGAAAACAGTGCCTTTAAAAACCGATGGGAGGCTGAGTATATGTTTACTGACATTGCCGGTAAACCCATGTGTCTCATTTGTGGAGCTAATGTGGCTGTAATTAAAGAATTTAATCTAAGATGGCACTATGAGACAAAACATCAGGATAACCTGAAAGACCTGAATGCAGAGCAGAAGATACAGAAAGCAGAAGAGTTAAAGAAGAATCTGACACTTCAGCAGACGTTTTTTACCCGTGCAAAATCACAAAGTGAAGCTGCTGTGAAAGCAAGTTTTATCGTGGCAGAGGAGATCGCCAAATCAGCCAGGCCATTTACCGAGGGAGAATTTCTGAAGAGCTGCATGATCAAGATGTTTGACGTCTTACCTCCAGACAAAAAGCAGATGCTGGCAAATGTAAGCCTGAGTAGAAATACGATTGCTGATCGAGTTTGTGAGATGGCCACTGATTTAAGAACACAGTTGAGTGAAAGAAGTAAAGACTTTATTGCATACTCTCTTGCTGTGGATGAAAGTACTGACATGACTGATACTGCACAGCTGGCCATCTTCATCCGTGGAGTGGACTCCAATTTGCGCGTTACAGAGGAAATAATGGACATTAAATCGATGCACGGGACAACGACTGGAAAAGACATTTTTGAAAATGTATGTCAAAGTATAACCGACATGAAACTGCCCTGGGACAAACTTATTGCACTTACAACTGATGGAGCACATCTATGTGTGGTGAAAAAAGTGGACTAGTGGGAAGGATGCGAGTAAAGATGCAGGAGGAGAACTGTAGTGGTGAGTTAACGGCATATCACTGCATCATACACCAGGAAGCACTATGTGGCAAAGTCCTGAAGATGGACAATGTAATGAGCACTGTAACACAAACCATAAACTTTATCCGAGCTAAAGGTTTAAATCACCGGCAATTTCAGTCCTTTATGCGGGAGATAGATTCAGAGTTTGCTGACATTCCTTATCATACAGAGGTGCGTTGGCTAAGTCAGGGAAAAGTTCTCAACAGAGTTTTTGAGCTCAGTAACGAAATCTGTCAGTTCATGGACAGTAAAGGAAAAGACTCCACTAATTTTAGGGATGAAAAGTGGAAATGCGAGTTGGCATTTCTGGTTGACATAACAGCTCATCTCAACGCCTTAAACCTCCAGCTCCAGGGACGTGACCACATGATCACTGACATGTATGACGCAGTGAAGGCATTTCAAGTGAAGCTGCTTTTATGGGAGACACAAATGCACCAGTGCAACTTGCCCCATTTTCCCTGTAGCCAAGTAATGTTGAACCAAGTCGGCACAACGGTGTTCCCAAATACGCACTTTGCTGATAAACTGAGCGCACTGCGCACTGAGTTCGCACGGCGCTTTGGTGACTTTGAAGAACAAAAAAAGAATTTTGAGTTGCTTCGCAACCCATTTGCCGTCGATGTGGAAACCGCACCTGTGCAGATTCAGATGGAGCTGATTGAGCTGCAGTGTAATGGCACACTGAAGGCAAAGTACGACACTACATGGCCCGCACAGTTTATTCACTCCATTCCCGCAGAAATGCCCCAGCTCCGTCTACATGCAGCTCGAACCTTGTGCATGTTTGGTAGCACACATCTGTGTGAGAAGCTCTTCTCAGTGATGAAGACTAACAAAACAGCACACAGGAGTCGTCTCACTGATGAGCACCTGCAGTCCATCCTGAGAATCTCCACAACACAGAACCTCACACCAAATATAAACGAACTTGTTGCCAAAAAAAGATGCCAGGCGTCCAGCTCTGATAAAATGACATAAGAGCAAAGACAACTGAATGATTTGACTTGTTATTGCTGAAAAGCACAAATTTTATTTATATTTCCAGGTTTTGTTATGCAGCATGTTCATATTTTGAATTTGTATAATTTTAACAGGATATATTTTTATGGAGAGCATAATCTTTTGGGATATTTAAAATTTAAGTTTATTTTTTATATAAAATGACATAAGAGTAAAGAAATTTGAATGTTTGTTCTTTTAACGTTTACTTTATTTCTAACTTGTATAATTTAGACAGGATATATTTTGGAGAGCAAAATATCATAAGTTATTTAAGGTTTGAGTTGATTTATTCTGGAATAATATTCCTGTCTGTTTTTATTCATATTTATGTTCAAAAAAGTTAAGTTTTAAAAGTTTTAAAGTTTTAAAAGTTTAGTTTTAGTGTGTTCAATAAATGTTTATCCTGTTCGGCCCGCGACCTAAAGTGTGTTTTGGATTTTGGCCCCCTGTGCAATTGAGTTTGACACCCCTGAGTTAGGCTTGAAATCTACTCTGAGCACAGCCTCTGCTTGTTCTTCTCTTGACTCAAAACAAGGTTGTTCCGTTCCTGGGCAGAACTGTGATGCCCAGAATGTTCTCAGAAACGCTGAAAACAAAGTCTCTTCCCTCTCAGTTCTCTTCTCTTTCTCTCCCTTCAGATCCTCCTTTTGACTCTCCTTCCTCCCTTTGAAGTCTCTCTGCTTTCTTTCGGCCGGAGGCTTTTCTTTTCTTTTTTTTCCTATTGGCCAAATCCTCGTACCGCTCCGCCAATCACAGGAGCGCTCAGTGCTGGGAGGCCCTCTATTGGCCAGATTAAATTCCTGGGCTTTGCTCAGGCTCCACCTGCGTCCCAGGTGAGGCTCGCACCTGCCGCACACCCGGACCAGTAGAGACGCCGGAGAGTCCGCTGAGGCGATGGCGATGCTCCCGGGATCCCTCTTGCTATTGGGGGCAGCGGGGCTGGCCCTCCTGCCGGGGGGCTGCAGTGAGTTTCTCCAGGGCGCAGGACGCCCGGGCGGTGGGAGGGAGGGAGGGAGGGAGGAGCGCTGAGTGTGACGTCCTCCTGGCTCTCCCGCAAGGGGCTGGCAGCCAAACCTCCCTGAGCTGCGCTGCAGAAGGAGGGGGGCTTTTGCACAAGTCTCCCCCCCCGCGCCGACTCTCGCTGTTCTTCCCTTCTGGCTCTTGCCGATTCGCTCCTTCTGCTCCCTTCCTTCTCCCCCCGTGAGCCTCCCCTCTTTCCTTCAGCTTTTTCGCTTTCGTCCTCCCCTCCCCTCCCCTCCCCTCCCCCCCCTCCCCCCATCCCCTCAAATTCTCTTCCCCGCCTTTATTCCTTGGGGGGTTTTCTAGCGCGGCCCCTCATCCTTGGCCGAGCAGCTTTCCCGTCTCTTTCGCGGGAAAAGCCGGCGCAGCGGAGCGGGGCGGGGCGGGGCGGGGCGGGGCGGGAGGGCGGGCGAGGGAGGCTGCTCAGGGTCAAAGCCTGCGGGCCGCCGCCTCGTGGGTCTCCTAGGCCATCGGAGGGCTCTGTGGCCGGCCGCTGCCCGGGCTTCTCTTGCGCCGGGGGGCGG
The DNA here is from genome assembly GCF_059951505.1 of Python bivittatus. NCBI lineage: Eukaryota > Metazoa > Chordata > Lepidosauria > Squamata > Pythonidae > Python > Python bivittatus. The sequence continues at coordinate 4,700,155 of NW_028277111.1, read as the reverse complement.
CCGCGGGGCGCTTTCGGAGTCGGCAGGAGCATCCCCCGGCCCTCCTGCCCGCTCCTTCCTTCCTCCACGCTTGGCAGCCGCGGAGGCTTCCCGGCGGAGGGGACCCTCCCGCTCCGACCGGCGCGAGACGCCTGCCAGGCGGGGGGCGGAGGGGCCGCCGCGGCGAGGTCTGCGGCTCAGCCGCGCGGCTTCGGCGCTCGCTCGGTTTGTCCCTCGGCTGCGCGCGAGGGCTTCTCCCCCGCACTGCGCTGCTATTCTGCGCTGGGAGCCTCGGAGCGGGCCCTTCGCGCGGACGCGTCTGTCGCGCCGGCGGCGGCCGTTGCCGGGCCGGAGAGCCCTTGGACGGCGCCGCGCCCTCGGCATGCGGACCGCTGCGCTGCGCTCCCCGGGGGGGGGGGGGGCTGCCCTTGAGGTTAGTTGCATCTTTTACTGCTCTGCCTGGACATCATCATCATCATCATTCATTGCTGAATGCTCCCCAGACTGGGTATGGAGTCAGGTAGCCTTATACGTTTCAGAAATAATCGGGAAGAAAACTGCCATTTAATTTGAGGATCAGGTGATGATGAAGAACTGAGGTTTAGCGTCGAGTGAAGAGAGAATAGAGGACACAGAATGTCATCTCCTTCATCGTCTCCTTCATTGAAGAATGAGGGGGATCTTTTCCACCCCGGTCCCACTTTTCTTCCTTTCTGGCTGCTCTCGATCCGCTCCTGTTCCCTCCCTCTTTTTGCTCCGCTTTGAACCTCCTCTTTCCTTCATGTTTTATGAAGGAAATAGAAAAAGAAAAGATTATAAAGAAATGGCATCCAAACTTCTTAACAGCGGTTATAAATGTGCTTATATTTTACCCTCTCTCTCTAAAATTATATAATAATTTCCTTCTTACATCGTCTTCCCTTTTTGATCATCAAACCCATAAATCACCATTTTTTTCTTCAGCAAAAAGTCCAAGGTTTGCTGTCATTCTGGTTTCTGCTGCATGGAACTCTGCTCTGCGGTGGGGCAAAGTGGAGCGCTAAATTGCAAGGATGGTGACAAACTATAATTAATTGCACATTTTCTGGGTTTCCACGATAGATTGAATCATAAGTTAGCCACACAAAGTAAGCTAACAAAGACTAGCCAGAGCTAAAACTAAGATTAGCATGTTGCATGAATATTATAGTTAGGTCTCGATCTGTTTCTACAAGTGCATCTTTTGCAATAACTTAACTATTAATAAGTATTAAAATAACACAAAATAATAGTAACAAACACAAAGAAAGCTTATATTTGCTCAAGAGAGGGGAGATTTTTAGTGGAGGACCCCTGAAGGGGAGAACTGTCTCTCTACCTCCTTCAGATCTTCTGATGAGAAACTTATGCTGCGTTCTGTACATTAAAAAAAATAAGCAGAACTTGGCAGAAGGAGTGTCATCTCATTTCAAAATTTGGTAAGTTTTAATAAAGTGATAAATTCACGGGCATAATTTAATTTGAAGAACTGCTTGTAAATATAAGCAGTCTGAAAAAAGGTGCCAGCAAAAACTAGAAACAAATGTTTAAGACTCGCCTTTCCTCTCTCGGCTTCTTGTTTTTCAAACTTAGAAATCGGTTTACAAAATGATAATCATGTCATTATAATTTAAGGACCTAATGACCATATTTACATATTATTCCATGTTTGGTTAATTTTAACTTTTGTTAGTTTCTTCAGGATTGAACATCCTCTGAGAAACCAGCCTATTAATTCAGTTATAGTTTATAGTTCAAAGTGTGGAGTAAGCTGAAGAACAAATTAAGAGATTGTGTGAACACAGCCAAGGTGCTTTTGAGTCAATCTGGACTCTGGGTGACCTGAAGGACTTGTCCATGGAATTTCTCTGCCAATAAAAAGAAAGTGGTTTGCCATTGCCTTTTCCAGGAGGTCTTTTGACTTCCTAGTCCAGCCTATCAGCAAGGATTTCCTGGTGGCCCCCATCCCAGATAACAACCAGACCTGACTCTATTATTTCTGGGTCAGCAAATGTCACCTGAAATGCTGCCACCTAGGAGAAGAGGTGAACTGCATGTAGTAATCCATCATTAAGCGATGCGGTCGTTAACTGAGACATCATGTGACCACAACCTGAAACCTACCCTGCTGACTTCCCCACTGACTTCGCTTGTCAGAAGCTGGCTGGGAAGGTCGCAAATGGCAATCATGTGACCACGGCACACTACAAGCGTGGTAAATGTGTGACTGTTGCCGAGTGCCTGAACCATAATCACATGACCATGGGGACACTGCGACAGTCATAAGTGCAAGGACCAGTCATAAGTCAGTTTTACAGTGCCACTGTAACTTCGAACAGTCACTAAACGAATGGTCATAAGTTGGAGACTACCTGTATATAGAGGCCTGCAGTTATACATGGTTGGGGGTCTACAAAACAGGAACATCACAGACCTAACAGAGCGCCCACAGTAGGTAGGTGAATCTGCACTCAGGATGAAAGCAGAACAGCTGCGTCAGAAGACATGCAGGACATATGATGCACAATAACTTTCCTGGGGGTTCCAGACCAGTGGTTACAAACCACATTGTACAGATCCAACAAAGGGCTGTAGAAAAGGACACAGTATGAACAGGCCAAGTCAAAGGTCCTCTTCTTCACTGGTTTCATCCTCTTTATTCAAGCACTCTCCTCTGCAGGGACTTTCTCGCGCCAGCCCTCCCGAGTTCTCCTCCCCTCCTTTCAAGCAGAAACCAGTGCCCGAATCAAGGAGCTACCAAGGAGAAAAGCACCCACCCCCACCCCCACCCTGACCCCCGCCCCGCCCCACCGGCAGGGCAAGCTCCTGTCGCACAAGTAGGGCGCAAACCCCGCGCTGACGACGTCGCCCGGTTGGGTCATGACACGCGCCGCCGAGCTCAGGGAGCGCCCAGGACCCGGCTGCTCCGCCCGGCGCTGCGAGAGTCTCTTCCCTGGGCACCTTTCCTGCCGTTCCCGATGGTGCCACAGGGGGCGCCCTTTTCCCTCCAGTTCGGCTGCTTTTCCCCTTTCTTCGCGGGTGTTGCGGGGGGGGGGGGCGAAGGGAGGCGCCGGCGCAGAAAGACCCTCGCTCGGTCCGGGCGGCGCTTTCGCCTCTGTCCGGGCGGGCGGGGGAGCCGAGAGCCCTCTCCGCTCCTCCGTAGACCTGCGAGCGGGCTCTTCTCCCCCGCAGCGGTCCCGGCCTGGCGTCCCCGGAGCTGGATTCGGGAGCGGGCCCGGCTGCGCTGGCGGAGACCGGTCGGGCTCTCCCCGCGCCCGCCGGCCTCGCAGCTCCGAGACTGGCGGTTCCTCGAAGGCGTGTGCCAAGGGGCTTCCCCGGGGCTTGGCGTCCCCCCGCTGCCCGGCTTGACCTGCCCGCCCCGCGCCCTTTTCGTCCGCCCGACTCGGACTTCCGCGGGCAGGTCACCTGGGAAGGAAAAGGCCCGCGCGCTCCGGAGGCTGAGTTCGCTCGTCCCCCCTCCCTCCTCTTAAGCGACAAGACTCTTGTTCTTGGCGCTCCTGTCACACCAGCTTCACTAGCCCTTCCTTCCTCCCTTTGTTTCTGTTTTCCAAGGCTGCACAATTACTGTTTTGGCTGCTCAGGTTAAGTAAGCAGTAAGTTCTTTATTTTTAAGTTTTAAGTGGTCCTGTAAATAAATGCAGTAAGCCTAGCTCTGGGGAGCATTCAGTTCTTTGATTAGTGACGGTCCCCAAAAATTTTACACCCAAAGAGGTGTAAAGCCGCATGATCACCACAAATGAAAAAATGACTTTTTGACAACCTCTCCAACATTTGGAACGATACTTTTGGTATCTATGTGCCAGCCTAACAGGAGTCAAGTACCAACAACATATAACCTTCCTTTGCATTCCCTGCATTGAAGCTGAAGTGAATCCTCCTGGTTTCTGTAACTGCTGCCAATTTGTCTCGTGTGTGGATTACCAAGATCAGTACCCCAAGCTTCCTTTAAACCATATGGTGGATCCCCTTTTTCTGATTGCAGTAATAACCTATACATTTTTTAAATTGTTCCTTTTGGTGGTTCTAAATAAGGAAGTATTCTGGAAATTGGTACAGGGCCATATTGCTGAATCTCTAATATTTCTATTGCTCCAAAGAGATTTAAGTTGATAGCAGAAGAGCTGTGGTAATTTATCAACTATTCTTTGCTCAATCTGATCCTTATTGAAAAGTTCCCTGTTACTATGAAAGCTTCTTAGTCTATAAAGGTTATATTCTCTCAATGATTTCATTTTAGCCAAGCCATAATAATTATCCTGATTGATAAGTGTTATTAGAGGAGTTAAAGGGGAAGCATCTTTTATCAAAACTCTGCATCTAGTCTTCCAAATGTGAAGCATACTCTTGGTAAAAACGATTTCAATCTGTTTTATTCTAGGAAAATATTTTGGGTGAAAAAACCATTGATTTATAAACTTACCTGGCTCCAACATAGTTTCAGTATGAATCCATTGTTTAGAAGAGTCTGCCATAATAAATGGGCTCATATGCCCTAACTGTGCTGCTCGGTGATATATTACCAAACTGGGCATGCCCCAGCCTCCGTTTCTGAGGTCTATATAAAATCCTTTTATTTGCTCTCAGTTTTTCTGCGTGGAAAAGGGAGCTTTCTATTTTTCTTTGCCAATATCTTAAAGGCTGTTCTGCAATTACCATTGGGAGGCACTGAAATAAAAAGTTAAGCTGTGCAAGAATTTTCACTTTAACCACCGCAATTCGTCCTAAAATATTGAAATGTTTTAAAGCCGTTTTCCATTTCTTTACT